>NC_057419.1:5847192-6165747 GCF_019320065.1 Cervus canadensis
TTCTGGATTAGGGTCTGTCTGCAGGGGGGTCCTAGGTCAGGGTCTGTCCTGCGGGAGGTCCTAGGTTAGGGTCTGTCCTGAGGGAGGTCTCAGGTCAGGGTCTGCCCTGCGGGGGATTCTAGGTCAGGGTCTGTCCTGAAGGAGGTCCTAGGTTAGGGTCTGTCCTGCAGGAGGTCCGAGGTCAGGGTCTGTCCCATGGGAAGTTCTGGATTAGGGTCTGTCCTGCAGGGGGGTCCTAGGTCAGGGTCTGTCCTGCAGGGGAGTCCTAGGTCAGGGTCTACCTTGCGGGAGGTTCTAGGTCAGGGTCTGTTCCCTGGGAGGTCCTAGGTCAGGGTCTGTCCTATGGGAAGTTCTGGATTAGGGTCTGTCTGCAGGGGGGTCCTAGATTAGGGTCTGTCCTGTAGGAGGTCCTAGGTCAGGGTCTGTCCTGAAGGAGGTCCTAGGTTAGGGTCTGTCCTGTGGGAGGTCCTAGGTCAGGGTCTGTCCTATAGGAAGTTCTGGATTAGGGTCTGTCTGCAGGGGGGTCCTAGGTCAGGGTCTGTCCTGTAGGAGGTCCCAGGTCAGGGTCTGTCCTGCAGGGGGGTCTCAGGTCAGGGTCTGCCCTGCAGGGGGTCCCAGGTCAGGGTCTGTCCCGCGGGGGAAGGTGGGACATGCCCGGAGCTGTGTGCTAACCTGAGAGGCGGGGGTGCTGGGCAGGAAGCCGGGTGAGGAGAGAGTGGACAGTGGGTCCTGGATCTGGGCTGACCCTCGCTCAACCCCTCACCCTCCCTGCGGCAGGTGGCGGCATCCTGGTCATCGAGAGCCTCCTGGACGCGGACGGGCGGGGCCCCCTGACCACGGTGCTGTACTCGCTGAATATGCTGGTGCAGACGGAGGGCCGCGAGCGGACCCCCGCCCAGTACCGCGCGCTCCTGGGCCCCGCCGGCTTCCGAGACGTGCGGTGCCGGAGGACCGGGGGCACCTACGACACCATCTTGGCCAGGAAGTGATCCCGGCAGTGTGTGTGACCCCCTTCACGACGCAAATCCTGCAATAAAGAGATGGCATCGCTCATGCTTCTTTCTTGCCTTTTCTTCTTCTTTTCCCCCCTTGTTGTCTATCTATTCTACGCTTTTCTTGTTTTCCTGCCCCGTTGAGGGATGCCAGGTTTATGCCCACGGATGGTCACTTTGCGTTTCATCTTACTTTCTTTCATTATCCTTATTTTCATTTGATGCCAATCCATTCTATTTTGCTTCCTTCCTGTGATGGAGTGAAGAGTCTGAGATGAGGTTCCTCCTGGATGGGAGGTGGCCCTAAATCCAGGGAGAGGGTCCTTATAAGACACAGAAGAGGAGAGACAGGGACACAGAGGAGAAGCCACGTGGAGATGGAGGCAAAGATGGGAGGGAGGCGGCCACCAGCCCAGAGACGGACGCCTGGAGCCCGCAGAAGCTGGAAGAGGCGGGAAGGACCCTCCCCTGGAGCCTCTGGATGGAGCTCAGCCCTGGGACCCCTTGACCTCAGACATCTGGTCCCCAGGACTCAGGGAGGGTGGATGTGTGTGGTTTTAAGTCATGATCCCATTTGGCATTGTTTGTTTCAGCCGACCCAGGACACTTGTACACACGGAAGTGGATGGATAGGCACCCATCTCAAATTTTAATTATGAAAATGCAGAAAAGAATTGCTGGTCTATTTTGCAGCATAGAGTCCAAGAAGTCTGTCATGAGGACGTTTAATATCTACTCTTTTAGCAACTTTCTGGTATACAATAAACATAGTGACATTAACTGCCATCACCATGCTCTCTGTCATCTGGAAGTCTGTGCCTCTGACCCTCTTTACCCGTTTTGTTCCACTCCCACCCCTCACCTGTGGCAACAAGTGGCCATGCCCTCCTCCAGGGGATCTTCCTGACCCAGGGATCGAACCTAGGTCTGCTGCATTGCAGGCACATTCTTTAGCATCTGAGCCACCAGGGAAACCCATGACAATCTGTAGGTCCATCCAGGTGGCTGCCAATGGCTGTATTTCACTCCTTTTAGGGTAAGTCATATTCTATTGTGTATATTTACGACATCTTCTGTATCCTTTCCTCTGTGGATGGACACTTACATTCTTTCCACGTCTTGCCTGTTTTGCAAATTCATTTGTGTTATCGTTTAGGTTCTACATGTGAGCAATAGACTATAATACGATCTTTGTCCTTCTCTGTCTGACTCACTTCACTTTGCACGAAAGCAGACATTTTATGTTCATGTTTTTCATGGTGACATAGCGTGTGTGGTACATGGGATCTTTCCGGACTGGAAATCAGACCTGCGTCCCCTTTATCGGCAGTTGGATTCTTAACTGCTAGACTGCTGGGGAAGTCCTGTTAGATGCGTTTTATTAGCAGAAGCCAGGCAAAACTTCAATTGTTATTTTTGAAGCAAAATTTAATCTATTATTTATTTCGGGTTGTGCTAGATCTTTGTTGCCATGTGGCTTTTCTGTAGTTGCAACGAGCAGGGGCTATTCCGTTCTTTCGGTTTTATCCACGTTCTGCTCTCCACTGGTGAGCCTCTGATCTCTGGCTGCAGAGCCGCCCTACGGCACACGGGCTTCAGTAACTGTGGCATGTGGGGTCAGTCGTTGTGACCCCGGGCTCTGGAGCCCGGGGTCAGTAGCTGTGGTCCACGGGCTTTGTGGCTCCAACGATCTGGGGAATCTCCCTGCAGAGATCGAGCCTGGCTGTCCTGCGTTGGCAGGTGGCTTCTCCACCACTGCACGGCCAGACAAGTCCAGCCAGCTATTAATAATCGTGGTGTTTGTGTTGACGTATATGCCTCCTCCCGAATTGTAGCCTCTGTGATCACACCCCCGAGGGGCTCCATCCCAGGGCTGTCATTTCCCCACGCTTCGGTCCCTTCACTCTCCGCCCGAAACCATCAAGAGTCTCCTCCAACACCACACTTCAAAAGCACCAATTCTTCAGCGCTCAGCTTTCTTTATGGTCTGACTCTCACATGCACACATGACCACTGGAAAAATTATAGGTGTGACTGGACGGACCTTTGTCAGACAAGTGATGTCTCTGCTTTTTAGTACGCTGCCTGGGTTTGGATGGTGCTAGTTGAAGCGTCTTGGCCTCGTCCGACAGAGCGCACACTTGGAAACGCTGAGCCGTGTGTGGCGGGCCGGCCAGGCGTGGCTGCTCTTGGAGGGAGCAGGGCTGACTGCTGAGTCTGTCCGGGGACAGGAGCGTTCGTCCCGGGTGTTGCGTCCTGGAACCCCCGAGTGCCGCCTGTGCGTGGCTGGAATTGAATGTCAAGCTGATGCAGTTACGGAAGACAGATGCCTGGAGCTGGTGCCTGGGGCCAATCGTTTTGCCGGGGATGCGGGGTTGGAATTGGCTTCCTGTCTGCTCATGTCTGACTTATGGCTTCTAATAATTTCCCCGCTGTTCTGCCTGAAGACTGGAGCGGTGTGTGAATATATGTACTTACTTCTGCGGTTGTATAGCGGCTATTTAGAGTGCAGCTTGGCATGCTGCAGTCTGAGGGATTGCGTGTGCATCCGTGAGTGTCCGTGACGATAGCCCTCTATCCGTGTCTTTATTCCTGACTACACTGCTGTCTTTGTATTGTCTGGAAACTAACTCTGCGGTCTGTCTATAAGTATAGGGAACCTGTGTGTGCTAAACACATTTTCCCCGCCAAAACAACTTTACCATTTATTTCAATAAATGGAATCTATATATATATATATATATATATATATATATATTTACAACTACTGAGACACCTCATTTATTCCAGGTGGTCATACAAAGAGGTATTCCACATGACTGAATTAGATAAAGTCTGAATTAAAAATTTTTTTCAGGAGTATATGCTATGCTGTGCTTGGAGTTAGATGGTGAAGAATTTGCCTGCAATGCAGGAGACCTGGGTTCGATCCCTGGGTCGGGAAGATCCCCCTGGGGGAGCAGGAAATGGCAACCCACTGCAGTATTCTTGCCTGGAGAATCCCACGGACAGAGGAGCCTGGTGTGGCCACAGTCTATGGGGTTGCAGAGAGTCAGACACGACTGAACTGACCGAGCACCCACATGTGCCTTTTCAGATTTTTTTCCTCCCCCATTTGTAACCTTCGTAGCCTGCACCATTGCATTTCCTTCCCCTTTCTCCACGTCTGTTTGAACCATCCACTCTTGGCTGCTATTTTTACCTCCTGAATAAGCAGGGTTATTTATATACGGAGAAGCGGAGGCACATTATTTGAAAAAAGGAGAAGCTGTTACCTCCGACCCAGGTTTTGGGAGTTTGTAAAAATCAGAAGGAAAATGAGTGAGGGGCCATACCTGCTTCGACGGAGGTTCCGTGCAGACCTGAGCTCGTGGCTTCCGGGAGTGTGTGTATGAGGTCAGGGGCGGGTGCGCTTCTGAGACTAATTTCCGTTCTGGGTCTTTGGAGAGAGGGTGGTCCGCCCTGCGTGCTGGCTTGCCACGAACAGCTGAAATTTATTGATGGATTAGGTGGTTAAGATATGGCAATGCTGGGATGCTTTTGAATTGTGCTGCTGGAGAAGACGTTTCTCTTAGTAGATACTTTACAATATCGTGATGATTTCTGCCGTAGATCAGCATGAACCGCTCGCAGGTACACATTTCGGCTTCGTTCTTTAACCCCCTTCCCACCTCCCTCCCCACCCCATCTCGGCGCGTGGTCCCAGAGCTCCAGCCTCGAGTGCCCCGCCTCAGGCTTCAAGCTTGCACGGGTCATGTCTTTTGCCTGTGGTAACGTCCATGTCTCAACGCTACTCTCTCAAACCATCCCGCCCTCGCCTTCTCCCGCTGAGTCCAAAAGTCTGTTCTTTACATCTGTGTCTGCTTTGCTGCCCTGCACATAGGGTCGTTGTTACCGTCTTTCTAAATTCCATTTATATGTGTTAATGTATAGTATTTGTCTTTCTCTTTCTGACTTACTTCACTCTGTATAACAGGCTCCAGTTTCATCCACCTCACTATGACGGACTCAAATGCGTTCTTTTTAACGGCTGAGTAATATTCCATGGTGTATATGTACCACAGCTTCCTTATCCATTCGTCTGCTGATGGGCATCTAGGTTGCTTCCATGTCCTGGCTATTATAAACAGTGCTGCGATGAACACTGGGGTGCACGTGTCTCTTTCAGATCTGGTTTCCTCAACGTATACGCCCAGTAGTGGGATTGCTGGGTCATATGGCAGTTTTCTTCCTAGTTTTAAAATCTCCATAGTTTTAATCTCCATACCGTGTCCTTGAGAGTCCCTTGGACTGCAAGGAGATCCAACCAGTCCATCCTAAAGGAAATCAGTCCTGAATATTCATTGGAAGGACTGATGCTGAAGCTGAAACTCCAATACTCTGGCCACCTGATGCGGAGAGCTGCCTCCTTGGAAAAGACCCTGATGCTGGGAAAGATTGAAGGTGGGAGGAGAAGGGGACGGCAGAGGATGAGATGGTCGGATGCCATCACCAACTCGATGGACGTGAGTTCGAGCAAGCTCCAGGAGTTGGTGATGGACAGGGAGGCCTGGCGTGCTGCAGTTCATGGGGTCGCAAAGAGTCGGACGCAAGTCAGCACCTGACCAGCAGCAACAATCAAGTACCTACCCACGAGGGAAGCCCTAACAATGCTTTGAGGCTGGTGAACACGGTGCTCAGAGTTCATCTGGGGGTTTATAGTCTGTGTTCTGCTTCTTCAAGACCTGCTAAAATTATTTTTTTACTACTTATATTTGGCGTTGAATAGAGGTTAAAATATTCTGTGACCCTGTAGGAGCGGACCTGTTTGCTTTTGCATGGCAGACGGTCAAAGCGTGTATAAATAAGTGTCCTGTTTGTCAGGACAGGTGTGTCCCTGAAATTTAATGTTGCATTTGTTGCTTCGTGCGTAAGGGGAGTAACACGCGTGATTAGTTTTCTTTGCCCCGTGAATTGGCTTCCTGGCCTTGTTATAATGTGCTGTGTGCTCAGTCGTGTCTGACTCTTTGCGACCCCAAGGACTGTGGCCCACCAGGCTCCTCGGTTCGTAAGATCCTCCAGGCAAGAACACTGGAGTGGGTTGCCATTTCCCCCTCCAGGGGATCTTCCTGACCCAGGGATTGAACCTGGGTCTCCCATGTCTCCTCCATTGCAGTCAGATTCTTTACCTGTTGAGTCCTCGGGAAGAACTATATTATAGAAAGTTACAGTAAGTTGTTATAAGTGGCCACAGATCTGGTGGTTTTAAAACCACAGACATCCACCCTCCCCCAGGAGACCAAACGTCTGAGGTCAAGGGGTCCCAGGGCCGAGCTCCGTCCAGAGTCTCCAGGGGAGGCTCCTTCCTACCTCTTCCAGCTTCTGGGGGCTCCGGGCGTCCGTCCCTGGGCTGGTGGCCGCCTCCCTCCCGTCTCTGCCTCCGTCTCCACGTGGCTTCTCCTCTGTGTCCGTGTCTCTCCTCTTCTGTGTCTTATAAGGACCCTGTCCCTGGGTTTAGGGCCAGCCCCATCCAGAAGGACCCTCATCTCAGACCCTGCACTCCATCACACCTGCAGAGACCTCATTTCCAGAGAAGGTCCCGTTCTGAAGTTTCAGGCTAGCACTTCAGCCTAACGCTTTGGGGGTGGGGAGAGACGATTCCATCGACCACACTCTCCTCCAAGCAGCACGTGATACATATTTTATTTGGGTGAACGTGCACACTTCACCTGCGATGAGGGCCTTAATACACGTGGAAAGTCCCCTCCCGAAAGTTCTCCTCGTGAAGCAGGAGAGAGTGTTGACACCTTTTATCTAGCACGGGCGAGACCCTCTCACTTTGTCAGCGGCCAGAACTTCCCGTAAAATGCGGACATCAGAGTTGTTTTGGGTGAAGCCCATCCGGGGTGGACTGACCAAGCTCCCCGGCTCTGGGGGGCTCTGCCTTTGAGAAACAGCCTCCGGATGTGGGTCACCTTAACCACCGTGGGCTCGTGACCTGGGTTGATGCATACAAGTTCAGTTCAATTCAGTCGCTCAGTCGTCTCTGACTGTGCGACCTCATGAGCTGCAGCACGCCAGGCCTCCCTGTCCATCACCAACTCCCGGAGCCTACTCAAACTCATGTCCATTGAAACATACAAACAGTTGCCATTTCAGAGCTCGGGGCACTTGGATCCTAGGGGAGAAAAAAGAGGCATGTAGTTAGCACCAAGGTCTGGACGTGCCAACGTTTGTGCGTTTGAGGAGTTGAGGAAAAGGTTGGAGGGGGTACTGGGATGCTGATCCTGGGACGATCAGGAAAGATTTCAGACCAGATGGGTGTCCCGTGTGGCTCCGATGGTAAAGAATCCACCTGCAATGGGGGAGACCTGGGTTCAATCGATCCCTGGGTGGGGAAGATCCCCTGGAGGAGGGCATGGTGACCCACTCTGGTATTCTTGCCTGGAGAATCCCATGGACAGAGGAGCCTGGCGGACTACAGTCCACGGGGTTATAAAGAGTCGGACACGGCTGAGTGACTAAGAACATTCCCCTTCTTGCACTTGCATTGCCCTTCACGGTCCCCTGTGTAGTGTTGGATTTGTCCCCCGCGCCCCCGGCCAAGCTTCAAGGCTTGTAGAATCTTACCTCCCCAACCAGGAATCGAACACACACCCCCTGCGTTGGAAGCTCAGAGTCCTAACTGCAGGACCCATAGCTAGGCAGGTCCCTAGTGATCTTTTTCATTCTGTTCCTTGAGAGGTTCTCTGCATCTCCGACCGTAAGACAGTCGTGAGGGTGTCTTGGGACACGTGGCCCATCTGCCTGGTCCTTCTGTACGCACGCTGGTGTCGCCCGGAGTTTGCTCAGCCTGAAAGGGATCGGGTGGTGTTTTCTGGCTGCCGCCTGAGCTTGGCTTCCCGCAGACACGGCTGAGCACCGTCGTGGTTCCTGGAACAGCGGGAATTAGAGAGGTTTCCTTCCCCGGGGGAGGAAGTCGCTGCAGGGTGCGGGGGGAGATGCCGAGTGACTCAGTCACCTGCAGCCCACCCCAGACCACAGGCAGAGTCTGGGCGCCTTGGAGGACACTCATCTCCTCGGGGCAGGGGATCCCCAGTGTCTGGGATCCGGGGCCTGATGATCTGAGGTTGCGGCTGATGTGAGAGTCATACAAACGAGCTGCTTGGTAAATGTGATGTGCTTGAATCAACCAGAAACCATCCTCTCCCCCAGTCGCTCGGGGAAAAATTGTCTTCTCTGAAAGTGGCCCCTGGTGCCTAAAAGCTTGGAGACCACTGCGTGGGAAGGATGGAGCCCCCCACCCCCACCCCCAACGTTGCTGTGGAAGCCTGTGAAGGGGGCCGGTCCCTGACGCTGTGTGTGGGTCTGAGTGTCTGTGTTTCTGGGTGTCTGTATACCTTTACATTCAGGTGAGTCTGTGAGCTTCATCTGTGCGTGTCTGCGACTGTGTACACGTGTCTCTTTACACCTGCATCTGTGCGTGTCTGTGTGTTTACAGATCTGTGTCCACCTGCTTTTCCTGAATCCTAGCGCGTGCATTTAGATTGTGGTGACTTCTCTGGTCGTGGACCACCGGCTCCACAGCTGTGGTACACAGGCTTGGATCTTTCCCAGTTTGTGGGATATTCGCAGACCAGGGATCGAACCCGCGTCTCCTGCGTTGGCAGGCGGATTCTCTCCCGCTGGGCCACCAGGGAAGCCCTGGTTCTGCACTTACACGTCTGTGTGTGTCTGTATTTCTTCCTCTCTCCGTGAGTCTGTGTTTATACAGGCGTGTTTATCTCTGTCCCGCGTCCGTGCGTCTATATTTATGACCGCGTCTGCGTTTCTCGTGCTTCTGTGTGGGTCTGCAGTTATATGCCCGGGAGCATCTCTATCTGTTCCTGTTTCTCTGTGTCTGTATTTATCACTGCATCTGTACGTCTGTATTTTTCATGCGTCTGTGTGCGTCCGTGCGCATGTATCTGTGTGTCTGTATTTATTATTGCGTCCGTGTTTCTCGCCTGTCTGTATGTGTCTGCATTTATATGCCCGATAGCGTCTACATTTATTCCCCTTTCTGTGTGTCCGTATTTATCACTGCATCTGTATGTCTGTATTTTTCATGCATCTGTGTGTCAGTGTGTGCCCCCCAAGCTTCCCCGCACCACTGTGTTCCCCGAGTCGCTCATCTCTCAGTGACCAGGGAGTCCTATGCCATCAAGCTTGATTTAGGAGTGATTATACATTGCTCCAATACTTTGACCACCTGATGCGAAAGAGCTGACTCATTGGAAAAGACCCTGATGCTGGGAAAGATTGAGGGCAGGAGGAGAAGGGGACGACAGAGGATGAGATGGTTGGATGGCATCACCGACTCAATGGACATGGGTTTGAGTAAACTCTGGGGAGACAGTGAAGGACAGGGAGGCCTGGCGTACTGCAGTCCATGGGGTCGCAAAGAGTCAGACATGACTGCAGCTGAATGCATTTCCTCAGGTCCGTCTGCCCTGCTTCCTGCCGTGAGGGGTCCTCGTATTTCAGGGCGTGAGGACCCATGTGCCTGAGGCAGCTGGGACTGCACAGAGATAATTACGATGCTGAAAATAAACTAGTCTCGCCTCCTAGGAGGACAGGGGGGGCCATGGACAGGCCCCGACACACACGGTAATGCTGGAGACGTCGCTTCAGCCTCAGGGGTCTTAGGTACAACATACGAGGGCCCCAGAGCGCCCAGGCCCCCACACTCCGCATCCTGGTTTTTATCATTCTGCGGCCACACTCTTGTCCCCACAGAATTTATGCTCGTGCGCGAGGCTCAGCCCACAGGGTGTCGTAAAATGGAGAAGGTGCCCGTCTTGAGGACGAGTCTTATTCTGTGGGTGAAGAGATTTGGGTCTGAACAAGACCCTGGGATCCTGAATTAAAACCTTAAACATCGGGACTGCCCTGGTGGTCCAAAGTGGCTAAGACTCTGCAGGGAAGCGGGGCAGGTTCCATCCCTGGTTACAGAAGTAGATCCCACATGTTGCAACTAAGTCCTGGTGCATGAAATACATAAATATTAAAAAAAAACCAACAACAACCCTCAGTAACCATGAAGTGCTGGTGCATTGCAGGCAGATTCTTTACCATCTGAGCCACAAGGGAAGACCACCTATTCCAATTCAGTTTGTTTAAATCTAAATATGTTGCAATTTCCATCTCCAGGGGATCTTTCCAACTCAGGGATGCAACCCAGGTCTCCCACATTGCTGGCAGATTCTTTACCAGCTGAGCCACTGGGGTGGCCCCAGAATCCCGGAGAGCATAGTCCGTCCCTCCTCCAGAGGCTGCTGATACTGGGAGCACCCCTGAGAAGAACAGGTGGACGGGGGCATTCACAAGCACGGTGCCCCGACCCCATCCCCGGTGGGCACTTGGCCCCATTCTTGAAGCTTGACTTGGGTTTTCAGCCTTCGAGGCCACAGATGCGGGATGAGGGCAGTGGTGATATTTGGGGACTTGTATCTGAGCCCCGGGTATCGTCGCGGCTCGGAGGCGCGTGACGGTCAGCACCCTGATACTTGACAGCTCCTAGCAAATTTACGTGTGGGTTCTTGTCCAGCAGTGTGTCCCTGTCCACCCCAAACTCCCCTGGCAATAAGTTCATTTTCTAAGTCTCTGAGTCTCTTTATGTTTTGTAAGTCCATTTGTATCATTTGTTATCAGCGTAGGGATGTCATACGCTGTTTCTCTTCCTCTGACTTACTTCACTCAGGATGACAATCTCTAGGCCCACCCCTGCTGCTTCAAATGGCACTAGTTCATTCTTTCTTATGCCTGCGTAACATTCCGCTGTATGTATGCACCACATCATCTTCATCCCCTCGTCTGTCGATGGACATCTAGGTCGCTTCCACGTCCTGGCCCTTGTACACGGTGCTGCAGTGAAGATATGGGCATGTGTATCTTTTCAGATGCCGGTTTTCACCGGATAAGCTCTCAGGAGTGGGACTGCAGGATGATATGGTCAGCTTTCTCTTTTTTGATTGAGTTAATGATGGAGCCTTCAAAACGGAAATAACCCTAGGTTTCTGTTTCTCTGCTTTCTAATTTTTTTTTTTCCCTGAGACGTGGGTTCATGAACTGTTCTGCCTTCTCAGTGCATTCCTTCTCATCCCGCTTCCCTCCTCTTTTTCCTTACCATGCTGTGTTCCGGTGTATCCACTTGAGTTGCCCCCTCTGCTCTCCATTCTTAGGACCCGGGGCCTCTGATGCTCTGTCTGTCACGGAAATGCACATGCATGTGTGTGTTAGTTTGGCAGAGGCTGGGGGACTGTACTCTGTGAGGATCCCAGGTGATGGAAAGCGCTCGATACGGGATCTGGTGGGCTGCCTGCTGCGGTTCCGCTGGGAGAAGCACGCGCTGCTATTTAGTTGTAGGCTTTTAGGTAAAGCTCCTGGAGAGAGACAGAGAGAACAGACAGGTAGTTAGCTAGGTACATAGATACGTAGGTAGATAGATAGACATCCATGTGGACAGACAGGTAGGTAGAAAGACAGGTAGGCAGATGGATAGATAGACAGTACATAGGTAAACAGGTAAATAAATAGGTAGGCACACAGGTAGGTAGACAGGTAGATAAATAGACACATAGATAAGTAGACAGCTAGACTCACAGGTAGGTAGACAGGAGGATAAATACATAGGTAGGCAGACGGGTAGGTAGACAGATAGCTAGACAGGGAGATAAATACATGGGTAGCGAGACAGCTAGGTAGACAGGTGGATAAATACATGGGTAAGCAGACAGGTAGGTAGACAGGTAGATAGCTAGAGAGGGAGATAAATAGAGAGCTAGGCACACGGGTAGCTAGACAGTAGATAGGTAGGTAGATACATAGGTAGGCAGACAGGTAGGTAGACAGCTAGATCAATGGTACATGGTGAGAGGTAGATGGATAGATCACAGGCGGGCGTGTGGCTAGCTAGATAATACATAGAGATTATACATGGAGATGAAAGTGTGGACAGTATATTGTGTGGGCCCTGGGGTCTTTGGCGTGCACCCCCTCAGGTATATAGACAGGTAGACAGACAGACAGACAGGTAGGTAGACAGACAGGTAGGCAGACAGACAGACAGGTAGATAGACAGATAGGCAGGTAGATAGGCAGGTAGACAGGTAGATAAGCAGGTAGACAGACAGGTAGACAGACAGGCAGGTAGATAGACAGGCAGGTAGGCAGGTAGATAGGCAGGTAGAGACACAGGTAGACAGAGACACGGGTAGACAGACAGACAGACAGGCAGACAGACGACAGGCAGGCAGACAGACGACAGGCAGACGGCTAGGAGTCGGTCACCCCCTGAGCAGCGTTCTCTCCCACAAGCCTTCCTGTTCCGCGCCTCCTTTCTTTCCAGTTCACGTCCTCGGTCTCCACCCCCGCGGCCGTCCCCCCGCCTGGCTCTCCCGCTCGGACAGGCGGCCCTTGTGTGCTGACCCCCGTCTCCCAGAAGCTGTGGACCGGGCCGGGCGGGCCGCGCTCAGAGCTCACAGCCCGGGGGGGGTAGCGTCTGGCTCCCCGCCGCGGTCCCCTTCTCCCGAGGACCCGTCCTCCTCCAGCCTCTGCACCTCAGCGCCGGCAACTCACACTTCTCTGTTTCAGACAAAGCTCGTCGCGGCGCTTAGCATGAGGTCTCAGCCTTCTGCAGCGAATTCACCGTCACTACATCCACGCACTCTCTGTTTTTCTTTCCCCACTTTGTCTTTATTGCTGTTTGGCCAAAGGCAGATGCATGTATGTGTGCTGAGTCTCTTTGGTCGTGTCCGACTCTTTGCAACGCGATATAATAACAGTGAGAAACTCTTATTTTGCCATTTTGCGTTGCTTATTAGATGAAGCTTCAGTCCGTGAAGCTTATTGGTCATTTTCCCAATGAGAATACATAAAGGAAAATCATGTAAGCAAACATAGGCTTGCCTCTTTTTTTTTAAAAAAAAGATTTAATTAATAGTTATTTTTCTTCCGGTTTTATTGTGTTATAACTGACACATAGCACTGGTAAGTTTGTCGACTTAAAAACCATTCACAGCCTAAAAGTTGACAGTTACATTTTATTCTTGGGGGTAGGGATTTTTTGGACTTCAAGCCTGGGAGGCGGTATTTCAAATGACCCTGAGAGAAAAGGTGAGGGGAGGAGACAGGTTACACAGAAATTTTGCAACAAAAGACAGGTATTCTGAACATCAAAAGACAATCGTAAAGAATGCCAGATATTCCACGGATTCCCCAGTGGCTGACATCTGCCTGCAATGCCGGAATCTTCCTGCAGAATCTGCCTGCAACACGGGAGACCCAGGTTTGATCTCTGGGTGGGGAAGACCCCCTGGAGGAGGGCATGGCAACCCGCTCCAGGATTCTTGCCTGGAGAATCCCATGGACAGAGGAGCCTGGTGGGATGCAGTCCATGGGGTCGCAGAGTCGGACACGACTGAGCGACAAATGCATTCACATCTGGAGGCTTTGAAGTCGCCGTTGCCCGTTGCATCCTTGTTTATTGATGTGGCTGGAGATGCTCCATTTCACACGGCCATTGTTTATAAGACTGAGCTTCCTTCCAAAGGGCAGGGACGCAGTGAGGAGAAGTCACCACCCATGTGTGTCCTGAAGCCTTCCCGAGACACTGTCGGTTCGTGTGGTCCTCTGAGTGGCCAAGCAGGAGTCTGGACATCACAGCATCGTGTGAACACCCACGAGGAGCCATGAGGGGGGTAAGACTGAAGGACTCTTCTTCTTCCTGCAGGGGGAAAGTTCTGGGAATGTCCCAGAAGCCCCCAGAGCAGCTAGGGACCCCCTCCACGCTCCAGGAACGTAAAGAGAAACATGCATTTCGTCTCTGCCCATTTCCCGTTTCAGTTGCTCAGTCGTGTCTGACTCTTTGCGACCCCATGGACCGCCGCACGCCAGGCCTCCCTGTCCATCACCAGCTCCCGGAGCTTACTCAAACTCATGTCCATCGAGTCGGTGATGCCATCCAACCATCTCACCCTCTGTCGTCCCCTTCTCCTCCCGCCTTCAGTCTTTCCCAGCATCAGGGTCTTTTCCAGTGAGTCAGCTCTCTGCATCAGGTGGCCAAAGTATTGGAGTTTCAGCTTCAGCCTCAGTCCTTCCAATGAACACCCAGGACTGATCTCCTTGACGATGGACTGGTTTCACACGCCCCCTCCCCTTGCTACTGATTTCATCAGACATGCCTGCAGTCCTGGGTACAAAGAAGGTTACCTATATTGACTGGAAAAATAAATGAACCATGCATGTCCACATGAAACTATCACACCGTTGTTAATCGGCTCTGTTCCAGGATAGCATAAAAAGTTTTTAAAGAATGAAATTGTCAGGGTCCATGTGCGGGTTGGAAAAGGATTTCCAGACATGTTTCTCAAGAAGAATTAAATTTATTAGAGGGGGAGACACTGTTAGAACAGGGGGTCGGCTCAAGGGAGAGCCGAACCCTTTCTGAGGCTACCAGCCAATTTTTATAGCCTCAAGAGAGAGAAAATTCCTGCTGGAAGCGTGGCATGAGCTGATTGGTTAGGATGCTAGAGGGGGTGGATACTAAGGTGGGTATCTTACCTAACACGGGGTCAGGGAGCTGGCTGGTTTATGTCTGGAGTCTCATAGCAACAGTTGCTATGGGGCTTGGTCTGTTCCAGAGATTCTTGTCCTGTGACCTTGGTCCAGGGCCCCACAGAAAATGAATTTAGCAATTAAGATAATGTACAACTTGGGCTTCCCTGGAGGCTCAGCTGGTAAAGAATCTGCCTGCAATGCAGGAGACCGAGGTTTTGATTCCTGAGTCTGGAAGATCCCCCGGACGAGGGCATGGCGACCCACTCCAGGACTCTTGCCTGGAGAATCCCACGGACCGAGGAGCCCGGCGGGGCTACAGTCCACGGGGCCACAAAGAGTCAGACACGACTGAGCAACTAACAGCAACTTATGTGCGGCTGAAAGTATCACAGCATTGTTAATTGTCTCTAAGTAAGTGTTAGTCACTCAGTCGTGTCTGACGCTTTGTGACTCCACGGTGTGTGGACGGTAGCCCCGCCAGGCTCCTCTGTCCATGGGGATTCTCCAGGCAAGAATACTGGAGTGGGTTGCCATGCCCTCCTCCAGGGGATCTTCCCGACCCAGGGATGGAACCCAAGTCTCCTGCATTGCAGGCAGATTCTTTACCGTCTGAGCCACCAGGGTATTCTCCAGTATAAAATGAGAGGTTTTAAAAAGTAAGAAGAATTTAGCAGTTAAAAGAAAATGCACAACTGATAGGTTGAATCATGGCTTATTTGGCGGAGAAAACTGAGGCATGAAGCCCAGAAGGCAGCCTGTCAGATCGCTCTGAGCAGCTGCTGCAAAGAGATGGGAGAGGAGGCAGCACGTGGAGGAGCTTTTGCAACAAAGAGCAGGTAGTGGGAGCATTGAAAGATTTCTGTCAGTGAAAGAGACCAGGCATCTCCAGGTAACGAAGTCACAGCTTTTCTTTGTATGGTTGTTGTTCAGTTGCTAAGTTGTGTCTGACTCTCTGCAAACCTCAGTGATTGCAGCACACCAGGCCTCCCTGTCCTTCACCAACTCCCAGAGTTTGCTCAGATTCATGTCCATTGAGTCGGTGATGCCATCCAGCCATCTCACCCTCTGTCATCCCCTTCTCCTCCTGCCTTCAATCTTTCCCAGCATCTTTCCCAGCATCCCTGGGTCTTTTCCAATGAGTCAGTTCCTTGCATCAGGTGGGCAAAGGATTGGAGCTTCAGCATCAGTCCTTCCAATGAATATTCAGGACTGATTTCCTTTAGGATGGACTGGGTTGGATCTCCTTGCAGTCCAAGGGACTCTCAAGAGTCTTCTCCAGCCTCACAGTTCAAAAGCATCAATTCTTTGGCCCTCAGCTTTCTTAATGGTCCAACTCTCACATCCATACAGGACCAGTGGAAAAACCATAGCTTTGACTAGACGGACTTTTGTCAGCAAAGTGACAAAAAGCAGGCGTCCAGCTGGTTCCCCCAGGACTCTTTCCTGTGTGAAGGAAGTGCTTGATAGCTTGATTGATAGGTGCAGCATCCTTTGTTTGTTGAATTGGCAGATTGCGTTTTCTGTTCACTGCTGACCTGTCAATAAACAAAGGATGCTGAGGCCTTCCGGCCCTCCTGCCCCAACAGTGCACCCCAAGAAGGTTCAGGAAGGGAGAAAAAAGGATGCAGGCCCCAGATAGCCAAGCTGCATCTTAAAGGAATGATTTCAGTGAGCCCAGACACTGTTGCATCTTCCCCGACGCAGAAAAGCACTAGGGATGTCCTTCGTGGTCGAGTGGTTAAGACTCTGCCTTACAAAGCCGGGGACGTGGGATGGATTCCTGGTTGGGGGCCTAAGATCCCACGTGCTGTGAAGCAGCTACGTCCTGACACAGTGAAATAAAGAAACACTTAAAAACAAAATTCTTTTAAGAAAAGACTCTGCCTTGCAAAACTGGGGGTGCTGGTTCAATTCCTGGTTGGGGAACTAACATCCCACGTGCCCTGTGGTCAAACCAGTCCATCCTAAAGGAAATCAGCCCTGAATATTCATTGGAAGGATTGATGATGAAGCTGGAGCTCCAATCCTTTGGCCATCTGATGTGAAGAGCTGACACATTGGAAAAGACCCTGATGCTGGGAAAGATTGAAGGCGGGAGGAAAGGGGGACGACAGAGGATGAGATGGTTGGATGGCATCACCGACTCAATGGACATGAGTTTGAGTGAACTCTGGGAGTTGGCGATGGACAGGGAGGCCTGGCGTGCTGCAGTCCACGGGTCACAAAGAGTCGGACACGACTGAGCGACTGAACTGAACTGAGAATTTGAGAGCTGTGTTTTATTCAGTGGGGGGAATTTTTAGGGCTTCAAGCCCATGGTCAAAGCCAGTCAAGTGTCCACGGGGTCACAGAGAGTCAGACGTGATTGAGCGAGTGACAGTTTTTACTTTGAAACGGCAAGAAGCCCCTCTGCGAAGGCGACATCTACGTACCCCAAGAGATAGCTATCACTGTTCCATATCAACCACCCACATGGTTTTCTTCTCTGACCACAGTTAACGTGCCCCCGATGGTCTTCCTGCTACATAATTAAATGTTCTCCAGATAGCTTCAGTCAGTACCTAAATGGCCAGGTAGACTGTTTTCATTCTAATGAAAGATGCTCAAAGAATCCCCTGGCTGTTTCTACCACATCTACACTCCAGACGGGAAAAAAATCGAAACAGAAGCAGCAATATTTCCACTTATTTCTGCTTTGCAGATAGGTTCATCCGTACCGTTTTTCTAGATTCCATGTATACGTGTTAATACATGATATTTGTTTTTCCCTTTCTGACGGTAAGATAGAATCTAGGTCCAGGCGTGTTGCTGCAAAATGCATTAGTTCATTCTTTTTTCATGGCCGAGTAATATTCCATCGTATATAAGTGTCTTCTTTATCCATTGGTCTGTTGATGGACATCTAGGTTGCTTGTCTGTTCTGGCTGTTGTAAATAGTGCTTCTGTGAATACTGGGGTGCATATGTCTTTTCGAATTATGGTTTTCTCCTGGTGCAGAGATGCAGATGTAAAGACAAATGTACGGACCCCAAGGAGGGTAGGGGGTGGAATGAATTGGGAGATTGGGATTGAGACTCATACACTATTCCTTCAGTTCAGTTCAGTCGCTCAGTTGTGTCCGACTCTCTGTGACCCCATGGACTGCAGCACGCCAGGCCTCCCTGTCCATCACCAACTCCCAGAGTTTACCCAAACCTACATCCATTGAGTTGGTGATACCATCCAGCCATCTCATCCTCTGTCGTCCCCTTCTCCTCCTGCCCCCAATCTTTCCCGTATATGTGTGTTAATATACGGTATTTGTTCTTCTCTTTCTGGCTGACTTCAGTGTACAACAAACTGTTGGTTCATCCACTTCACTAAAGTGAAAGTCGCTTCAGTCACATCTGACTCTTTGCGACCTCAGGGACTGTCGCCCGCCAGGCTCCTCTCTCCATGACGATCCTCCAGGCAAGAATCCTGGACTGGGTTGCCATGCCCTCCTCCAGGGGATCTTCCTGACCCAGGGATCCAACCCAGGTCTCCCCCATTGCAGGCGGATTCTCTACCGTCTTAACTAGGGAAGCCCATCCACTTCACTAGATTGGACTCAGATTTGTTCTTTTATATGTCTGCATAATATTCCATGGTATATATGTACCACCTCTCTTTGGAGTTCGTGTATCACAAACCCTTCAGGGACACAGATGCAACAAAAAAGCCTTTGTTTATAAATCAAATGTTTCCACTGTTAAAAAAGGGGAACATGAAATAGTTGACATGGTGTTCATTTATGAGCTGAGTCTCCCCAAAGCCACCTTGTCGCTGAGTATCTCTTTCCCGTGGTTCCTCAGATTGGCCTCCGTCATTGCAGTTAGGATGCAAGTCTGTGTACCATTGAGGCTTTATGGTTATTCTTCCAATTCTGATGCTAATGGGAGGGTCTCCAGCCTGGAATCGCAGGAGATGCAGCGGACCATGGGGATGGTCCTCTTTCCTCCTTGAAGGTCATCTCAATGTCGCAGAGCTGAAAGGGCAGCAACAGACAGCCCCCTCCTCCCCGTCTTGGGTTCTCTGTTCTCCTTCACCATCACCGGATCCTCAGCCAAGGGGTGAGGAATACCGAGAGGTCCTTTCACCGAGCTTGTTTTCGAAAGCATGCAGCAGGGAGCGGCCGCTTTCAGCAAGTGGCCATGAGCCGTCAGCTGAAAGTAAGGTCTTCGTTTCCCAGACCGGACCACAGGGGCCTCAGGGGCCCACATTTAGGGCTCAGGTCCCTCGTCTTGCCTGTCTAGTCAAGAACGAATTCAGGCAGGGAGGCATGAGGTAGACAGTAAAGTCAAAAGGGTATTGAAAAGAAAAGTACGTGCGGAAAGGCGCCAGGGTGAGCTCAGAGAGACTCATGCCTTTGGGAAGTTTAAATCTTTTATTGTTGTTTTTGAGTTGCTCAGTCGTGTCCGACTCTTTTTGCGACCCCATGGACTGCAGCACGCCAGGCCTCCCTGTCCTTCACCATCTCCTGGAGTTTGCTCAAACTCATGCCCATCGAGTCGGTGATGCCATCCAACCATCCCATCCTCTGTCGTCCCCTTGTCTTCCTGCCCTCAATCTTCCTCAGCATTGGGGTCTTTTCCAATAAGTCAGCTCTTCCCATCAGGTGGCCAAAGGATTGGAGTTCCAGCTTCAGCATCAGTCCTTCCAATGAACACCCAGGATTGATTTCCTTTAGGATGGACTGGTTGGATCTCCTTGCAGTCCCAGGGACTCTCAAGAGTCTTCTCCAACAACACAGTTCAAAAGCATCAATTCTTCGGTGCTCAGCTTTCTTTATAGTCCAACTCTCACATCCATACATGACTACTGGAAAAACCATAGCTTCGACAAGACAGACCTTTGTTGGTAAAGTAATGTCTCTGCTTTTTAATATGTTGCCTAGGTTGCTCACAGGTTTTTTTCCCAAGGAGCAAGCGTCTTTTAATTTCATGGCTGCAGTCACCATCCGCAGTGATTTTGGAGCCCAAGAAAATAAAGCCTCTCGCTGTTTCCACTGTTTCCCCATCTGTTTGCCATGAAGTGATGGGACCGGATGCCATGATTTTCTGTTTCTGAATGTCAAGTTTTAAGCCAACTTTTTCACTCTCGTCTTTCACCTTCATCTCTTTAGTTGCTCTTCACGTTGTGCCGTAAGGGTGGTGTCATCTGCACAAGGGGACAGTTTTCCTGGTTGTCATCATCCCTCCAACCAATCACCTGGGTTTGCTCCCCCCCCGCCGGCCACCGGCGGTTAATTTGTCTCAGGACCCTCTGCTGGGGTGGGCACACATACCCTGGCATATATGTATCTCGAAGTGAAGGCTTCTGGGAGGAGCAGGACTCACTGTGGTCTGGAAGTATCCCCTGACTTTGCACGGCAAGGAGCCTTTCTGCGTCTGTGTGATGTCTCCCTCATCAGACAGGCTCTTTCCCTTTGCTTGTGCTTGCCTTCATCATGCCCTTGAGGGAAGAGAAAAAGACTGGCGATCTACCCTGTTTTGGGTTGGTTGTAAAGTCCTCAGCTGCAGCCCAGCTTTCTCTTATCTCAAAAAATGCAAGCGGCATTCACTCCGTCGTGTCTGACTCTGTGTGACCCCCTGGACTGTAGCCCACCAGGCTCCTCTGTCCATGGGATTCTCCAGGCAGGAATACCGGAGTGGGTTACCATGACCTCCTCCAGGGGATTGTCCCGACCCGGGGATCGAAGCCAGGTCTCCCACATTGCAGGAGGGTGGAAGGGTGGCTGACTGTAAATTTCCAACCTGGAGCCTGTCTGTCTTCCTACCTCAAGCTGATGCCTGTCTGGCTCCGGGTTCCTTCGTTCGGGCAGTTCAAGAATCTACCTCCCTCCCTCCGGGGAAACATTACTGGGATTTGCCTGATGGATGCTGTTTGCTGACGCCCTAGAGCAGGGGCCGGGACCCACGGGGATGACCTGGGACTGGGCAGACAGCAGCATCTCCTTTCCTGGGTTCATGAGGAACACCCACCCCTAGGTGGGCGTCACTGGTGGCTCAGATGGTAAAGACTCTGCCTCCAGTGCAGGAGATGTGGGTTCGATCCCCGGGTCAGGAAGATCCCCTGGAGGAGCAAACAGCAACCCACTCGAGGGTTCTAGTTTGGAGAATCCCAAGGACAGAGGAGCCTGGAGGGCTACAGTCCGTGGGGTCACAAAGAGACAGGACTGAGTGACTTCACACTACACACCCACCCCCAACCTGCACTTGCAGGCACCTGGACATTCCAAGTCTTTGTCCCTGAGAAAGGGGGGAAGCCGCCTCCTGCAAGGAAGGAGTGCCTTCCTCTGCATTCTGCTTCAGATGAAAATTCTTCACACAATAGCCCTTTCTTTGGATTTCCAGCCAGAGGGTAGAGTAAGTTTCTTTCAGAGAAGAAACTTTAGTATTTTGGGGGGAGAGGGAGCAGGGCTCAGAAAGGAAGATTATAACCTCATTTCTCTAAGAATTAAAGAAGAGAGAGATGTATTGTTTTGAACTATTTACAGATTTTTAAAACATACATTTGTAGTGTTTTGATATAAAAGTAAATGCAATGGTAATGGACAAGGGAAGTATATGTCACACTATTAAAAGCAAATATAGACAAAGAAATATGAAACATGTCAGGAGATTAAAGGCAAATATAGAGGAAGAAAATATATAAAATGTCAGCACATTAAATGCAAATATAGACAAACAAGATATGTAAAATGTCACCATATGAAATGCAAATATAGACAAATGAAGACAATATATAAAATGCCATAATACTGAAAGCAAATATAGACATATAAAGAGAATATGTAAAATATCACCACATTAAAAGCAAATATAGAAAAAAATACATAAAATGTCACCATATGAAATGCAAATATAGACAAATAGGCAGTATTTAAAATGTCATAATATTAAATGTAGATCTAGACAAAGACAATATATGAAGTGTCACCGTATTGAATGCAGATATAAACAAGATATGCAAAATGTCACCATATTAAATGAAAATTTAGACAAATAAAGACTGTATAATGCCACATTATTAAAAGAAATACAGACAAATAAAAGAAAATATGTAAACTGTCACCAGATTAAAAGCAAATATAAAAGAAAAAGACATAAAATGTCACCATATGAAATGTAAATATAGACAAATAGGCAGTATTTAAAATGTCATAATATTAAATGTAGATCTAGACAAAGACAATATATGAAGTGTCACCAGATTGAATGCAGATATAGACAAAGAAGATATGCAAAATGTCACCATATTAAGTGAAAATTTAGACAAATAAAGACTATATAATGCCACAATATTAAAAGAAGTACAGACAAATAAAAGAAAATATGTAAACTGTCACCAGATTAAAAGCAAATATAAAAGAAAAAGACATAAAATGTCACCATATGAAATGCAAATATAGACAAATAGGCAGTATTTAAAATGTCATAATATTAAATGTAGATTTAGACAAAGACAATATATGAAGTGTCACTGTATTGAATGCAGATATAGACAAAGAAGATATGCAAAATGTCACCATATTAAATGAAAATTTAGGCAAATAAATACTATATAATGCCACAATATTAAAAGAAATACAGACAAATAAAAGAAAAAATGTAAACTGTCACCAGATTAAAAGCAAATATAAAAGAAAAATATATAAAATGTCAGCATATGAAATGCAAATATAGACAAAGACAGCATATAAAATATCATCATACTAAGGGCAAATGTTGATAAGGGCAGTATATAAAATGTCACAACAGAAAATGCAAACACGGACAAAGATAGTGTATAAAGTGTCACCATTTTAAATGCAAATATAGACAAAGACAATTTATAAAATGCCATAATATTAAAAGCATATGTAAACAAGGAAAATATGAAAAAGTCACAATGTTAAGGGCGAATATAACTAAAAACTATTTCAAGTTTCTCCATCTTCTCCCTCTTCAACATGGTATATCCGTCCCATTGAAGAAACGGTGGTGCTTTAAGGAAACCGTTCTGGGTAGGCTAAGTGCTCTGCTAGCTCCGCGTCGTTATAACCCTCATTAATATAATGTCTGCTACGCTCAGTCTTGTCTGACTCTGTGAGACCCCGTGGACTGCAGCCCGCCAGCCTCCTCTGTCCGTGACATTCTCCAGGCAAGAATACTGGAGCGGGTTGCCATTTCCTCCTCCAGGAAACCTTCCCAATCCAGGGATCACACTGGCGTGTCCCGCGTTCATTGCCTGTGGGTTCCTTACCACTGACGCCACCTTCTCTGTGCTGAGACATGAAGAACTGAGCTACCGGAGCTCCTCAGAGTCCTCTGAGCTGACATCTGTAGGTTCTACTACCATAACACTCCAAAAGTCCAGGTGACAAGTTAATCTTCACACCAATAGCCAGAAAAGTCTCAATGTCTGGAAAAGATACTCCACACACACCTACCTCAAGATGACATAGATACTGGAATCATCAGAGATATAGTTTATTATTTTGTTTGGAATTGTAAAAAATCAACTTTAAGGTATAATATGCATAAAATAAGGGCTTCCCTGGGGACTCAGCGGCTCAAGAATCCGCCTGCAACGCAGGAGACCGAGGTTTGATCCCTGGGTCGGGAAGACCCCCTGGAGGAGGGCATGGCAACCCACTCCAGTGTTCTTGCCTGGAGAATCCCACGGACAGAGGAGCCTGGCGGGCTGCAGCCCATCAGGTCGCAAAGAGTCGGACACGACTGAGCAAGTAACACTTTACACACGTTTGGACTGTGTCGGTTACGTTTTCGGGAGAACTGCGTGTAACTGAGCTGAGGCATGGAGCTGACTTGGGCAGAAATCCAACATGCGCTCATCACAGTGTGGACCTATCGGAGTCCCCCGTGGTCACTGCTGGTTTCAGCCGTGCTTGCCTGGGTGTCTGCAGCTCTGACGGGTTATCTGTTTAGATGCTGGCTGTGATCATTTCAGACTCGCCCGGGGAGGTGGGTGTCTCCCTTTTAAAAGGGTGCAGGATGGAGAAGGAAATGGCAACCCACTCCAGTGTTCTTGCCTGGGAAATCCCATGGACAGAGGAGCCTGGCAGGCTACAGTCCATGGGGTCGCAAAGAGTCAGAGACGATTCAGTAACTAAACAACACGATAAGGGAAAATAATTTGAAAAATTATATATAATAACTGAATCATTTTGCTGAGTACCTGAAAGAAAAAAAAAAAAAGGGTGCAAACCATCTCTGACGATGCAAATATCCCAGGCAGTGCTGTCATTGAAAACTGACGCTCAGGGTCTCGCTCAATTCCTTCTAAAAGAGGCTGGACACCAGAAAAGAGATGGGTGGAGAACGTCACCAAGGACCACGGGCTCAGTCAGGTCTTTGTCCGTCTCCTTGCGACCCCATGGACTGCAGACCCGCCAGGCTCCTCTGTCCATGGGATTCTCCAGGCAAGAAGACTGGAGTGGGTTGCCTGTCTTCCTCCAGGGGATCTTCCTGACCCAGGGATCGAACCCACGTCTCCTGTATCCTAGGCAGGTTCTTTACCATCTGAGCCATAGCAGGAAAGCCCCGTTAGGGGACCGCGTAAGGGGCAGAAACAGCTCTGAGTATTTTGTAGTTTTGTGAAGTGACATGCTCCCATTGTGCGGCTTCTGGGACTACGTATTAACACACCCCCCTCCCCCAACCACCAAATTCCTATCTTGGCACTGTTGGCTTCTTTTCGGTTTGGCCACTATAGCTTTTTTAATCAGGGAAGCGTCATGGAGAATTCTTTGACTCCCCCAGGGACCAAGGGATGTGACTGCATTTGGAGATGAGGGTGTTTGAAGACAGGGATGAAGGTGAAATGACGTGGGTCCTGACCCAAAGGACTGGGGTCCTCATACCAAGCAGGGATCAGGACCCAGACGTACACTCAGGGATGACCATGTGAGCAGATGGGGAGGAGACGGCCGTCTACACGCCCAGGAGGGAGGCCTCGGGAGGAGCCAGCCCTGCCCACACCCGGGTCTCACGTTATAGCCTCCACGACTTGGGGCCATGAATGTCTATGATTGGAGACACTGAGTCTGCGCTATTTTGTCATGATGGCCTTCAGGGGACTCATGCATTCCTTTAAAGCTCTATCAGAGCTCACTTGGAGATTTTAGGGGGTGCGGTTGGCAACTGGAACCCCAATTATTTTCCGTTTCTATCTAACGGCGCTCACTGGCACGGAAGCCACTCTCCCTCAGGCAAAAGTCATCAGGTTCAAGCAGGCGTCGTTAAGCTACCAATTCCTCGACTAAGGATATAAAGAGTTGGAGGCGTTTTTGTGAGGCTGGTTGAATTAAACATTCACGTTTCCCCCTGATATTTTTTTAGTAGAAAACCATTAAAATATAGGCCGTTAAAATTTCTAACCATGTGGGGTTTTTAAAGAGTGATTATTTTTCATACGTACTGTTGGCCTCTGTTGAATTTGGCAAATACCGCTTTCTTAATCAGGGAAGCGTGATGGGGAATTCTTTGAGGATGTGTGGATGACCTTGAATTTTACGTCCTGGGCAGAGTGGAATGTTTCTCTTGCCTGCCAAAGCCCATAAAAGCCAGTGATTGAATGTTCATAGCCCTGGCCTAAAGCCACCCTTGCAAAGTTGTTGATCAGGAAGCCCATTCATTTCTTTCTCTTTTCTGTTTATTATTGAAGTATAGTTGATTTACAACGTTGTGTTCGCTTATTCTGTGTAGCATACTGACTCCGTTACACACATACATCCCTTCCTCTTCATATTCTTTTCTGTGATGGTTTATCACGGGGTATTGAATCTAATTCCCTCTGCTACATAGCAGGACCTTTTAGTTTATCCACCCAACATGTAATAGTTTTCATCTGCTAAGCCCAAACTCCGAGTCCATTATTTCCCCTTGGCAATCACACACGTTCTCTATGTCTGTGAGTCTGTCTCTGCTTTGTAGACAAGTTCATTGGCACCGTATTTTATTTTATTTTGGGGGGGGGATTTTATTTATTTTCGAAAAATTATTATGGGAGTATAGTTCATTTACAACGTTGTGTTAGTTTCAGGCATACAGCAGAGGAGCCCAGCTCTCCATCTGCGTACATCCCCTCTTTTCCAAATTCTTTTCCCATATTGATCGTTACGGAGCATTGAGCAGAATTCCCTGGACGACACACACGGTCGTCCCTGTGTGTGTATAGGGAACTGTCACTGATTATTAACTAATAATAGCTAATTATTATAGCTCCCTATTTGAGGTAGAGTAGCACTTATGGGTCAGTCCCGACCTTCTAACTTATCCCCGCAACCACCCTCACCCTTTGGTGACCATAGGTTTGTTCTCTATGTCTCTGCATCTGTTTCTGTTCTGCAAATAAGCTCGTCTGCACCACTTTAAACTTTTTAAAATACCCGATGTGGATTGTCCCGCGTCTTCACGGCTCCGAGGGCTTTCTCTGGTTGCTGTCGGCGGGGCCCACTCTCCAGGGGTGCTGGGTCGGCTTCTCTTTGCAGTGGCTTCTCTCGCAGAGCGCAGGGTCCAGGCTGGGCAGAGTCCAGAGCTGAGGTTCACGGGCTTAGTTTTTCCGTGGCATGTGGGATCTTCCTGGACCAGGGATCCAACCTGTGTCTTCCTGCATTGGCAGGCGACCTTTCACGCCTAAGCCACCAGGGAAGCCCTGTAGCGTTTTTTTTTTAGCTTCCACATATTAGCGATATCATATGATACGTGTCTTTCTCTGTGTGACTTAATTCACTTAGTACGCTCACCTCTAGGTCCGTCTGCGTTGCCGCAAAGGGCATCATTGAATCATTTTTCATGGCTGCATAGTATTCCCTTGTGTATACGTAGCCCATCTTCTTTATCCATCCCTCTGTCGATGGACCCTTAGGTTGCTTCCACGTCTTGGCTGTTGTGAATAGTGCTCTAGTGAACACTGATGTGCAGAGCTATTTAATTTCGGATGACATCTTCTTTGTGTTCCTTCATGGGTCCCGGGATCTCCCATCTGTTACTTTCCATTGGCTGACCCAGTGAGTAGTACAGTATTACTTTTTTCTTTTTTTTTGGTCTTCTCATTATTGTGGAATCTGTAATCACTCACAAATATGGCTGCCCCAGGGGAGGAAGCTCATAGTTTCTAAGGAACTGACCTCAGTCACCACGGAGCATGGCCTTGGGTAGAAATGAGTTGTGCTGTTTTCCTATCTGGAGTTTGACAAGCTGCCTCCTGTTTCCACACAGCTCTGGTTCTTTCTCTCTCCCTTGTGAGGTTGGCTATGCTGCAGGTCTGGGCTGTCCCATCACCCTGGGTCCTGGTCCTGAGAAAAGCTGGGAGCCCACTGATAGGCATGTAGACTGAGTGTGCGTGAACCACTGAGGTTCTGGGGCTGTGTGTTACAGCATCATCCGCTAGCCTGTCCTGACCGATACCTCCATCAACGGTCCTCTGTCCCCTGGGCTGTCTCTCTCGGTTCTGTATTTACAGGGTGAAACGGCTCCTTTGTGCAGAAATACAAAGATGGACCTTGCGGTCCACAGTTCTTTCCACTTTGCTTTTCTGGGTGTGATGGTCAGCCTAAGCGATTATGGTTTGGCAATAGCAGCCCACTCCGGTACTCTTGCCTGGAAAATCCCATGGACAGAGGAGTCTGGTGGGCTGCAGTCCATGGGGTCGTTAAGAGTCAGACATGACTGAGTGACTTCACTTTCGCTTTTCACTTTCGTGCATTGGAGAAGGAAATGGCAACCCACTCCAGTGTTGTTGCCTGGAGAATCCCAGGGACGGGGGATCCTGCTGTCTATGGGGTCGCACAGAGTCGGACACGACTGAAGTGACTTATCAGCAGCAGCAGCAAAGACATTTATACAAAGAGGCAACAGCTCAATTATAATGGGTTGCTCAAGAAGTTTATTCTGGTTTTGCCTTAACTTCTTAGACGAAAATCTGAACTAACTTCTTGGTCAACCCAGTACTGGTATTTCCCAACCACTCTGCTCAGACCAGTCGAGAAATAGAGTGGATGGAGCAAAGCAACGCCTCCCCCTCCATGAGTGATTCTCAAAGTGCTCCCTGACGACGCCACAGGGGTGATCATTTTTAATACCTTACCGACCTGGGGATTTTTGCAGAAATGAACGCCTGTGGCTAGCGATTTGTTATGAAAGTGAATATTGAAACAGTCCTGTCAATAACGTTCGGGGAACAAAACACCCTAATAGCTATTTAAAAAAAAAAAAAATTGAAGTGTAGCATTCTATTCATTCTAAGCCAAAAAAGTGGAGTCAAAACGTCATTAAATTTGTAGTAAAAAATTCATAAGTTTTCTAAAATATATATTATACATATTATTTATATATATGTATACAAAAGCATTTATACATATATATGTACATGCATATATATGTATACAAAAGCATTTCTGTGCTTGAGAAAGCCTTGAGGAAGAACATAAATAAAAGAAAAGAGATGGAGAAATTGGAGAAAATAAACTAAATGAAATGGGAACACTGAATATGAAATAGAAAAAGAGAAACAAACTGGATGGAATAAACAATCATCATACAGTCCAGCTGTTTTTAAACATGGCTGCTCATTAGAAATGTATCTGGAGCTCTGGACCATAAAAAAAAATGCAATACTTGGGTATTTGTATTTTTCCAAAAAATGTCCAAAGTAATTGCGGTGTGCATCTGGATATTAAACAGAGATTCCAAGTGTTCCTTTTTGGTCTGTTGTCTTGTCTAGTTTTACCTCCGCTCCATCACGGGTACGCCCTGACTCTCCACGGGTGCAGCTGGGCAAACGGAGGGTTAGGGTCTCACCTCTAGCTTTGTGACCCTGGAAAAGTGCACCACAGACCGGAGGTTCTGGCTTCAGGCTTTGTGTCTGAGACCTTGAGATCCCGGGGGTGTGTGTCTGTGGTGTGGTTGTGTGTGGTGTGTCCTTGTGTGTGAACATCTACAGGAAGCATCGAGATTTTCTGCAGAACTCCAGGACTGGACTGAAGGGTTTTCTTTCTTTCTTTCTTTCTTTTTTTTTTTATAATTTTGTGGTTGTTCAGTGGCTCAGTCGTGTCCGACTCTTTGCGACCCCGTGGACCGAAGCACGCCAGGCTCCTCTGTCCTCCACTATCTCCCAGACTTTGCTCAAACTCATGTCCATCAAGTCGGTGATGCCACCCAACCATCCCATCCTCTGTCGTCCCCTTCTCCTCCCGCCTTCAATCTTTCCCAGCATCAGGGTCTTTTCCGATGAGTTGGCTCTGCGCATCAGGTGGCAAAAGTAGTGGGGTTTCAGCTTCAGCATCAGAAACGATAATTTTTTAATTATTTTTACAGAAAATTTATTTACTTGGCTGTGTCGGGCCTTTAGTTGTGGGATCTTTCTTTGTGGCTCACGGTCTCTGTAGTTGTTGAGTATTCCCGGGATTGAACCCACGTACCCTGCTTTGGCAGGTGGGTTTTTAACCACTGGCTCACCAGAGAAGTCCCTGAAGGGTTATCTTGAGTCCACATCTTCAGAAATAATTAAGCACGTATTTGGCGGCAGTCTTAATACTGACGGTCAGACTCAGCTTCTTACCCGTGTGTCTGCAGCCCCTGGAAGGAGACTGTGCTGTCGGAAGCCTCGAGTCACTGTCTGCCAGGCCGGCTGCAGAGGCTCCGGGGATGGCGGCCAGCTTGGCTGGTTCTGCTTACCTCCTGGAAATGTCAGATTTGGAGGCTCAGTGCGTTTGTCAGGGGCCGCTGCGTGTCTGTCGGACAGCACCTCCTCCTGCCGTGCGAACGGGCTTCTCTGCTCTGTTCCGAAGGCCCCAGCAAGCCGGCCCTGGTCCAAGGGTCACCCCGTGGTTCTGTTGGACGTGACAGCCTCCTACATCAGAGCAAGCGACGGGGCACCTGGCTGTCAGAGCCGTGTCAGTCCCGCACCGCCAGGGAAGCATCTGGGCGTTGCCAAACCTTGAGGTCCCAGCATATAGGAGCCTCCCAGTTAGTTCTAAGTCACGTCTTAATGACGACTCTGGGCCAAAGGAACCCGTGGAAATACGTGCCAGGTATCAATTTAGGCAATGTGTCTGCGCCGAAGAGGGAGTTTTTTCCTGCAGCATTTTCGGGGCGGACGATCTCAAACCCTGAGTCAGAAAATGCCACAAGAAAGTAGAGACCTGACCAGCTGCCTTAGCACATGTGCACGTGTGGTGTGTGTCTGTGGTGTGTGTCTTTGTGTGTGTGATGTGCGTGGAGCGTGTATGTGTGTGTATGGCATGTATGCAAGTGTATGGTGTGTGTGTGTGTGATGGGTGCGCATTGCATGTGTATATTTGTGGTTTGTGTTGTATGTGCAGTGTGTACGTGTGTATCACATGTGTGTGTGTGGCGTGTGTGTTGTATGTGTGCATGTGTGTCTGTGTGTGTCTGCCCCAGCGAGCCGAGCCCCCGTCAGCCCCCTCCCGGCTGCTGTGGGTCTGAGACCCATCCCATGGGGTGTAGGACCCTCAGCCCCACGCGGACCCTTCGGTAAACAGGAGACATCGGGGGCCCGGGGGTTGTCTGGGGGGCCGGCCCTTGTTGGGGGGTGGGGGCAACCTCTGCCCGGACGAGCCCCGCTCCTGCACCGGCCTCTGCTCTGCGTCCTGCAGGCGCGGCCTCTCTGCTTTCTGGCTGCGGGGACCCAGCGCGGCGCACACTCCGTCCGCCGCGGGCGCGGGGGAGACGGGGCGTGGGTGGGCTTTCCGTCCCGCGGGTGCATCAGCAAGCTGTCGCGGCAGAGGGCGGGCGGAGGCCAAGCCCCTGGTTTGCAAGATCACACCCGTCTCTGCTTTAATGGCCCACGAGGTCATCTTATCATCCGATCCAGGAGCCGGCCTTCCTGTATTTTGCGAACCGGTGACCACCCCTCGGCGGGGGCTTGGATGACTTGTTATCAGAGCCCAACACGTGTCAGAAATCGTTCTCGGGTTCTCGGAGCAGAAGAGAGTTATTAGTGCAAATTAGCCTGAAATAGGTGGAGTGACATCCCATTCCGGTGTTTGCATCTGAGATGACTTAGACTAATAGACCATTTCTGGGGGAGAGCAGACGGTGCACTTCCCAGGTGCCTCAGTGGTAAAGACCCCTCCTGCCAAGGCAGGAGGCGGGAGAGATGCCAGCTTGATCCCTGGGTCGGGAAGATCCCCTGCAGGAGGCCATGGCAACCCACTCCACTGTTCTTGCCTGGAGAATCCCATGGACAGAGGAGCCTGGTGGGCTGCAGTTCATCGGATCACAAAAGAGTCGGACACGACTGAGCAACTTAGAACCATTTTTTCCGACTTCTGTGCCGATTATGCTTGTAGATATAAGAGGAACTTCATTTAAATGGTGCCAGACCCACCAAAATAGAGTGGTATTTTCTGTGTTCTGTCCACAGACAGAAATGACCCACGAATGTAGCAGGTTCTAGACAGAGCGCAAAGCTGACCGGCGGGTCTGTTTATGGTTCCCACCCAGGCGGGTGGAAGCTTCCGACACCCACCCCGCCTGCCATCACCACTGTGATCGCCACTCGCTGACGGTTTGGGCCATTTTTGTGCTTTTTTTTTTAAACTTTTTATTTTACTTTGGAATATAGTCAATCAACAATGCTGTGATGGCTTCAGGCGGACAGCCAAGGGAATCAGGCATACATGGACATGTATCCATTCTCCCCCAAACTCTCCGCCCATCCCGGCTGCCACGTGACCCCACGCAGAGTTCCCTGTGCCGGGCGGCAGGTTCTTGCTCGTTACCTATTTTGTACAGAGTGTATACGTGTCAACCACAGCCTTTTTAAAATGATTAATTTTTTATTGACGGATAATTGCTTTACTTCTTTTTATTGCTTCTCTGATCATTGCTTTGGTTGTTTTCTGTCCAACTTCAGCATGAATCAGCTGTAGGTATACATACATCCCTTCCCTTTTGAACCTCCCTCCCATCTCCCTCCCCACCCCACCCCTCTAGGTTGATAACCACACTCTTTTTTTAAAAAAGAAACTTTTTATTTTATATTAGAGTATAGCCGTTAACAATATGGTGGGAGCTTCAGTGGACAGCAGAGGGACTCAGCCGTATTACATACACATGTATCCATCCTCCCCCAAACTCCCTCCCCACCTCCTTTTTTTTTTTTGGATGTGGACCATTATTTTTTTAAACATCTATTGAACTGGTACATTATTGCTTCTGTTTTTTGTTTTGGTTTCTTGGCCACAAGGCATGTGGGATCTTCCCTCCCTGACCAGGGATCAAACCCTCCCTCTGTGAGTTGGAAGGTGACGTCTTAACCACAGGACCCCCCCCCCCACCCGCCCAGGGAACCGCCTGTGATTTCTTGTGTTCAGCTGCTAAGTCATGTCCAACTTTTTGCAACCCCATGGACTGTAAGTGCCAGGCTTCTCTGTCCACGGGATTCTCCAGACAAGAATGCTGGAGTGGATTGCCATGCCCTCCTCCAGGGGATCTTCCTAACCCAGGGATCGAACCCGCATCTCCTGTATTGCAGGCGGATTCTTTACCATTTTGAGCCACCAGGAAGCCCTGGAAGGGAGCAGAGAACAGGCAGAAATAGCTCTGAATAGGGATTGAACCCAGGTCTCCTGCATTGCAGGCAGATTCTTTACCCACTGAACCACTGGCGAAGCCCCTGTGGTCTATATTGATGTAAATAAATAAACCATAGAGGTTTTTCCCCTCCCTTGGGGACGGTGGAAGCTGGCTTCTCTAGGTCAGCGCTGTGTTTTGGGATTCCCACATGCGTGTCTGTATGTGTCTTCTCTTATAGCTGGTTCGTTGCTGGCATTGGTGATAAGGATTCCTCATTGATTTATCCATTGTACAGCAGAGAGGAGTTTAGAATTTCTCCTGCCTGGGGGTACGGACGCTACTGCGGCTGGGAGGGGTCTGGTCTGTGTCCTTGACTGTGCTTGGGTTGGCATGACTTTGGTGGGGGGGCATCCACCCCGAGATGGGATTGCCGGGTTGTGGGGGTGTGGGTACATTCCTTTGAGGGTGGGGGGACCTTGTTGAAAAGGATGCTGGGGAGTTGGTGGAAAGAAACGATTTGTCAGAAATGTTGTTCTCCGGTTCCCCAGCGCCCCCAGCCCCCGTGCAAACCCAGCCCCACGTGAGGGCGGTGGGAAGCAGAGATCCCATTGCCCTGGGTCACGCATGCGGGAACGTCAGACCCGCCTCCTGGTGCCCAGGGTCACCTGTTCTAACAGAAGCTCTGATGAACGCCCACGTGCGGGGTCAGCAGGCTCCTACGTCGCAGTCTGTATTCTCGCCCTGCGGAGACAGCAGGGGGGATGGAGAGGCTGGGATGAACTGAGAGAGTAGCTCTGACGTACACACGCCACCTTGTGTGAAACAGCCAGCCAGTGGGAAGCTGGGGTCTAGACAGGGGGCTCAGCTCGGGGCTCTGTGATGACCCGGAGGGGTGGATGGGAGGTGGGAGGCAGGCTCAAGAGTGAGGGGATGTAACTGTACTTATAGCTGCTTCCCTGATGCTGGGAAGGACTGAGGGCGGGAGGAGAAGGGGGTGACAGGGGATGAGACGGTTGGATGGCATCACCAACTCGATGGGCATGAGTTTGAGCAAGCTCCGGGAGCTGGTGATGGACAGGGAGGCTTGGCGTGCTGCAGTCCATGGGGCCGCAAAGAGTCGGACACGACCGAGTGACTGAAGGACAATAATAAATAGCTGATTTGCCAAGTTATAGAGAAGAAACCAACATGACATTGTAAAGGAAGTATCTTCAAAAAAAAAAAAAAACCCATAAAGAAAAAAAAGAAAAGAATTCTTTTCCCAGTGTAATCATATGACCCAGTCTTCATTTACCAGCTCATCAACCCCCCCATTCAAGTGTCTGAATGATGAACACTTTACATTTCCTGTTTTCTTCCAAATTTAAAACATTGGAAATTTAATTTACAACGTTGTGACGCCTTTATTTTTCATAGGCATTTTATTTTTAAACATTTTGCATTGAGTGAAGCATTCTTTAACTTCCATAGGGCCTTGCAATTTTTTAAAGCTTCATATGCATGGTTTTTATTTCTATTTATTTTTAAGTTTTTTATTTTATATCAGAATATAGCTGATTAACAGGGTTGGAACAGTCTCGCAACAAGACTCAGCCACACATACACATGTATCCACTCTCCCCCAAACCCCCCTCCCATCCAGGCTGCCACATTGAGCAGAGTTCCCTGTGCTGTCCAGCAGGTCCTTGCTGGTTCTCCATGTTAAATCCAGCAGTGTGTCCATGTCCATCCCAGACTCCCTGACTATCCCTTCCCCCGTCCTTCCCCCTGGTGACCATAAGGTTATTACAGAGTATTGAGCAGAGTTCCCTGGGCTGGACAGCAGGTCCTTGCTGGTTCTCCATGTTAAATAGAGCCGTGTGTCCATGTCCATCCCAGACTCCCTGGCTATCCCTTCCCCCATCCTTCCCCCTGGTGACCATAAGGTTATTACAGGGTATTGAGCAGAGTTCCCTGTGCTGTCCAGCAGGGCCTTGCTGGTTCTCCATGGTAAATCCAGCAGTGTGTCCATGTCCATCCCAGACTCCCTGACTGTCCCTTCCCCCGTCCTTCCCCCTGGTGACCATCAGGTTATTACAGAGTATTGAGCAGAGTTCCCTGTGGTGGACAGCAGGTCCTTGCTGGTTCTCCATGGTAAACACAGCAGTGTGTCCATGTCCATCCCAGACTCCCTGACTATCCCTTCTCCTATCCTTCCCCGTGGTGACCATCAGGTTATTACAGAGTAATGAGCAGAGTTCCCTGTGCTGTCCAGCAGGTCCTTGCTGGTTCTCCATGGTAAATACAGCAGTGTGTCCATGTCCATCCTAGACTCCCTGACTATCCCTTCCCCCATCCTTCCCCCCGGTGACCATAAGGTTATTACAGAGTATTGAGCAGAGTTCCCTGTGGTGGACAGCAGGTCCTTGCTGGTTCTCCATGGTAAATACAGCAGTGTGTCCATGTCCATCCCAAGCTCCCTAACTGTCCCTTCCCCCATCCTTCCCCCCTGGTGACCATCAGGTTATTACAGAGTATTGAGCAGAGTTCCCTGTGCTGTCCAGCAGGTCCTTGCTGGTTATGCATTTGAAACAGGCACATGGTTTTATATAATCCTGTAATAACCCCTTTTTAAAAAGTCCTGTCCCCCATCTTGCCTGCTGCCCCCCACCCCCACTGGTAACCACTGGTTTATTTTCCGTATCAGTGACTGATTCTTTTTGTTGTTGTTGTTACACCTACCAGTTGTCTGTAGTTTTTAGATTCCACTTATAAGTGATCACAAACAGTATTTGTCTTTCTCTGAAGTGACGTGTCCCTTAAAAATGGCAGAAGCTCATTCCTCCTTTTGCTAAGACAGGAACAATGTAGTTACAGTGGGTTCTCCACGCCACAGCAATGGTGCTGGTTCGTCTGGATCACTTTTCTTTCGTCCTCTTATTTTTCTTTTCCCCTTAAACGGAATTTACTCTCAGTTCTTTGGTAAATAATCTCCAGCTGTTTATAGAAAGTGGCGGCCCTGTGTATAAATCAGAAGCCTGTCATTTCTCATAGCCCTTGTAGACACGTTTCCAAGTACGGGCAAAGTCAAACTAAAATGACCTGTTTCCAACGCTGTCTTGGCTCAGGGGAACCCCCCCAAGATGCCATGACCTCACAGGGGACCGTGAAAGATGCTGTTGTTCTTCGCTCATTCGTGTCCAACTCTTTGCGACCCCATGAATCGCAGCATGCCAGGCCTTCCTGTCCTTCACCATCTCTCAGAATTCACTCAAACTCATGTCCATCGAGTCAAGCCATCCAACCATCTCATCCTCTGTCGTCCTCTTCTCCTCCCACCTTCAATCTTTCCCAGCATCAGGGTCTTTTCCATGAGTCAGCTCTTCGCATGAGGTGGCCAAAGGACTGGAGCTTCGGTTTCAGCATCAGTCCTTCCAATGAACACTCAGGACTGATTTCCTTTAGGATGGACTGGCTGGATCTCCTTGCGGTCCAAGTGACTCTCAGGAGTCTCCTCCAACACCACAGTTAGAAAGCATCCATTCTTTGGCACTCAGCCTTCTTGATGGTCCAACTCTCACGTCCGTTCATGACTCCTGGCAAAACCATAGCTTTGACCGTATAAAGTAACTAGTTAGTTTTGTGGCCTTGCTGGGTCTTGGTTGCGTCATAGACTTTTCTCTGGCTGCAGTGAGCAGGGGCTGCTCTCTAGGTGTGGTCTGCGGGCTTCGCATTGCGGTGGCTACTCTTGTTGCAGAGCATGGGCTTGCTTGCCCGCAGCGCGTGGGATCTTCCTGGACCAGGGATCGAACCCGAGTCTCCTGCATTGGCAGGCATATGCTTTACCCCCGAGCCACCGGGGAAGCCGGGAGAAAGTAAGTCTTGATTTGGCGCCTCGTGACAAATCCCTCCTGTTTCCCAGTCGCCTGTCCTCACCTGACCTGTAGCCCCAAGAAGGTGAATCTCCCCAGCAGCCCCCTGGTGGTTTCACAAAATCCAACATCCCTGAGCTTGCTTCCCTCACTTACAAAATTCACCTTAAAATCGCAATGCCCGGCAGCAGCGTCTTCTATGTGGGCTGCCGTGGTAAGACCAGCACAGAACTGCATGTCCCCATTTGTCTTAGCGGCCAAGGATATTTCCACCAGACTTTGCCGACCGAACGCCAGACTGTGTTACTAAATGATCCAGAAAATGTCCTTTCCGGTCAGACTGTGTCTCCAGGAGAAGAAAAAAAAAAAAAAGGAAAACAAAGCTGAAAACTGTGAAAGGAGACTTCTTCTAATGCAATTGGACTTGAAATTGCCAACATTTGGCAGGATGGGAAATGCAGGACACACTGCAAGTTATATAAATTACCCAGAACGGGGACGCTTTGTTTTTTCAAGGACAGGAAACACACTATTTGCCTCCCAACCTGTGAAACCACAGTGGGGAGCATAAGTCAGATTGGTGTGGGCCCATCCGGGTGTGAGAACGGAATTCGTCATGTTAGGACCAGGCAGCAGACCCAGGAGACAATATTTGGGGACTTCCCTCGTGGTCTAGTAATGAAGACTCAGCCTGCCCACGCGGGGGGTGAGGGTTCAACCCTTGGTCAGGGAACTTAAGATCCTGCACTTTACGTAGTGCGGCCAACAAGTAAAAAAAAAAAATTAAAAATATAAAATATAAAATGCCGTCTTGGATTAAGACACTTGCTGTGGTGGGAAGTGTGGTGGGAACTGTGAATAACAGCATGGAGGTTCCTCAAGAAACGAAAAATAGAACTACCATATGACCCAGCGATCCCAACTCCTGGACATTTATCCAGAAAAGACAAAAACTGTAATTATAAAAGATCCATGCACCCCCCCCCCCAACCCCAATGTTCCTTGCAGCAGCATTCACGATAGGCAGGACATGGAAGCAAGCTACGTGACCATCGACAGACAAATGGATGGAAGTTGCAGTCCATACATATGATGGAATATTACTCACCCATGAAAAGGGAACGATTTTTTTTTTTAAGTCAGTTGAATGGAGATGGATGAATGTAGACCCTGTTATACAGAGTGAAGTACGTCAGAAAGAGAGGAACAAATATTGTATATTAACGCATACATATGGAGCCTTAGGAAGATGGCACAGATGAACCTATTTACAGAGAAGAAAGGGTCACGCAGATGTAGGGAATGGACATGTGCACGCAGTGGGGACGGAGATGGTGGGATGAATTGACAGAGCAGCCCTGACACGTACACACCACCGTGGGTAAAACAGACAGCTAGTGGGAGACCGCTGTATAGACGGGGAGCTCAGCTCGGGGCTCCGTGATGACCTAGAGGGGTGGATGGGGGAGGGAGGGAGGACTCCCTCAAGAGGAGGGAGGGACATATGTATCTTTACAGCTGATTCTCCTTGTTGTACGGCAGAAGCCAGCAACATAGTAAGGCGATTACCCTGCAGTCAAAAATAAGACCTTTGCTGTGCTAGAAAGTCAGTCATGTTAATCCATCGCTCTCCGTTAAGACATTTAACTCCTCACTGTAACACGGTTATGAAAACTGTTGTCAGGATTTCTATCCCAAGGACGTGTTGATCGACCTTTCCGCTGACGTGCGTCAGCTTGGAAATCCTTGAGAATCAGCAGAGGTGCTTGCAGACGATGCAGCCGGGGCTGTGATTGGCATGACGAAGAGGTGCCGTCCTTGACAATGCAATTTCTAACCCCATGACGGTACCTGAGAGATTTATGGGGAAAATTCCATCGTGCGTCGTGGAGGGCTTCCACTGGAACATAAAACATTAAAGATATGAAAGACAGATAAGGTGGTAGCTGTCTGATGAAGGTCGAATTCACACAGATGGTGGTACTACTGGATTTTCTGAGGGTTTTTTTTTTCTTCTTTCCTCCCTTTGATGAAGGAATTTATTTGACTTTCACAGAACAACGTCGATGTTTTGTAAACGACGCAATGCAATTTCCCCCCATTTTACAAACAGTGTAAAACCTTAATAAATGACCTTGAAGCGCAGAACCAAATAGGACTTGTCCCCACCTACGGACGAGATCATTGAAGTGGAGAAACACGTCAAGATTCCAGGTGGAGCTTGTGTCAGGAGACCCCGAGCTTGGCTTTGACTCCTGGTCCCGTATTCTCTCCCTGCTGACATCACCCGGTGTTGCTGCCGCTGTTGTTCACTCTCCAAGTCGCGTCTGACTCTTTGCGACCCCGTGGACTGCAGAATGCTAGGCTTCTCTGTCCTCCATTATCTCCTGGAGCTTGCTCAAACTCATGTCCATGGAGTCGGTGAGGCCATGCAATCATCTCATCCTCTGTCGCCCCCTTCTCCTCCTGCCTTCCATCTTCCCCAGCATCAGGGTCTTTTCCAAAAGACACTCTCTTCCAAAAGTTCTTCGCATCAGGTGGCCAAAGCCTTGGAGCTTCAGCTTCAGCTTCTGTCCTCCCAAAGAATATTCAGGACTGATTTCCTTTAGGATGGACTGGTTGGATCTCCTTGCCGTCCAAGGGGCTCTCAAGAGTCTTCTCCAGCACAACAGTTCGAAAGCGTACAAAGATGTCAGTCCTGTCTCCAGAAGCCGTAAGAGACGTCCACGGTGCTAGCAAACCGCATCTCTGCTTAGGTGCTGTTGGAAGGTCTCATCTTGCCAATGTTCATGGACTGTTGTCCACCACTGAAGGATGGGCAACCAGAGGTTCCCCACTTTGGACAAATCTGAGACTTCGCTCACGCGGCGTGAGCCGTGGTCCTCCACCACTGTCCTCCGAGACCAAGAAATCCTGGGCTCCGGACACCCCAGCCCTGCTGGGCGAGGTGAGCCGTCCCGTACACGCGGCCGTAACGGATCAAAGGCTGGAGAGTGGGGTCCACCCTCCGTAAGATTAATATGTGATATCATTTGTATGTGCAATCTTAAAAAAAAAAGATACAGATGAATCTATAGGCAAAACAGAAAGAGACCCACAGACAGAAAACACACTTGTGGTTATCAGAGGGGTCAGGTGACATGGGGTAGGGGTAGATTCGGACTTTGAGATGAACAGATGCACACTGCTATTTATAAAATACATAAAGAACAAGGACCTCCTGAATAGCACAGGGAACTCTGTTCAATACTCTGTAATAACCTATAAGCGAAAAGAATCTTAAAAAAAGAGTGGATGTATGTGTATGTATAATGCAATTACTTTGGTATACACCCGAAACTAACCCATCATCACAAAGCAGCTATACCGCAGTATCCGTTTCCCAGGTGGCGCTAGTTTTTTAAGAACCCATCTGCCAAGGCAGGAGACCCAAGAGCTGCAGGTTCAATCCCTGGATCAGGGAGATCCCCTGGAGGAGGGCATGGCAACCCACTCCAGTATTCTCATCTGGAGAATCCCCATGGACAGAGGAGCCTGGTGGGCTACAGTCCATGGGGTCTCAGAGAGTCGGACTCAACTGAAGTGACTTAGCACGCACGCATGCTCCAATGTAAAATAAAAGTTAAAAAAAAATCTGTATGGTTTTCCCAAGCAACCTCTGAGTTGAACAAGCTGTGGAACCTTGGGGGAAGGGTTGGACCCCTCCAAGCCTTAGTTTTTCCCCTGGACAGGATTAGATAATGGTTCCCCTTTGCCCGTTGAAGAGTTCCAACGTGGCAGGCAACTTGAACACGCTTTAGCTGTGTGTGCTGTTCCATTGGACCTGATGACCCGCGTCAGGGCTTTGTCTTACTTTCGGCTACACCAAGCAACATGTAGAACTTCCCCGCCCGGGGTTTGAAGTTAACGCCCGCTGCATTGAAAGCTCAGAGTCCCGACCGCTGGACCGCCACCGGGGAAGCCCTGAGTCAATCCTTCCAAAAGGGTTCTAGTGCCTTTAACCTAGGACACACGTCCATGAAGAGTTCAAACGTGTGAACTTTTCCTTCACGCGCAGCACGTCATAGGCAAGTTTGAAACGGAACCGCGCGTTTTGTTGAAACGAGTCGCAGTCCCGTCTTTGCAGTGAGGTGAACGGAAGGCGGGTTTTCAGACTCGTCCCATCTCTTGGCACAGACTTTGTTAACAGAGGTGTCTCTGTTTCCTGTGTTATATGTTTACCGATGGTGATGGAGGGAGCGTGAGGGAGGGGTTAGGAAAAGAAAAGGAAACGGAAGATCCCCACAACACCTGTTCTGAAGAGATAAGAACTCTGTTCTGCTCACAAGCGTAATTATAGTCATCACTCCCCATCCGAACGAGGACAGGCAGGGAGGCGGTTCATTCTCATTGAAATCCCTGAGGTCTTCATTCTTTCTGGGTGTTTGGTTGGAGGAAAAAAAAAAAAAAACAGTGAGTTTATTTCATTCTTTTCCCCAGAGTATTAAGAGCCATGAACCCTAGTCTGCATGCATAATGACAGCCTCTTTTTATATTCTTGAAGTGGAGCAGTATCAGTCTCACTTGATATCATTATTTTACTTTATTTGCAGTGGAAGCAAACTCTAGCTCTTTTATTATATATTAAACCTCTGCCTCGATGCCTCATGCAGTTATACCTCTGAGATACTGTGTGTGGGTTGGGTTCCAGACCACAGCTATAAAGCAGATGCCACAATGCCATGTGAAGTTTTTCTTTCCCAGATGCATCAACCAGTCACTCCTAAAGGAAATCAACCCTAAAGTCTCACTGGAAGGACTGATGGTGAAGCTGACTCTCCGATACTTTGGCCACCTGGTGCAAAGAGCTGACTCATTATAAAAGACCCTGATGCTGGGAAGGATTGAGGGCAGGAGGAGAAGGGGACGACAGAGGATGAGATGGTTGGATGGCATCACCGACTCGATGGACATGAGTTTGAGCAAGCTCTGGGAGTTGGTGATGGACAGGGAGGCCTGGCGTGCTGCAGCCCATGGGGTTGCAAAGGGTCGGACAAAACTGAGTGAGTGAACAACAGGAACACGCCCTCGGTAAGTTATGTTTATGGTAGGCTGTAGTCTGTTAAGTGCGTAATACCATTTATCTCTAAAAAAAATCAATGTAGATCTGTTTATTTCCAAAGAACCCTCAATATCCTCTGAGCCTTCAGTGAATTGTAGTACTGACCCCAGAGCTCAGAGAGGCCACTCCTAATATCATCATCGTGAGGAAGTTTGAAATCCCGCGAGAATTACCCAAGTGTGAGACAGAGACACACAGTGGGCACGGGGTGTTGGAAAAATGGTGCTGACCGACCTGCTCGATGCAAGGGCCGAGACAAACCTCCCATCTGTAAAGAGTGCAGCATCTGGGACGCAATCCTGGTTTTTCTTTGAGTTCATCTTGGTTCCGCGAGGTCTCCGTGGCTGTGTGCGGGCTGCTCTCTAGTTGTGGTCCACGGGCTTCTCACTGCCGTGGCCTCTCCTGCGTAGGCGCACAGCCTCTTCGTACCTGGGCTTCGGTCGTTGTGGCTCATGGGCCTCGTTGGTCTGAGACGGGTGGAATTTTCTGGACCAGGGATGGAAGCTGAGTGCCTGCATTGGCAGAGGGATTCTTAACCAGGGATGTCTGCAGTCTTGTTTTTAAACTTTGTTTTCAAGGTGGTAAAGTGCCCATTAAAAAAAAAAAATCCGCCTCCTGTCTCATCCCACTCATCCATCTATCTGTCCACCCACACATCCATCCATGTGTGCACGCATACATCATCCACTCATTTATCTACCCATCCATCCATCCACCCACCCATCCATCCATCCATCCATCCACCCACCCACCCATCCATCCACCCACTCATCCATCCATCCATCCACCAATCCATCCATCCACCCACCCATCCATCCATCCACCCACTCATCCATCCATCCATCCACCCACCCACCCATCCATCCATCCATCCACCCACCCACCCATCCATCCATCCACCCATCCATCCATCCACCCATCCATCCATCCACCCACTCATCCATCCATCCATCCATGCATCCATCCATTCATATATTTATCTACCCATCGATCCTTCCATCCATCCATCCACTCATCCATCTATCATCCATTCATATATCTATTCATCCATCCATCCATTACATCCATTTATCTATCCACCCAGACATCCATCCATCCATTGTCCATTCGTGTATCTATCAATGCCTCCATCTATCCATCATCCATTCATGTATCTATTCATCCATCCATCCATCCATCATCCATCCATCTATCCATCCATCCATCCACCCCTCCTCCCCTCCCCCAGTCCCTGGCAACCACTAATCCACTTCCTGTCTCTGTGGGTTTGCCTGTTCTGGATGTTTCCTATCAATGGAATCACACACCGTATCTCTTTCTGTGTCTGCTTCTGTCACTGAGCATCATGTGTTCAAGGTCCAGCCACATTGTAGCCTGTATCGGGGCTTCTCTTTTTCATGGCTGTGTAATATTCCACTATGTGCATGGATCCCATGCTGTTGACCCACCCATCCATCCATCCATCCAGCAACCCACCTATCCCCCCATTCATCCACTTATCCACCCACCCATCCATCCACCAACCCACCTATCCACCCATTCATCCACTTATCCACCCACCCACCCATCCATCCATCCACCCATCCACCCACTCACCCATCCATCCACCATCCATCCACCCACCCACCATCCATCCACCCACCCACCATCCATCCATCCACCCATCCATCCACCCACCCACCCATCTATCTATCCATCCACCCATCCACCCAACCATCCACCCACCCATCCATCCATCCACCCACCCATCCATCCATCCACCCAACCATCCATCCATCCATCCTCCCACCCACCCATTTGTTCATCCACCCACTCATCTACCCACTTACGCACCCATCCACCCTAACACCCCGATCTCTGACTTCCAGCCTGCAGACCTGTAGGAACTCTGTTTCTGTTGCTGAAGCCCCCCGCGTGGTATTTTTCTATGGCAGCCCGTGCAGACTCAGACAACGCCCTTCTGTGTCTCCTTCTCTCCCTGAATATTGTCTATTCAAGGTTCCATCCACGTTGTAGCCTGTGTCAGAGCTCCACTCCTTTTCATGGCTGCATAATATTCCACTCTGTGCATGGACCCCATGCTGTTGACCCATCCATCAACTTGATGGACAGTTGGGCCCCTCTTGTGTTTCAGCGATTGTGACTAGTGCTGCTCTGAAGTTTTGGGTGGGTCATTTTGTTTGAACCCTAATTTTCCATTCCTTTGGGTCTGTATCCAGGAGTAGAATTGCCCAGTTGCAAAATCAAGTCAAACTGCCAAACTTTTCCACATTGACCACCCTTTCCATTCACACCAGAGGTTGCAGACGAGTCCTGCTATCTCCAGATCCTGGTTGACGTGCTCGATTCTGGTTTTTGGACTAAAGCCTTCCTAGTGGGTGTGGAGGTTAGCAATCTGATGTGGCGAGGCCATCACGGACCAGCTTTCTGAGTTTCTAACTCATCGTTTGGGATGACGGAGGGAGTGATGGCCATCCTTCTCATTGGTCAGATTCTGGGCTCAGCCAGACAGTCCCTGGAGGTGGCTCCCACATCTGTCTCCCCTTTCCATATACCTGGGACCCTCATCAGCTCTTGAATGGACAGTGGTGTTCTCGATTGCCCATGGGAGATGCAGTCGGGGGTCCACACAGGTCACACCCCTCCCGCCCAGGGATGGTTCATCACACGCTCTGGTTTCCGGTCGCCCGGCTGGAGGAACTGTCCCAGTGACACCTGGTTTCCTTACGTCTCTTAAACCTTTATGACAGCGTCAGGGGTGACGTCTGCTACAAGGACGTGTGTTTAAGATGCAGATTCTATAAGGTGGCAGTGCATACCTAAGATATCTGCTGCATCGTGGTCAAATTGTGGGGGGTATGGGTAACTGCCTGGGGCAGAGTGTCTGGGCGGGGGGCTCCCGACATCTCATCCGAGAGGCGTCCCCCTCTTTGACTTGCACGTGAGGGCAGATCCCCAGTAGTGGTGGGGCTGTCCCGAGCTGGGCTGGATCTCTGGACCATGCTTGGATTCTGTCTGTTGAGCTCAGATGGGACTCTGGGTGCTCCACGAAATGAATGAGGCTGAGCCCACTATAGGGCCTGGGGAAGGAACTCCGGCTTCATGGCTGAGCGTGGCAGGGAGCAAAGAACCCAAAATGTACCCGTGGGGGGAGTATGAAACAGCACCCAGCTCAAGGGGTGATGGGAGTATTTCTCTAAGACATACAGATGTCCCCCCCATCCAGCCAGGGGGCTGCGGGCGATGGGACGTCCCTGCGTTTGGCATTTCCAGCAGTGTTTGGTAGCTACGTTCGCTTTATTTATTTGCTTTTGGCTGTGCTGAGTCTTTTTATTTTAAATTATTTATTTTAATTCGAGGTTAATTACTTTACAACGTTGTGGTGGTTTTTGCCAGACATTAACATGAATCAGCCCCGGGTGTACATGGCTGTGTGCGACTTTCCCTAGTTACGGCGAGCAGGGGTTGCTCTCTGGGGTGCGCGGGCTTCTCATTGAGGGGGCTTCTCTTGTTGTGGAACATGGGGCTCAGTAGTGGATGGGTGCGTAGGTAGATGATGGACAGATGGACAAACGGACAGATGTATAGATCAAATCGGGCTTCCCTGGTGGCTCAGCTGGGAAGGAATCCGCCTGCAAGGCAGGAGACCCTGATTCCCTTCTTGCCTCAGGAAGAGCCCCTGGAGAAGGGATGGGCTACCCACTCCAGTATTCTTGGGCTTCCCTGGTGCTCAGACTGTAAAGAAAAAACCTTACCTGCAATGCGGAAGACCTGGGTTCCATCCCTGGGTCGGGAAGATGCCCTGGAGGAGGGCGTGGCCACCCACTCCAATACTCTTGCCTGGAGAATCCCCGTGGACAGAGAAGCCTGGTGGGCTACGGTCCCTGGGGTTGCAAAAGAGTCAGACACAGCAGAGCGACTAAGCACAGCACAGCATAGATAAAAGACACATAGAGAGGTTCTTGATGGACGGATAGATAATAAGAATAGGTGGAGTCTGGGTTTCTGAAGCTAGTGTTTCTGAAGGTCTCACAGGAGGCTTTGTGGTTGCAGGTTCACTTTCTGTGGCTCATGGGCTTAGTCGCCCCGTGGCACGTGGGATCTTCCTGGATCAGGGATCGAACCCGAGTCCCCTGTGCTGGCAGGTGGATTCCGAATCAGTGGGCCACCAGGGAAGTCTGCTAAATTCACTTTAATTCCAAGCCTGTGCAAAGACTCCCCAGGACGGTGAATCCTTTCCGATGGTGGCCTTGATGGGACACCCCCCTCCCACCCATGGCTGGGCATTGAGGACCTGGGCAGTTCCGGTCTCTTCGCTGAATGCATGGGCACACGTGCAAAGCCTGCACCCCGGGCCGATGCTCTTTAGGGGTGGACTGAAGCTCCAGGACCCGGCTCGAGACTGGGGCCGCGTCTTTCCCGAGTCCACGCTGCCCCGGGCGGATGCCGCTGGTGCAATGTGACAGGAGACTCTGGAGTTTGCGTTTCTGAGGCTTGGCCTCATGGGGGCCTCGGGTTTCAGGACCAAATAGGGGTTTTCTTCCCAACTGCGTTCTTAGAGTAACGCGGGTTTCTGGAGGGATGATGTGTGTCTGTTTGCATATATAGAGAGAAAGTAGATACATATGTAGATATAAATCAGCGTGATGGTAGGTGATGACAGAGCACAAGAATAAGATGATAGATACATAAATAGATAGATGAGGCAGATATACAGATTGGAAGGGTAGATGGGTGACAGAAAATCAGTAGATAGGTAGGAAGACTGCTGATTGATGGATGGATAAACGGACCAATGTGTAGATGGACGAGATTGCTGAGAGATGGGTAGACACATAACAAATAGGAAACAGGTGGGCAGATAGATTAGATAGACAGATGAATGTGAAAGTGTTAGTCAGTTAGTCGTGTCTGACTCTTTGTGACCCCATGAATTGTATACCCCACCAGGCTCCTCTCTCCATGGGATTCTCCAGGCAAGAATACTGGAGTGGGTTGCCATTCCCTTCTCCAGGGGATCTCCCTGACCCAGGGATGGAACCCAGGTCTCCTGCATTGCAGGTGGATTCTTCACCATCTGAGTCACCAGGGAAGCCTGAAATTGATGAATGGAGAGAGTAATAGATGATAGATAGTAGAATGATAGATTGGATGGATGCTAGGTAGCTAGATAATGGATAGACAGATGATAGCTATGATAGATAGGTGGGTAGGTACTTGACTGTTAGGAAAGATAGGTGGATGGGTAGATAGATAAGACAGATAGGTGGGTAGGTACTTGATTGATAGATAAGATAGGTGGATGGATGAAAGGGTAAGTAGATAAGACAGATAGGTGGGTAGGCACTTGATTGTTAGGAAAGATAGGTGGATGGATGGATGGTTAGATAGATAATAATGGATGGATAGATAGATACCAAAACTGGTAAGACAGGGGTGTGGATGGATAGATGGATAAATGGACAGATGTATAGATAAAGGAGACATGGATTGTTGGTAGATGGATAGATAATAAAAATAGGTGGAGTTTGTGTTTCTGAAACTAGTGCTTCTGAAGGTCTCACAGGGGCTTCTGGTTTCAGGAGCAAATTGTGGTTTTCTTCACACATGTATTCCAAGATTAACACTGGCATTATTGGAGGGACAGTGTGTGTGCGTATGTATATATATATAGACAAAGAGTAGATATATATATACATTAGATTATAGATCATATTAGCTCATAATAATGATAGATACTTAGATTATATATATGATGCAGATATATGGATTAAATAGATAGATGGTAGAAAATTGGTAGGTAGGTAGATAAATAAATGATTGATAGATGGATAAATGGACAGATATATAGGTAAAAGATATATAGAGACATTATTGATAGATGGATAGATAATAAATGGATGGATGGATGAATAGATGAGAGATAGAATGGTAGATTGATGGATAGATAACAGATAAGACAGGTAGATACCAACTGCTAGATAAGACAGGTGAATGGATGGGTGGATGGATGGATAGGTAGATAGATAATTATGGATGTGTAGATAGATACCTAGACTGATAGGTAAGATAGACAGGTGAATGGATGGGTGGATAGCTAGTTAGGTACATTGGTAGGTAAATAGATAATGATAGATGGATAGATACCTAGATAATATAGACAGGTGGATGGATGGATAGACAGATACTTAGACTGACAGATAAGATATACAGGTGATGGATGGATGGGTAGGTTGGTAGGTAAATAGATAATGATAGATGGATAGATACCTAGATAATATAGACAGGTGGATGGATGGATAGACAGATACTTAGACTGACAGATAAGATATACAGGTGATGGATGGATGGGTAGGTTGGTAGGTAAATAGATAATGATAGATGGATAGATACCTAGATAATATAGACAGGTGGGTGGATGGATAGATAGATACTTAAATCGATAGATAAGATAGACAAGTTAATGAATGGATGGATAGATAGGTAGGTAAATAGATAATGATAGATGGATAGATAACTAGATAATATAGGTAGGTGGGTGGACAGATAGATAGATACCTAGATCGATAGATAAGATAGGTGAATGGATGGGTGGATAGATAGGTAGATAGATAATGATGGATGGATAGATAGATATCTAGGTTGCTAAATAAGATAGGTGAATGGATGGATGGAAAGGTAGATAGGTACATAGGTAGGTTGGTAGGTAAATAGATTATGATAGATGGATAGACACCTAGATAATATAGACAGGTGGGTGGACAGATAGACAGATACCTATATCAATAGATTAGATAGACAGGTGAATGGATGGATGGATAGATAGGTAGATAGATAATGGTGGATGAATAGATAGATATCTAGATTGATAAATAAGATAGGTGAATGAATGGATGGAAAGGTAAATAGGTACATGGGTAGGTTGGTAGGTAAACAGATAATGATAGATGGATAGATAGCTAGATAAGATACGTGAATGAATGGATAGACAGATACCTAGACTGATAGATAGGACAGACAGGTAAATGGGTGGGTGGGTAGATAGATAGGTAGATGGTGGAGAGATATCTACTATGAGAAATTGGCTCATGGTGCCGTGGAGGCTGACAAGTCCTGAGATCCGCAGGTGAAGCAACAGGCTGGAGACCCAGGAAGAGCTGATGTTCCTGTTTAGGTCCACAGGCAAGAGGAGACCGGGGCCCCACTGAGGAGTCAGGCAGGAGGGATCTTCTCTCACCTCAGGAAGGTCTGCAGTTCTGTTCTGTCCAGACCTTCAGCTGATTAGACGAGGCCCACCCACATGAGGGATGGCCGTCTACTTTCCTCAGCCCACCCGTTCAAGTGCTCGTCTCATCCAGGAACATCCTCCCGGACACACCCGGAGTCATGTTTAGCCACCTCCCCGAGACTCCTGCGGCCATCGAGCAGACGCATGCGATTCATTCACTCGGGACACACCTGGTGGGGCCGATTCCATCCAGATCTCTATTTATGTATTTGGTGCCTGTGCGCTCAGTCATGTCTGAATCTCTGTGACCCCATGGACAGCGCCTGCCAGGCTCCACTCTCCACGGGATTCTCCAGGCAAGAATACTGCAGTGAGCTGCCATGTGTACCTCCAGGGGCTCTTCCCGACCCAGGGATCAAACCCAGGTCTCCTGTATTGGCAGGCTCATTCTTTGCCACTCAGCCACCGGCAAAGCCCCTGGTTTATCACAGATCGAGTTAACTTTCTTATGACGTGACGTATAGAAGCATGGTGTTGTTCTTGCACATGGCTGGCCCCAAGCCTTCTAGCACCGCTTGTTGAAAAAAGAATGATCCTTTCCCCATTGAATTATCTTACCGACTTTGTTAAAAATCCATTTACCCTGTAAGCGTGGTTGTGTTTTCACCTGGCTTCCTCATTTCTATTAGTTCATGCCTACTCTGATGTTAGTGATGCACCGGTTTCTGGTTTTAGCTTTTTATTTTGCATTGGAGTACAGCCAATCAACAATGTTACTATGTTTTCAGTATATATACACACATACATATATATGTAACTTTTCAGATTGTTTTCCATTTTAAGTGTTTATAGGGTATTCAGTATAATTCCCCGTGGTATACAGTACGTCCTGCCTGTCTATTTTGTATACAGTGGTGTATATCTGTGAATCTCAAACTCCCAATTTATCCCTCTGCGCCTTCCTCCTTGAGAACCAGAAGTCGATTCTCTATGTCTGTGAGTCTGTTTGTTTTGTAAACGCTTCCATCTGGGTCATAGTTAAATTCCACATCTAAGTGATCTCATATGGTGTTGGTCTTTCTCTGACTTACTTTGTATGATCATCTCTGGGTTCATCCATGTGGCTGCAAAGGGCATTATTTGATTCTTTTTTATGACTGAGTACTATTTCACTGTTTGTGTATGTGTGTGTGTGTGTGTGTGTGTGTGTATGCATTATGTCATGCCTTTCCCTGGTTGCTCAGTGGTTAAGAATCCAGCTGCCAATGCAGGAGATGCGGGTTCGATCCCTGGGTTGGGAAGATCCCCTGGAGAAGGAAATGGCAACCCACTCCAGCATTCTGGCCTGGAGAATCCCATGGACAGAGGAGCCTGGTGGACAACAGTCCTTGGGGTCACAAAGAGTCAGACACAACGTGGTGAGTACCCGACAACAATAACAGACAAATATATCACATCTTCTTTATCCTGAAAGTGAAGGTCGCTCAGTCGTGTCCGACTCTTTGTGACCCCATGGACTATACAGTCCATGGCATTCTCCAGGCCAGAACACTGGGGTGGGTACCCTTTTCCTTCTCCAGGGGATCTTCCCAACATAATATCTTTTTGAACATCTTACTTTATAAAGGACTATAGCCAATTAATAATGTTGTGATAGTTTTGGCTGGACCGCAAAGGGACTCAGCCATGCATACACATGTATCCATTCTCCCCTAAACTCCAACAATACTGATAAGTGTTTTAAAAATTTTTAACTTCCAATTATTTATCGCTACTCTATAAAAAAATGCCATTGACCCATCAGCAGATGAATGGATAAGGAAGCTGTGGTACATATACACCATGGAATTTTACTCAGCCCTCAAAAAGAATTCATTTGAACCAGTCCTAATGAGATGGATGAAACTGGAGCCCCTTATACAGAGTGAAGTAAGCCAGAAAGATAAAGAACATTACAGCATACTAACACATATATATGGAATTTAGAAAGATGGTAACGATAACCCTATATGCAAAACAGAAAAAGAGACACAGAAATACAGAACAGACTTTTGAACTCTGTGGGAGAAGGTGAGGGTGGGATGTTTCAAAAGAACAGCATGTATACTATCTATGGTGAAACAGATCACCAGCCCAGGTGGGATGCATGAGACAAGTGCTCGGGCCTGGTACACTGGGAAGACCCAGAGGAATCGGGTGGAGAGGGAGATGGGAGGGGGGATCGGGATGGGGAATAAGTGTAAATCTATGGCTGATTCATATCAATGTATGACAAAACCCACTGAAATGTTGTGAAGTAATTAGCCTCCAACTAATAAAAAAAAATTAAAAGTGAAAAAAAAATGCCATTGACTTTTATAAACTAGTCTTGTTTTGTGTGACATTCTTGCTAGACTCACATGACTTCTCTGAGCATCTTTTTCTCTAGGCATTTCTTAGTCTTTCTATCTAGACAGTCAGTTTTTAATTTTTTTTTAAACAGAGCTTGCCTTCTTCCTTGCAGTCAGACTGCATGTTCTTTCTTCATCTCCCCAGTCTCACTGTAGCATGTCTCACTGGATGGTGCCCAAGAGAGTGAGCTGGCTTCCGCATCTTTCCCAACCCTCTTGGGGGAGCAGTCTTTAACCATGAACAATAATTAGCTGGCAGTGTTGGTAGGCGCTTTTTACAGGTGTAAGAAGTCTTTTCCATTCTTAGTTTGAGAAGCACTCTTATTATTTAATTTTTCTTTACTTGGCATATACTTGCTTTACAGTGCTGTGTTGGTTTCTATTGTACAAGCAGCGTGAATCCGCCATATGTGTGCATAAATCCGCTCCTTCTTGATTCACACCTCATCCCGGCCCGCTGGGTCATCTCAGAGCCCCGAGCTGGGCCCCCTGTCTACACAGGGGCTCCCGCTGACTGTCTATTTTACACACAGTCATGTATAGAGGTCAGAGCTATGCTCTCAATGCACTCCACCGTCTGCTTCCCCTCCTGGGTCCGTTCTCCACGTCTCCTTCTCTATTTCTGCCCTGCAAGCAGGTTCCTCGGTTCCACTTTTTTTCTGAGATTCCATACGTTTTGAAGAACATCAATGAATGCTGACATTTGCCAGCTGGCTTTCCTGCGTCTCCTGAGGTCATAGACTTTCTATTCCGCGGTCTTCCGTGGTCACGGTGAATCACCTAGGTTTGTTTCCAAGGTTGAACCGGTATCCCGTTTCTAGGAAGGAGTCCTGTTTCATTCAACCCTCATTCATGGAAATTGCTCTGTTTGTACTGATGCTTTTAACTTTTTTTTAAATGCATGATGAAGCCAGCATTACTCTGATTAAAAATTTGTGAAAATGTATCTATTTTACATGGAGGATAATTGCGATCTTGTGATGGCCTGTGCCTTACACGGACATGAATCAGCGATAGGCATGCATGTAACCTCTCCCTTTTGAATCCCACCTCCCTCCCCAGCCCACCCTTCGGATTGTCACAGAGCGCCGCCTTTGGGTTCCCCGAGTCACACGTCAGGCTGGCTCTCTATTTCACATATGGTCAAAGCAGACTTAAGACATTACAAGCACATGAAACCCTTGGCAAGACTTCATTAACAGCAAATATGCCAAAATCCTTAACATCATGAGCTGACAAGTATTTCCCCTACTTCTGCTTCTGGCAGTGTTTGTAGAGAACAGAGATTTTTTTTCTCCCCTTAAATATTTTGTAGAATTTTCCTGTGAAATCATCTGAGTTTTGAGGGTTTGTTTTTTTTTTTTTCGGTCCAAAATATTTAGCTATCAGTCTAATTCCTTTAGTAGATTGTTCTTGTATTAATTGCTCAGTCATGTCTGACTCTTTGACCCCATGGACTGCAGCCCGCCAGGCTCCTCCATCCATGGGATTCTCCAGGCAAGAATCCTGGAGGGTGTTGCCATTCCCTTCTCCAGGGGATCTTCCCGACCCAGGGATTGAACCCTGGTCTCCTGCATTGACAGGCGGGTTCTTTACCATTCACACCACCTGGGGAACCCACTGTAGTAGTTACAGGACTATTCATTTTTTTCTGAGTGAATTTTGATGAGTTGTGTATTTTAAGGAATTTAGATGTATGTATCTAAGTTGTCAGGTTGGTGAATATGAATTTGTTTATACTGTTTTGTTAGTAATCTTTTGTTAAAGATTTTTTTTTATGTGAATCATTTTTAAAGTCTTTATTGACATTGTTACAATGTTGTTTCTGTTCTTTCTGTTATTGGCCAGGAGGCTTGTGGGAGGGTCCTAGCTCCCTGACCAGGGATTGAACCCACCACCCCCTGCATTGGGAGATGAAGTCTCAACCACTGATCCGCCAGGGAAGTCCCTCTTATTTATTTTTTAATGCAGTCCATACAGTCTGAGTGATGTCCATTCAGCCTCCTTCATTCTTGGTCTGTTATTTATTTTTGCTTTTATTTCCTGGGTTGATTCTTCACCAGCTGAGCCACAAGGGAAACCCAAAAATGCTGGAGTGAGTAGGCTGTCCCTGATGCAGGAGACCTCGGTTTGATCCCTGGGTTGGGAAGACCCCCTGGAGAAGGGAAATGCTACCCACTCCAGTGTTCTGGCCTGGACAATTCCATGGACTGTATAGTCCATGGGGTCGCAGAGAGTTGGACGTGACTGAGTGACTTTCACTTCACGTCCTGGATTGATTTGAGGAGAGGTTTGTCAGTTTATTGTCAATTTATTGACAAATCGGGGAACCAGTGTTTGATTCAATTGGTCATCTCTGCTGCTTTTTTCCATTTTCTATTTCATTGATGTATGCTTGTTCCTGATTCCTTGTTTCTACTTCTTTGGTGTTTAGAGGGTTTTCTTTAATTGCGTAAGGTGAGAGCATAAAATATTGGCTCTAAACTCTTCTATCCTCCTGCAGGCATATAACCCTGAAAATACTCCTTTCAACGCAGTCTCGGCTGCACCCCACAGATTTCTTTGTGTTGTGTTTGCATTTTTTAAAAGATTTTTTAATGTGAACCTTTTTTTTTAAAGCCTTTCTTTGATTTGCTACAATATTGCTTCTGCTTGATGTTTTGGTGTTTTGACTGCAAGGCCTGTGGGATCTTAGACCAGGGGTTGAACGCGCAGCGTCTGCACTGGAAGGAGAAGTCTTAACATCTGGGCCGCCAGGGAAGGCCCTGTGTCTGTATTTTTATCCAGTTCCAGATATTTTTTCTGTTCCCTTCCTGGTTCTTTTACTTCCGTTTGGCCTGTGGGTTATTTTGAAGCGAGCTGTTGAACTGATCAATCCTGGCGGACTTTATGTAACTTTCTGTTACTGATTTCCAGCTTAGTTCTGCTCTGGTCAGAGAACATGTCCTGCAAAATTTCAGTCCTTTAGCTGTGTAGTCTTTTGCTTTCTGGCTCAGAATTGGTTGATGCCGGTGGTTAATTCAGGGACGCATCAATGTTTTTCTGTCCCCGTGGTTTATAAACATCCATCAGGTCATCCTGGGTGGTGGACTTTTCCAGAAGCGATGATTCACTGGTATTTAGATATTTTTTTATTACACTTTTTATTTTGTATTGGGATGTAGCCGATTAATAGCGCTGTGATGGTTTCAGGTGACCAGCCAAGGGACTCGGCCAGACCTACACGTGTCTCCGTTCGTCTACACGGATCCCTCCTCCTTGCCGCCTGCGTCTTCCCGCCCCAGTTTATCCCTGAAAGGAGGTGGAGGTCCCGCGCAGCAGGGGCACAAAATCCCCCACACAAACAGCTGAGTCTAAACCAGTCGCTCTCAATCTGCGGGGATTCTGCCTCGAGGGGATGCTTGCTGACGCCTGGGGCGCTTTCTGCTGCCCAGTACTCAGCGGGGAGAACACTCCTGCTGCGTGCTGGGTGGGGACTGGGGAATCCGCTCCACATCCCACAGGGCTAGGACGCCACCGTGCATCAGAGAGTCATCCAGTCTGCCGTGCCTGCTCAGGGTTCCTCAGCCTCAGCCCCACTGGCATCTGGGGCTGGACAAGTCCCTGATGGGGGGTATCCTGGGCCCTGTGTGGGGTGTGGAGGAGTGGCCCTGGGCTCCCCCCACCGCATGCCAGGGGCAGCCCCTGCCCCCATCGCTATCACGGCCAGAAAGTCTCCAGATGTTGTTATATGTCCCCCGGGAGGGTAAAGTCCTTCCAGTCTGTGAACCACAGCCATAGATGCATACCTGGATGGATGGGTGATTGATGGGTGGCTAGTTGAGATAGATGGATGATGGATGGATGGATGGATAGATGGATGGATGGATGGATGGATAGATATATGGGTGGATGGATTGGTGGATGGATGGATGAGATAGATGATGATGGATGGATGATGCATGGATAGATGGATGGATGGATGGATGGGTGGATACATAGATGTTTAGATGGATGGATAGATAGATGAATGGATGGATAGATGCATGGGTGGATGGATGGATGGACACATAGATGGTTGGATGCATGGATGGATGGATGAATACATAGATGGTTGGATGGATGGATAGATGCATGGAGATGGATGGGTGGACAGATAGACAGATAATCAGACAGCCGTGCCTGCTCAGGGTCTCTCCATCTCAGCAAGCGGACACCGGGTCTGAACGCCTCTCCAATTTAGGCATCCTGTGTCTGGTGGGGTGTGGAGCGACACCCCTGGTCACCCCCCGCCACACACCAGGAGCACTCCCTCCCCCATTGCTGTCACAGCCAGAACGTCTCCAGATGTTGTTTTATGTCCCCGGGGTGGGGTGGTGGGCAGGTCATCTCAGGTTTCCAACCAGAGCCGGAAGTAGATACACAGATGGATGGAGAGATGGCTGGATGGGTGGGCGGATAGATAGATACACAGACAGACAGGTGGATGGACAGACGGCCAGACAGGTGGTGTCTCTCATGCTTGGTCAGCATTTCTCAGCCTCAGCAGTGCTGACACGTGGGGGTCGGACCAGTCTCTGATGTGGGGCCTCCTGGGCATTGTGGGGTGTGGACCAGCATCCCTGGTCTCCCCCCACCACACGCCGGGAGCATCTCTGCCCACTCTGAGTCATAATAATTGTCTTCAAGCATCAGCAAATGTCCATCAGGAAATAAAGTCACCCCATTTGGGTGGTGCTCGTGGTAAAGAGCCCACCTGCCAGTGTAGGAGACTTAGAGACTCGGGTTCGATCCCTGGGTCAGGAAGATCCCCTGGAGGAGGGCATGGAAACCCACTCCAGTGTTCTTGCCTGGAGAATCCCATGGACAGAGGAGCCTGGTGGGCTGCAGTCCATGGGGGTTGCAGAGTCGGACACAACTGAGCGACTAACAGTTTTTCTTTCTCTCTAGTCCAGACGCCTTTCTCCAAGCAGGGTCTTGGTGCAGTATTCATGCAATATTTTCTGAACAAAACAGGAACTGGCTCAGGGGGAATAAAAAGCAAAAACCCTTTGTAATTGGGTTATTAGGCAAAACTCCAGAGCAGAAGCAGGTCATTAAAATAACGCCGAGTATAGGTGACATTTCTTTCTCTGGAAGCAGTTGTTTCAGGACCTTAATTCTTTCATGGTTGAGAAGTTTCAATATTAAGATGTTCCCGGATTACACACACTCTCCCCAGAGCCACCTGTGTGACCAGAATTTGTGATGAGCTCTCAGACGGGCATTTTTCTTTTGCAGACGTTTCTGTGCTGGGTTATGATGGCTGTTCAGTGGCTCAGTCGTGTCCGATTCTTTGTGACCCCGTGGACTGCAGCAGGCCAGGCTTCCCTGTCCATCACCAACTCCTGGAGCTTGCTCAAACTCATCCATCGAGTCAGTGATGGCATCCAACTATCTCATCCTCTGTCATCCCCTTCTCCTCCTGCCCTCAATCTTTCCCAGCATCAGGGTCTTTTCCAATGAGTCAGTTCTTCACATCAGGTGGCCAAAGGATTGGAGCTTCAGCTTCAACATCAGTCTCTCCAATGAATAATACTCAGGACAGATTTCCTTTAGGATGGACAGACTGGACGTCCTTGCAGTCCAAGGGACTCTCAAGAGTCTTCTCCAACACCACAGTCCAAAAGCATCAATTCTCTGGTGCTCAGCTTTCTTTGTAGTCCAACTCTCACATCCATACATGACCACTGGAAAAAGCACAGCTTTGACTAGATGGGCCTTTGCCAGCAAAGCGACATCCCTGCTTTTTAATATGCTGTCTAGGTTTGTCGTAGCTTTTCTTCCAAGAAGCAAGCATCTTTTAATTCCATGGCTGCAGTCACCACCCACGATGACCCTGGTACTTTGGATGGGAGGCTGGCCGCCTTCACAGCCCCTGGGGAAGGCGTGAATTTGTTTTGTTTGATGAGGACTGCTATTCCATTCGCTGCTAGAGAGAGCTCAATTGAGCAACGGGCGGGCCTGAGTCCAGTCTGCGGAGGTGAGGTGAGGGGGTGAGAATTCCAGGTTTGATTTCTGACGACTGAGCACAAAGACCTGCTTAAGGGCTTGGACTCCACGGCCGTGGGATGCTGTGCGTATAAAGTGATTCTCTGGTTGTGACCTATTAAACACTGAAGTGTGTGTGTCCCCAAAGGCATATACCTAAGTCCTCACTGCACCCCCACCCCCCACTGCAATAGGACCTCAGGTTGTGGTTCTATTAGGAGATGGGTCTGCATTTTATTTTTTAAATTTGTTTTCAACTGGAATATAACTGCTTTCCAGTATTGCTGGTTTCTGTCGTAGAGCAGCGTGAATCAGCCGTGTGTATCCAGGTATCCCACACCCCCAGGTCATCACGGAGCCCCGAGCTGAGCTCCACATCCTATATACCAGCTTCCCACTGGCAATCTGTTTTACACATGGGCGTGTGTCTATGTCAATGCTACTGTCTCAGTTCGTCCCAGCCTCTCCTTCCCCCGCTGGGTGACAAGTCTGTTCCCTACATCTGCGTCTCTGTTCCTGCCCTGCAAACAGGGTCATCAGTTTCATTTTTGTTTTTTAGGTTCCACATATATGCGTTAGTATACGGTATTTGTTTTTCTCCAGCTGACTGACTTAACTCAGTACAACAGGCTCTCGGTTCATCCCTCTCAGTTCAACTGAATCCCACTCGTCCCTTTCTATGACTGGCTAATATTCAATTGTATTTACACACCACATTTTCCTTACCCATCCCTCTGTCCATGGATATCTTGGCTGCTTCCATGTCCTATTGTAAAACAGGCTATTGTGAAACAGTGAGGTTGTGAACCTTGGGGTGTGTGCATCTTTTTGAATTCCAGAGCCATCATTTATTTTTATATTTTTTTAATTGAAGATAATCACTTTACTCTCATTTCTTGATGATCTGAGCAAATTTCTGAAGAAGCAGTCCAGGTTCACTCTATGTGGACATCTGATGGTTATTCCGACCGCGGATGTAGCTCTTTCCTGTGATTCTAGCCATTGGTTTGATCTCAGCATTCACAATGTCTCCACCCAGGAGCTGGTGGCTCGCGGTCTGCAGATGGTCTGGGGTGTAGGTGTATTATCCACTTTGTGTCCTGTCTTCTGCGACTACCTGGTTTTCCAGACAAAGCTGCTTCCCCTTTGCATTCACCCTTCTGACTCTCGGCTCTTTTTGCAGAGAGGGTGCCGAAGCGTCCCTTGGTTGATGCCCCTTGATTCTATTTTCTTAGCGACGTAGGTTTAACCGCCGCTGTGAACTGGCCATGAGTGACCCTGAGCTGTCTCTCCTGGTCAGTGACTCACAACTCTGGCTTCCCTGAAGGGACCCCTGGGAGCTTTGAAAAATCCTGATGGCAGGACGCAGCCCCAGACGCTCAGATATATTTGATCGGAGGTTTGCAGGGTGGGCAAAGGAATTCTAAATTCTCCGCAGCAGCAAACAGGAGCTGCGGAGGTGGGTGGGCATTCCTCACTGTATGCTCTCTCCGTCATAGCTGGGGAGGGTTTTGCCCCCAGGACACCCCAGGAATGACAGTCTTTGCTGTCCGAGCCGCCTGTCATCCTGGCTTTAGCAGTGAGGCTGCCAGGAGGCTCTGTCTCAGGGGACCCCCCTCTGACAGACACTTGACAAGGAAACGGGGAGAGAAGGTGATTTCATTTAAAAAATTTTTTTACATTGAGGTATATAGTTGATTTGCAATGTTGTGATATTTTTTCAGGTGTACACCAGAGTTGTTCACTCGTGTCCGACTCTTTGCGACCCCATGGACTGTAGCCCACCAGGCTCCTCTGTCCATGGGGATTCTCCAGGCAAAGAATACTGGGCTGGGTTGCCATGCCCTCCTCCTGGGGATCTTCCCGACCCGGGATCAAACCCGCGTCTCTTGTGTCTCCTGCATTGACGGGAGGGTTCTTTACCACCATCGCCACCGGGGAAGCCTGTTCTGTAACATACATGTATTGAGATACTTTGTAACGCAGTATACATTGTGTAACACACATCATACATGGGGCAAGGTGGATTCCGAACCAGTGGGCCATCAGTCGTGTCTGACTCTTTGTGACCCCATGGACCCGAGCCCACCAGGCTCCTCTGTCCATGGGGCTCCACAGGCAAGAACACTGGAGTGGGGGAGTTCCCTGGGGTCCACTGGCAGAGAGTCCATGCTCCCAATGCAGTGGTCTGGAGGTTGATCCTTGGTCAGGGAAGTAGATTCCATGTGCTGCAGCTAAGACCTGGTGCAGTCCAAAAAAAAAAGAAAAAGAAAAAGAATGCTGGAGTGGGTCGCCACGCCCTCCTCCAGGGGATCTTTGCAGCCTAGGGATGGAACATTTGTCTCTTCTGTCTCCTGCACTGACAGGCGGGTTCTTTACCACCAGCACGCCTGGGAAGCCCTCTATATACGTTACAATGTGTAAGACAGATAGCTAGTGGGAAGCTGCTGTAAACAGCAGGGAAGTCAGCCCGGGGCTCTGTGATGACCTAGAGGAGTGGGATGGGGAGGTGGGAGGGAGGCTCTAGAGGGAGAAGATGTAAGTATACATATGGCTCATTCACGCCGCTGTACAGAAGAAGCCAGCGCAAAACGTTAAAGCAGCTACACTCCAATTAAAAATTTAAAAATAAAGAAAGGATGCAGTTTGGATCTGAGAGGAGAAATAGGAAATCAGTCCCCTCTCTGTGGGTTCCCTGGTGTCTCAGATGGTAAAGAATCTGCCTGCAATGCAGGAGACCAGGGTTCGATCCCTGAGTCGGGAAGATCCCCTGGAGAAGGGAATGGCTACCCACTCCCGGTATTCTTGCCTGGACAATTCCATGGACTGAGGAGCCTAGCAGTCTACAGTCCATGGGGTTGCAAAGAGTCGGACATGACTGAGCAAGTGACACTTTTTCATTTTCACCAGGCTTCGGGTTAGAAGGTGCGGTTGATGGCATGAATTGCTCACAGTTTTTTTTTTTTTCTTCCTCCATGCCTTTGCCCTGACTCATTTTTTTCACAAGAGGACCACACCTCCCTTGTCTCTGGACTTTGGAGTTTGCATCCATTTTGCTTCCTCTTTTGGAATGTCAGCGGAAAATGCTGCAATCCCAAATGGTTCGAGCTGTCCTCTATAGACTACGTTCCAAAAATAAGCCCAAGATAACCACTGGTTCCAAAAATAATAAAACCACGTGGAGCAGACATGAATTTAAATGGATCCACTGGATTCTGATTAGCCAGAGTAGGGAGGACCCAGCCTCGGTCAGCCTAGCTCATTAGGTTTAATGAGGCTCATTAATTAATAGTCTCATAGGTCTGAAAAAATAACTATTGTGGTAGGCCTTTGAGATATAGGACTCTTTATTATGCAGCATAGTTTAAGTCATAGCTGACTGATACAGAAAACGAGAATCTTCTAGGCAGGGAAAGGTTCTCAGCACCATTTCTATTTTGTAAGAAAATCTCCCGCAAATGGTCTAGAGTCTATCTTATTTTCAGCAGGGTGTGGGATCGAGATTTAGGGAAGTAGCTCATATGCTTTTCTTTGTAATCAAACATACACCAACAGGTATTCCCCTGGACATTTCAAATCTCTTGCATGCATGATAAAATTTTAACACTCTGTTGCCAGTGATGGTTGTGTGGATGGGACAGGAACGGGTGTGTGTGTAAGAGTTTTAAACCCAGTCTTCCCTTGATTCTCTTCTCTTCAAACATCATTACTACTGTGAACTTAGAATGTATCCTTCACGTGTGTGCATTGCCTTTCTCTTCATTCATGTACATATTTCTACAAATAAAAGCCAGAATTTATTTCACAAAGAACACACAGATACAGCAATCTGTTCTTTTATACGCTGACTGGTTTGTTTTAGTTGCTTAGTTATGTCTGACTCTGTGCGACCCCATGGACTGTAGCCCGCCAGCGTCCTCTGCCCATGGGATTCTCCAGGCTAGAATCCTGGAGTGGGTTGCCATTTCCTCCTCCAATATGCTGACTAGATGTCACAAATAATAATTCAAAATCTCCTCCCTTTCCTGAAGCTGCTGCTACTACGATTCCCCGACACTTTACAAATGGCCTGTTTGACAAATAGCATTTTTATCAGCTGAAAGAAAAATAGACTAAAATTACCACAACATCCATTTTCAGGCAGGAGATTTGAGGCATTTTGTGTCTCCTTAACGGATGATAATTTTTCGACTCCAGAAGGAAGCTGTTTTCCAAAGAGATGTTTCTCCTGCCAGAGTCAAACTTCCCACTAATTAAAACCAAACAAGTGACTTGATTTAGAGGCTGACACCATCCCAGCTGTGTGCACACAGCCCTGTTTGTTTGTTTTTGACTTTCTGGATGAAAAAAGTCAAAGTGGCTGGATGAAGCAGGGAAGAAAAATGAGCCGTTTCGAAAATAAATCCTGCTGCGTACACTTGTAATTAAGCTTCGAAGAAAGACTTGTGGAAATGTGAGTTAAACCGTAAATGCCTTAATAGAACCCAATTAGTTATGCATTTGGAAAGTTTAGCGTTGTAAATGTGGAAATCTCTGTTTTGGTGATACGTCTGCCAGCTCAAAGAAACAGAATTTCAGCGCTGTCGCCCCGGGGTGGACGAAGCCCGTATGTCTGGGCAGAGAGAAGGTTGCTGGCTGATTCTGGAATTTTCTCGCCAATGCTGGCCCCAACTCCTTCTTAAAAGATGTCAGGTTTCTTCATCCTTTTCTGTGTTCCCCTCCCCCGAGCCCGTACCCCAGGACAGCTGTCTCTGCCTGTCCTCCAGTTCTGGTCCTTTGATGGGGATTGTATTAGGAAACTCATGCAACCCAACCAGCACTATGGACTCTTTTTGGAGAAGATTTCCACCCTCCCCCGCCCCCCGCCCCGTGGGGCTTGTCTTCTGGGGAACGTCTCGTTGTTCCTAAGAGAAGACCAGAAAACAAGATCATCTTCTGGATTCTCTCAACCTAAGAGCATCCGGAAACCTTGCCTCCGAGATTTACCCAGTGGGACTTCCTGAAACGGGCGTTATAGGAGAAGACCGGGCTCAGAAAGGGATCAGGATTTTGTTTTAGTGACCCATCCATGAGTTTTCAAGGCATGAAGACAATGAAAAGTCAGAGGAGCCGGGGTCTTCCAGAAAGACCGCTGAGGAGTTACAGGAGAGAGAAATGAGTGGTTAGAATAAGGGGGTGTCTCAGAAGAAGGTGGACTTGGGTGGTCCCTGATCCGCTGAGAGTCATGTTGGAGGACGGAAGGGAAAGAGGTGTGTGTTCATCAGAGGCAAAGCAAATGAGCTCAAGTCTTTTGGGTTTCAGTCACTACAGTCGCGTCCACCTCTTTGTGACCTTATGGTCTACAGCACCCCAGGCCTCCCTGTCCATCACCATCTCCTGGAGGTTGCTCAAACTCATGTCCATTGAGTCAGTGATGCCATGCAGCCATCTCATCCTCTGTCATCCCCTTCTCCTTTTGCCTTCAACCTTTCCCAGCATTGGGGTCTTTTCAAACGAATCAGCTCTTTGCATCAGGTGGCCAAAGGATTGGAGCTCTAGCTTCAGCATCCGTCCTTCCAATGAATATTCAGGGTTGATTTCCTTTGGGATGGACTGGTTGAATTTCCTTGCAGTCCCAGGGACTCTCAAGAGTCTTCTCCAACACCACAGTTCAAAAGCATCGATTCTTCAGCACTCAGCCTTCTTTGTGGTCCAGCTCTTGAATCCATTCATGACCACTGGGAAAACCACAGCTTTGATTATATGCACATGACTGCAAGTCTCTCAGTTTAAAAACTCCCACTCATTATCTCATAGTGTCCATAGACAGGAAGCCTGAAAGGATGCCGTGTTCTTTGGTCAGAGCCTACGGAGTCTGTGATGGTGATTGCAGCATGGTTTCAGGACCCTCGTCTAGGTTCACTGGTTGTTGGCAGAAGGCAGTTGCTTCCCATGTTTTTTCGCATGGCCATCTCCATGCTCAAAGCCAGCAACAGCCACACAGGCCTTTCTTAGGCTTTGAACTGTTACTTTGCTCTGCTCTGCTCTCAGTAGGTAGAGAGCTCTTAATGCCGTAGCTCACGTGGTCATGTGGGGGGTGAACTCGGTCATCGAGGACCGGCTCCGTGGGGTCAGCAGGGAGGTGACCTTCACTGCACCTGCAAAGGAGCTGATATTCCGAGGTGTGACTGCAGATGGGGTGAAGCTCTGGGAAGACAAACATCTCCCTACTCCGTCAGAAAAGGTAAATTTAGGAGGAAGTGGGCGATGAGGCGGGAGGACAGCTGGAAGGACAGAAAGGTAGGGAGATACAGGTTAGGAAGCAGGCAGGCAGGTGGTTTTTTCTTTGGCTGGGGTATTCTCCATTTGGGTTAATCTGGGCTGTGGGGCAAGAGGCCAATGCCAGGGTGTGATCGGGCCATGCTGCCTGCTCGCTGGTGGACCCTGGGGCAGTTATTAAACTCTCAGTGCCTCAGCCGCTCAGCATGCGGAGGAGGATGAGGGGAGGAAATGAGTCTCTGCAGTTCTGAGCCTGAAGTGAGGTATTACAGACAGAACACATGCAACCGCACCCGGGGTACGGCAGGATCTTGGGCAGTGCTGGGTTGGGATGCCCTGAGAGACTCTGTGATTGTGCTCCTGGGAGGGTGGCGATGCCCCCGACAGGAGACGGACAGGAAGATGAGGAGCCCTGCTTCCAGGGGAGGGAGGATGATGCAGCCTCCATGCTGGTGATCAGGCCACGGCCACAGTGATCTTGTGATAAAGATACAGCCTCCATGGTGGTGATGATAATGATGTGGGCACTGTGATAGGGTCATATAATACAGCCACTATGATATTAATATAGTAACACGGCCTCCATGATGGTGATGATAATCACGTGGCCCCGTGGGGTGTGAGAGTCATACACCCCCATGATATTAATCCAAGTAACAGGGCCTCCATGGTGGTGATGATAATCACATGGGCCATGGGGTGTGAGAGTCATACACCACCATGATATTAATATAGTAACACAGCATCCATGGTGGTGATGATAAAGCATGTCCCCCGTGTATTGTAACAGTAAATCCGCCACCATGATATTAAGAAGATGTCCAGTGTAGCAGTGTAATAGTTATCTAGCTACCGTGATGGCAATAATAACACAGTCGCCATGATAGTGTGATATTAATTCAGCTGACATGATGCTGATAATAAAAATATGGCCACCGTGATGGTGTAACAGTAATATAGCTGTCCAGATGGTTATGTAAGAGTCTGGCTCCCATGTTGGAAGAGTTGATCAAACCCCAGGAGATGGTGAAGGACAGAGGATGAGACGGTGGGATGGCATCACCGACTCGATGGCCATGAGTTGAGCAAACTCCAGGAGATGGTGAAGGATGGAGGATGAGACAGTGGGATGGCATCGCCGACTCGATGGACATGAGTTGAGCAAACTCCAGGAGATGGTGAAGGACGGAGGATGAGACGGTGGGATGGCATCACCCACTCGATGGCCATGAGTGGAGCAAACTCCAGGAGATGGTGAAGGACGGAGGATGAGACGGTGGGATGCCATCACCGACTCGATGGCCATGAGTTGAGCAAACTCCAGGAGATGGTGAAGGACGGAGGATGAGACGGTGGGATGGCATCACCGACTCGATGGCCATGAGTTGAGCAAACTCCAGGAGATGGTGAAGGACGGAGGATGAGACGGTGGGATGGCATCACCGACTCGATGGACATGAGTTGAGCAAACTCCAGGAGATGGTGAAGGACGGAGGATGAGACGGTGGGATGGCATCACCACTCGATCGCATGAGTTGAGTAAACTCCAGGAGATGTGAAGGACGGAAGGATGAGACCGGTGGGATGGATCACCGCTCGATGGCCATGAGTTGAATCAAACCCAGAGATGGTGAGGACGGAGGATGAAGACGGTGGGTATGGGTCACCCACTCGATGGCCATGAGTTATCACGAAAACCAGGAGATGTGAAGACGGAGATGAGAGGTGGGATGGCGTCACCCACTCGATGGCCATGAACTACTGATCAACCCCAGGAGATGGTGAAGGACGGAGGATGAGACGGTGGGATGGCGTCCCACTCGATCGGCCATGAGTTGATCAAAACCCAGATGGTGAAGGACGGAGGATGAGACGGTGGGATGGCATCACCCACTCGATGGCCATGAGTTGAGGAAACCCCAGGAGATGGTGAAGGACGGAGGATGAGACAGTGGGATGGCATCACCGACTCGATGGTCATGAGTTGATCAAACCCCAGGAGATGGTGAAGGACTGAAGATGAGACGGTGGGATGGCATGACCCACTCGATGGCCATGAGTTGAGCAAACTCCAGGAGATGGTGAAGGACGGAGGATGAGATGGTGGGATGGCATCACTGACTCGATGGCCATGAGTGGAGCAAACTCCAGGAGATGGTGAAGGACGGAGGATGAGACGGTGGGATGGCATCACCCACTCGATGGACATGAGTTGATCAAACTCCAGGAGAGGATGAGATGGTGGGATGGCATCACCGACTCGATGGACATGACTTGAGCAAACTCCAGGAGATGGTGAAGGACGGAGGATGAGACGGTGGGATGGCGTCACCGACTCGATGGCCGTGAGTTGATCAAACTCCAGGAGATGGTGAAGGACGGAGGATGAGACGGTGGGATGGCATCGCCGACTCGATGGACATGAGTTGAGCAAACTCCAGGAGATGGTGAAGGACGGAGGATGAGACGGTGGGATGGCATCACCGACTCGATGGACATGAGTTGATCAAACCCCAGGAGATGGTGAAGGACGGAGGATGAAACGGTGGGATGGCGTCACCCACTCGATGGCCATGAGTTGAGCAAACTCCAGGAGAGGATGAGATGGTAGGATAGCATCACCGACTCGATGGACATGACTTGAGCAAACTCCAGGAGATGGTGAAGGACAGGGAAGCCTGGCCTGCTGCAGCCCGTGTGGTCACAAAGAGTCACAGACAAGTCAGCAACCAGACAACAGCAGCCACCATGGGATGATCATAGGAACCCAGCCACCACGAGTGGAGGAGTGATAATGCTGCTACCATGAGCATAATGACAGGAATGACTCAGCCGTCTACATGCCTCTGGTCCACTGCTGAGCCCTGGACCATCTGACGGTGGTGAGCCTTGCATGGGTCAGGAGCCAGTGAGGAGAGATTGGGACCCATCCTTGCAGAACCCTGGAGAGGGGCAGGACCCCAGCAGGGGTGGGCAGCCATGTGTACCCTGGGAAGCAGGGCTGGGGGCAGCAGGGGCCAAGCGGACACGGCTCCCGGGCCCTTCCCAGGCCCACGCCTGCGGATATACTAGTCCGTGTTCTCCCGGGGTCACCCCTGAGGTCCCTTCATGGCCCCGTGACTGTGGTCTGCCGGCTGTGAAGTGTCCAGACCCACGGTGTGTCCTGAGGGTCGGTTCTGTCCCATCTTCACCGTCCTGTGTGTGCTCTCCCTGCTGGGGTCACCGGTCCAGGCTGGAGGGGAGGTGGGGGTGTGCAAAGATGCATCTTCAGGGCTTTTCCTAACTGCCTTGTGGTCAAGTCACTGACAAGGTCTGCAGACTTGGTGCCTCATGTACATCGGTTTGAGCTTCCCAGGAGGCACCAATGGTAAAGAACCCGCCTGCCAATGTAGGAGACACAGGTTCGATCCCTGGGTCGGGAAGATCCCCTGGAGGAGGAAATGGCAACACACCCCAGTCTTCTTGCCTGCGGAACCGCATGGACAGAGGAGCCTGGCGGGCTACAGTCCATAGGGCTGCACAGAGTTGGACACAACTTAAGCGACTTAGCACGCTCATACGGGGGTTTAGGGAGACGTCACCGCTTTGCTTTGATTGCTGTAGTTCAATGCAAAGGTGGCACGTCTTCTGTTCCTTTTCTCCTGATACAAATGTTGTTTCTGAGGCAGTAGAAGCTTGCACCAGTCCGTCCTAAAGGAAAGCAACCCTGAGTATTCATTGGAAGGACTGATCCTGAAGCCCCGATACTTTGCCAGCCTGATGGGAAGAGCTGACTCACTGGAAAAGACCCCGATGTGGGAAAGATTGAAGACAGGGGGAGAAGGGGACGGCAGAGGATGAGATAGTTGAATGGCATCACCGACTAAGTGGACATGAGTTTGAGCAAGCTCCGGGAGATAGTGAAGGGCAGATCACGTAGACATGGTCTACATGGCGTGCTGTAGACCGTGGGGTCACAACGAGTTGGACACGGCTTAGCGACTGAATAACAACCGCCAGAAGCTTAATAGCTGGAAAAATCAAAACCACTTTTTATGGAAGAACAGTTGGTATACAACATTAGGTTAGTTTCAGGCATACAGCGAAGTAATTCTGTTATACAGAGATATACAAACGTTTGGATTCTTATCTCTTATTGATCATTGCACATGTGTAAGCTGAGTTGCGTCCAAATCTTTGCGACCCCATGGACTGCAGCCTGCCGGGCTCCTCTGTCCATGGGATTCTCCAGGCAAGAAGACTGGAGTGGGTTGTCATGCCCTCCTCCGGGGGATCTTCCTGACCCAGGGATCTAACTGGCATCTCCCGAATCTCCTGCATTGGCAGGTGGATTCTTTACCACTAGCAACACTTTATTACGTGATGTTGAACATTGTCCCCTATGCTATACAGTAGGTCTTTATTGATTATTTTATGCATAGTGGTGTGTGTGTGTTAATCCCAAACACCTAATTTACCCCTCGGCCACCTTTTCCCTTTGGTGGACAGAAGTTGGTTTTCTGTGTCAAAGAGTCTGTTTCAGCTTTATAAATAGGTTTATTTGTATCATTTTTTTTTAGATTCCACAAATAAGTGACATCATATGGTATTTGTGTTTCTCTGTGTGATTTACCTCACAGAGTATGATCATCGCTAGGTCCATCTGCGTGGTTGCAAATGGCTTGATTTCGTCCTTTTTCATGGCTGAGTATTATTCCACTGTCTGTATGTACCACATCCTTCTTATCCATTCCTCTGCCGACGGACATCTAGGTTGCTTCCATGTCCAGGCTATTTTGAATAGTGCAGCTATGTACATTGGGGGGTGCATGCATTTTTTTGAATGATGGTTTTCTTGGGATGCTGGGTTGTATGTGATTTACTGTATTAGATCAGCCTCAGGTTTTACGATGTAGTGATTCAAAATGTGTATAGATTATACTCCATTTAAAGTTATTACAAAATCTCATAACCATTTTAAAATCATATGATTTTAAACGGGACTCCCAGTGCTGGTCATGAGGAAAGGAGCATCTTTCTTTGATGGATTACTGCAAGAAATGTTGGACAAGATGCAGACTGCAGGCATTGTAAGGCAGCTATGTTGTTCAGTTGCTCAGTCTTGTCTGACTGTTTGTGACCGCATGGACTGTAGCCCGCCAGGCCCCTCTGTCTGTGGGATTCTCCAGGCAAGAAGACTGGAGTGGGTTGCCATGCCCTCCTCAAGGGAATCTTCCCCACCCAGGGATCAAACCCGGGTCTCCTGCATTGGCAGGTGGGTTCTTAAAACACTGGACGGCCAGGGAAGTTCTGCCACTCAAGTTTTGACGGAGGAATCCGTGTGCTGGGCGCAGTTCTGACCCCAAGCAAACAATCTCGACCTTGTGGGTGGCGAGTTCAGTTTTCTCGTAGAGTTTTCTGCCAAATACAGAGCGTTGTGGTTCTCATAGCTGACCAAACATCTTCGTATATTGTGTTTGTAAAATATGGATCCCGGGGCAGGGATCTTCCTGTTATTGTAATTATTGCTCAGAAACATAATTACAAAACTTTATGAACGTGACATAAAGTCATCAGTGTGTTTGGCAGATTCATTAAGACTTGAAAAAGGCTTGGAGAGGAGATTTAATGCCTCGCGAAGCCACTTAAAAGGAAGTGTAATAGGTTCATTATATCTGTGCCATAACATCTTAGGAAAGATAACGGTCAGCCTAGACGTATACGTCACGGTCTGTTTAATGAAAGTCAGATCGCAGGGAGCAGGCAAGGAAAAATACAAGTGCGTGAAAATTTGTAAGCAGAGGAGATGGCCAAAGGAGTTTTAGGACCATTTGCAGATCAGGGCTAGAGGTGCAGGTGTAGAGAAGAAACGCGTGGACACCAAGTGCGGAAGGGAAGGGCGGGATGCGTTGGGAGATGGGGATGCACACAGATGCGCCGCTGATGTGTGTCTGCGTGACTTCAGTCGTGTCTGACTCTTTGCAACCCCACGGACTGTAGCCCCGCCAGGCTCCTCTGTCCATGGGATTCTCCAGGCAAGGATACAGGAGTGGGTTGCCGTTTCCTCCTCCAGGGGATCTTCCCGACCCAGGGACTGAACCTGGGTCTCCTGTTGTCTCCTGAACTGGCAGGCAGATTCCGTACCACCCGGGAAGCCTTGAAGAACAGGATGGAGGCAGGTTCCTTAAAAGGCTAAATGTAGAACGACTATATGATCCTGTAATCCCACTCCTACGCCTATACCCAGAGAAAACAGAAACTTTTTTTTTTTTTAATCAACAGAGTTTAATTTTTTTCTTGTTTCCTTTTTGGAAATAAGACCAAGCAGGACAAGTTAGAGATTTGTCTTAGTTTTTTTCCTCAGCTCCCACCTAACCCTGCCATTTTTTTTTAAATCATGCTTTTTTTGTGTGTGTGTGAAAGTTGCTCAGTCGTGTCTGACTCTTTGAGACCCTATGGACTATACAGGCCATGGGATTCTCCAGGCCAGAAGACTGAAGTGGGTAGCCTTTCCCTTCTCCAGGGGATCTTCCCGACCCAGGGATTGAACCCAGGTCTCCCTCATGGTAGGCAGATTCTTTACCAGCTGAGTCACCAGGCAAGCCCAAGAATCCTGGAGTGGGTAGCCCATCCCTTCTCCAGCAGATCTTCCCGCCCCAGGAATCGAAGAGGGGTCTCCTGCATGGAAGGCGGATTCCTTACCAGCTTAGCCACTGAGGAAGCCCCAAAGTCTTTGTTAAATTTGTTACAATGTTGCTTCTGCTTCATTTTTTAATTTTTTGACCTTGAGGAATGTGGGATTTCAGCTCCCCGACCAGACTTCAAACCCATAGCCCCTGCATTGGAAGGTGAAGTCTTAACCACTGGACTTCCAGGAAAGTCCCTACCATGTACTTTTAAACCCTGGAGTCTCTCTAGTTCATCCTTGATGGTTTTTTTTTACTCTTGCAGTTTTATCCACTGCCTCAAATCAGGGCTGTCCACCTCAGATGGCCACGTCCCTGATTTTTCTGGTTTCTGTTTTCAATTTGTGTTATGGGCCTGAAAACACCCAGGTCTGGATTATCTGCCTGCTGTTTCTCTTCAGGTCAACGCCAGTACTGTGTTCCACACTTTTTCTCAGCAGAGAAGAAAATGCATTTGGCTTAAAAATAAAAAATGCATCGTGACTTCAACACGTCTCTTGTACAGAAAAGGCATTAATCAGTGTTATAAAGCTGCCCAGCATGGGCAGCCGAATTCCCCACCCCCCATCGCTCAATGATTAACTGAAACATAGCTTTGTTTGTGCCTGGTTTGACAACAAAAACCATAGTTTTATTTAGTGGGATTTTAAAAATCAATAGAGGAGTAAGTGACACAGCTAATGTCAGAGAAGTGAGCTAACACAAGACACGAAAAAGGTTCATTGAACTTCCCTGGGGGTCCAGTGGTTAAGACTTCAGCCATCCAATGCAGGGGATGTGAGTTCGATCCCTGCTCATGGAGCTGAGATCCCACACGCCTCCTGGCCAAAAAATATTAAACAGAAGCAATATTGTACCTAATTCAATAAAGACATTGAAAATTGTGCACATAAAAAATCTTTTGAAAGAAGCAGGTTAAAAAATACAAGATGATCTCATTCGGCAATCGTGGGCTCATGACTCTGAAATCTCATGAATCATCTGAAATTGCGTGCAGAACTTTGCTTATTGTGAGTAAATATAATGCCAACTCTCCAGGCATTGATGGCTTCCATTGAGGAGTCAAAGGTGTTTCAGGAGTCAGCTGTTACTATGATATAGTCCACAGACTAAATGAGCATCTTTGAGGAGTCCTCACTGCAGAATCTGATTCATTGTGCTGGGCTGCGCTAAGTCTTGTCTGACTCTTTGCGACCCCATGGACTGTAGCCCGCCGGACTCCTCTGTCCATGGAATTTCCCAGAGCAAGAATACTGGAGTGGGTTGCCATTTCTTCCTCCAGGGGAATCTTCCCGACCCAGGGATCGAACCCAGGTCTCCTGCACTGCAGGCAGATTCTTTACCATCTGAGCCCCCAGGGTGGGGGGCATTTAGGTGGGTTGGGATGGAAGGGTGGCTTAGGGTGGTCTGCCCACCCCACCTTGGGGGGCCACGTGCACCAACCCCACCCTGCTTTTGCTCCCAGCTCCTCAGAAGTGGTCTTTTTGTATCTTCTTGTTGATAATTTGTCTCAACTGTGCACTTGCAGGCGGTTGTTGTCAGTCCCGTATAGTTTCTTTGTATTTTGTCGCTGGAGGAGACTGCTTATGCAGGTGCAACCAGGGTCCTAGCCTGTTTCACCGTGTGTGTGTGTGTGTGTGTGTGTGTGTGTGTGTGTGTGTGTGTGTGTGGTATCTGGCTCTCTGCAACCCCATGGATTGCAGCCCACCAGGCCCCTCTGTCCCTGGGATTCTCCAGGCAAGAGTACTGGAGTGGGTTGCCTTTTCCCTCTCCAGGGGATCTTCCCGACCCAGGGATCGAACCTGGGTCTCCCGCGTTGGCAAGCAGATTCTTTATCACTGAGTCACCTGGAATAAGGCACAACTCCATGAAGGGGCTTCATGGGTGTTGTCGTAGTCGGCTCTGGATACGACTGTGCTTCTTCTCAGCTCTTGGTTACAGCTCACGGCTGGGTCTCTGTCCTCCTCACCCACTGAGCTTGACGCGTGGCATGGCCCGTCCCTCAGACCGTGAGTCCCCGTGTTGACGTTTTGGGGCCAAAAGACACAAATGGTTTTCAGTTTGAATACAGATCACAGAAATGTGGCCTGTGCCCGGTGTTGCTTGCAGGGCATGTTCTTGTCCAAACGCGCTCTATCGTGTCTCCACGGGGCTTTTCAATTGCATCCCGTGACTCAACTCTTCAGGGTTATGTTGCGTTACATCGCGTTTTGGGTTTTATGGACTCCAGAATGAAGTTTGCCGCTTACAGTCCACAAACTGCCATATGGGACCTGCAAAGCCTGCTGTTGGCTATAACCTGTAAAAGCATTTCCTTGGAAAACTGATGCATTCATGGGCTGGGGCAGCCATAACATTACCCTAGATGGGGCGGCTTAAACAACATGCACCCTCCCGCAGTCCTGGAGGCCGGAGGCTGAGACCCCCAGGTGTGGGCAGGGCTGGTTCCTCCCGAGACCTCTCTCCTGGGCGTGTGGATGGCCGTCTCCTCCGAGTCCTCATGGGGCCATCCCTCTGTGTGTGTCTGTATCCCGATCCCCTCTTCGTATAAGGCCCCCAGTCTTGTGGGATCAGGACCCAGCCTAATGCACAAAGGTTGTTTGTTTAAACTCGATGGCCTCTGAGTTTAAATAAGTCCCCATTCCGAAGGATCAGAACCCACCGTCATGACCTCCACCTTCATCTCCTCTCCAAAGACCCTTATCTCCAAATACAGCCCCACTCTGAGATCCTGGGGGGTGGGTCAGAGCGTCAACATGTTAATTTCACGGGGACACAATTCACCGCCCGGCAGGTGACGCTTTACTACGACCACGTGGAACCGTACACCTGTGTGTGTATTCAGCCTCCTTTTCTCAGTATTCCTGGGTCTGCTTTCCCACTGGGGGTGCACGGACCGTCACGTGCGTTCAGCAGCGAGCCTGGATTTATTTCCGAACCTCGGTTGTATAGCCTGTGCCAACGGTGTTAGCGGGATCCCAGTGAAACCACACGCCTGGTTCTTTCGTTTTTCCTACTCACCGGGCGTTTCTGTGACAGAAGCTGCTCTGTTCTTCTGACTTCGTTTGCTGTTCATGACTCTTTGCATCTTGTCTTCACGTGATCTGAATATTCACGGGTTGCCCCTGGGTTATGGGGGAAAGAGGAGGTTCAGTGAGGAAAGTCAGGTTGGTCTGTGTTGCCGGACTTGCGAAGCCAAACGCACCTTGGTGCGTCTTTGTTGTTGTATGGTCGCTAACTTGACTCTCTGCAACCCTGTGGATGGTAGCCCACCAGGCTCCTCTGTCCATGGGGATTCTCCAGGCCAGAATACTGGACTGGGTTGCCGTTTCCTCTTCCAGGGGATCTTCCCGACCCAGGGATGGAACCCCCATCTCCTGCTTGGCAGGCGGGTTCTTTACCACTGAGTCACGTAGGAAGTCCACATCTTTCATTAGGGTCTTCCTGGCTCTGAACCTCATGATTCACAATTAATCATCAGTGGATTGTTGATGCTTTTCATCCTTCTTAGGATCCGTTTAAGGACGAAAAATGTTTGTGAGTATACTCACCTTCAAAAGCGTCAAAACTGAAACTCACTCAGTCGTGTCCGCCTCTTTGCGACCCCCATGGACTGTATAGCCCACCAGGCTCCTCTGTCCGTGGGATTCTCCAGGCAAGAATACTGGAGTGGGTTGCCAGTTCTTCCCCGGTGGCTCAGTTAGTAAAGAATCCACCTGCAATGTGGGAGACCTGGGTTCCCTCCCTGGGTTGGGAAGATCCCCTGGAGAAGGGGAAGGCTACCCACTCCAATATTCTGGCCTGGAAAATTCCGTGGACTGTATGGTCCATGGGATCGCAGAGAGTCAGACACGACGGAGTGACTCACTTTCACTTCACTTTCTCCAGGGGACCTTTACAAACCAGGGATCGAACCTGGGTCTCCTGCGTTGAAGGCAGATTCTTTACCGTCTGAATCACCAGGGAAGCTCTATTTAGTCACCTTAGAAAAATGGGGAAATATTATGTCATAAAGCCCCAGTTTGTCTCTTCCTCCAGCTTTTTAATCTAGTAAGTAACGCAATTTTGAAAGTTGTGCACACATAATGTGTGTGTGTGTATAAACTGTGTGTGTCCTAATTATGTAAGTAATTTTAAAATATATTTGTTTATTCACCCGTGCTGGGTCTTGGTTGTGGCATGTGATATCTTTTAATTGCACCATGCAGACTCTTAATTGAGGCATGTGGAATACAGTTCCCTGACCAAGGATTGAACCTGGGCCCCCTGCATTGGGAGCTCAGATTCCTAGCCATTGGACCACCCGGGAAGTCTTTTTGTAAATAACTGAATATGTTATTTCTGCTTTATATTGCTGTACATCACATCATGTAGATGTGTGGTAAGACATTTCATATTATGTTGGGAGTTTCTGTCTTTAAAGAAATTGTAAAGTACCTTTGTATAATATTTGTTACAGGAGTAGAATGTATTGATTCGCATTTGGAGTATAATTGTTTTTTATGTCGTCAACTTCTTAGCTTCTTTTTTTCATTTATTTTTGGGGCATAATTCTTGACATTTATAATTGTTATAGAATATTGGCCACGTTCCCTGTGTTGTACAAAATGTCCTCAGAGCTTATTTTATACATAGTGGTTTATCTCTCTCTAATCTGCTTTGAGATAGCCACTATTGTGTTGTGTTTTTTAGATGCTACATATAAGTGATATCATATGGTATTAATATTAGCCTTTCCGACTTAGTATGATAATCTCTAGGTCCATCCATGTTACTGCACTTGGCATTAGTTCATTTTTTTCCTATGGCTGAGTAATAAAAGCTGAGGGCTGAAGAACGGATGCTTTTGAACTGTGGTGTGGGAGGAGACTCTTGAGAGTCCCTTGGACTGCAAGGAGATCCAACCAGTCCATCCTAAATGAAATCAGTCCTGAGTGTTCATTGGAAGGACTGATGTTGAAGCTGAAGCTCTAATCCTTTGGCCACCTGATGCGAAGAGCTGACTCATTTGAAAAGACCCTGATACTGGGAAAGATTGAGGGCAGGAGGAGAAGGGGACGACAGAGGATGAGATGGTTGGATGGCATCACCGACTCCTTGGACATGGGTTTGGGTGGACTCCGGGAGTCAGTGATGGACAGGGAGGCCTGGCGTGCTGCAGTCCATGGGGTCGCAGAGAGTCGGACACGACTGACCGACTGAACTGAACTGAATATTCCACTGTATGTAGATGCCACATCATCTTCATCTATTCCTTGTCGAGGGACATTTAGGTTGCTTCCACGTCTTGGCCATTGTGAGCAGAGGTGTTCTGAACATAAGGGTACGTGTATCTTTTCAGAGTTTTGTCTGGACGTGTGCCTTGGGCTGGGGTTGCTGGATCATATAATGACTGTGTTTTTCGCTCTTTGAGGAACTTCCATAGTCTTTTCCACACTGGCTGCACCCACTTACATCCTCACCAATAGTATATGCACACGATGTGGTTTTTACAAAAAAAGTTAAAGAGCATCTAGTGAGTTCCTTTCAAACCTGCCATGTACCTTGCGAGGAATCAGTTTGATTCACGATAGAACAGAGTCTTCACCCCTTGACAGGTGGGCGTAACATGGCAATAGTTATGGCAAAGAATCTGCCTGCCAATGCAGAAGACAGGAGAGATGTAGGTTCGATCCCTGGGTCGGGAAGATCCCCTGGAGGAGGAAATGGCAACCCACTCCAGTATTCTTGCCGGGACAATCCCGTGGACTCAGGAGCGGGCTACAGTCCATGGGGTAGTAAAGAGTCAGATATAACTGAAGCGACTTAGCACGCACAAAATAATTCAACAGACATTTATATTCCATTCACTTGAATTTTCAACACTACATGCTACTAGGGCTAATGATGAAACGCTGAAATGCAATCATTCAAATCATCTAAAATTATAAACAGTGAGGAACTAAGGAAAGGCAGCCCAGGTTGCTTTGCACATGGACGTGTGTGCATTTTCTAAATAAAATAAGGGGACGTGACCACACTCAGAACGCACCGTGCCCAAGTCCATTTTGGAAACGGCCCTGGGAAGAACTGACATGGAGTGGAGACCTTCCGGTCCGTGTGCCTCGGCTCATGCGGTTTCAACACGTGGTTCTCTGTGAGGGTGGCATCACCGACTCGATGGGCATGGGTTTGGGTGGACCCCGGGAGCTGGTGATGGGTAGGGAGGCCTGGCGTGCCGCGGTTCATGGGGTCGCAAAGAGTAGGACACGGCTGAGCGACTGAACTGAACTGGACTGAGGAAGCTAGGGAACAGAAGACAAAGCGCCAAGGTAGAGTCAATATTTGGAGAGGGAGAACAGAAACACTTTGTTCCGACAGCTGTGTGTTTCATTTTGGAAGTCGGGACTTGGTTTGCTACATTGTGTTACTCGCAGACATGCAGCGAGATGATTCAGTTACACCTACATAGATGTATTCCTCTTCATATCCTCTTTGATTATGTTTTATCACAGGGATATTGCCTATAGTTCTGTGTGCCAAAGGGGACGACCTTGTTTATCACTTCTAAATATAATGGTTTGTCTGATGGCTGTAATGTTTGACTTTTTATTTTTCACTGGGATATAGCCAATTAACAGTGTTGTGATGGTTTCAGGTGGATAGCAAAGGGACTCAGCCGTACATCCATATACATGGATCCATTCTCCCCCAAACTCCCCTCCCTTCCAGGCTGCCACACGACATTGAGCAGAGTCCATTGAGTCGGTGATGCCATCCAACCACCTCATCCTCTGTCGTCCCCTTCTCCTCCCACCTTCAATCTTTTCCAGCATCAGGGTCTTTTCCAATGAGTCAGTTCATCGCCATCAGGTGGCCAAAGTATTGGAGCCTCAGCTTCAGCATCAGTCCTTCTAACGAATATTCAGGACTGATTTCCTTCAGGATCGACTGGTTGGATCTCCTTGCAGTCCAAGAGACTCTCAAGAGTCTTCTCCAGCACCACAGTTCAAAAGCACCAATTCTCTGGCACTTAGCATGCTTTCTGGTCCAACTCTCACATCCAGACATGACCACTGGAAAAACCATAGCCTTGACTAGACGGACCTTTGTTGGCAAAGTAATGTCTCTGCTTTTTAATATGCTGTCTAGGTTGGTCATAACTTTCCTTCCAAGGAGTAAGCATCTTTTAATTTCATAGCTGCAGTCACCATCTGCAGTGATTCTGGAGAAATAAAGTCAGCTGCTGTTTCCACAGTTTCCCCATCTATTTCTCATGAAGTGATGGGACCGGATGCCATGATCTTAGTTTTCTGAATGTTGAGCTTTAAGACATGTTTTCCAACATGTCTTTTACTTTCATCAAGAGGCTTTTTAGTTCTTCTTCGCTTTCTGCCATAAGAGTGGTGTAATCCGCGTATCTGAGGTTACTGATATTTCCAGCTTGTGCTTCCTCCAGTTCAGCGTTTCTCATGATGTACTCTGCATGGAAGTTAAATAAGCAAGGTGACAATATACAGCCTTGATGCACTCCTTTCCCAATCTTGAGCTAGTGCATAGTTTCATGTCCGGTTCTAACTGTTGCTTCTTGACCTGCATTCAGATTTCTCAGGAGGCAGGTCAGGTGATCTGGTATGCCCATCTCTTTCAGAATCTTCCACAGTGTGTTATGATGCACACACTCAAAGGCTTTGGCATAGTCAATAAAGCAGAAGGAGATGTTTTTCTGGAACTCTCTTGCTTTTTCTATGATCCAGCGGATGTTGGCAATTCAATTCCTGGTTCCTCAGCCTTTTCTAAATCTGGCTCGAACATCTGGAAGTTCTCGGTTCATGTACTGTTGAAGCCTGGCTTGGAGAATTTTCAGCATTACCTTGCTAGCATTCTCCATCTTAAATATGGCGGTGTGTGCATGTGCTGGCTGTATTTTTTCACAGAAATCGTTGAGAACTCGCCCAGTGAGGGCACCTCAGGTGATCCGTCCTGCTTGTTCAGACGGCCTCATTTCCTCTCCGGAGGCCGCGAGGCAGGTGTCGGGGAGGATTAAAAATAAATGCAGTCAGAGCGAGGCACACCCACAGGAGCAGCTGGGACCTGCAGAGAAAGCGCACCCCGTGAGCTGGGCCCCCCTGCCGCCCCAGGCTGGTGTCTGCACCCCGGGAGGGAGGCAGCCTTGCTGGAGGGGGAAGAGGGGGCTTTGGGAGGGAGAGGGCAGGGGGGTTTCAAGCCTAGGTCAGCGCCTTCATGAGCCATCACGTCCTGTGCTGAGTTTGACCCCAGATGCATGAATGACTGGGGGAGGGGGATGTTTTCATCCTGAAGTCTGTGCTCCAGGACTGGTTCATTGTTTCTTTGCAAAACGGGCTTTCTGTGGGCGGAGAATGCATACACATGTATGTTTGGCTGAGTCCCTTCGCCATTCACCTGAAATCCTCATGATGTAGTTAATCCTCTCTACCGTGATACAAAGTGTTCTTGCTGTTAAAAATAAGCTTCCTGTGAAGTGGGTAGGAAGGTGTGGCAATCACAGTTATGGTAACTCCAACAAACAGATTCTAATGTTTTGATGGCAACGTGGTGGGGGCGGGGGAGGCAGGCAAAATTGGGGGGAGATAAAGGCAGGAAAATGGGGGGAGGGGAAGGCAGGCAACAGTGGGGGTCAAGGAAGGAAAATGTGGGAGACAGGCAGGCAAAATAGGGTGTTCGTGTTAGTAGCTCAGTCACGTCTGACTCGTTGCAACCCCATGGACTGTCGCCTGCCAGACTCCTCTGTCCATGGGGATTCTCCAGGCAAGACTACTGGAGTGGGTGGCCATGCCCTCCTCCAGGGGGTCTTCCTGACCCAGGGACTGAACCTGGGTCTCAAAATTGCAGAGGAGAAAGGCAGGCCAAATGGGGGGATGGCACGCAATAATTAGGGTGAAGGCAGGCAAAATGGGGAAAGTGTAGGGAGGGGCCCGTGGAGACACGTCCAAGGTCTAGAAGGACATCCATCCTGTCTCCCTACGTACGTGTCACTGGCGGGAACATGCTCCCCCCCTCTTCCTGCCTGGAGCCCGTGACCCCACGGAGACGGGCAGTCAGTCTGGGTCAAGTGTGAGCCTGGCACCCGTGTGTTGCTTCAGCTTTCAAGCCGCCCGGCTGAGAGATGCTGGAGAGGTGAGAATATCAAAGAGGAGGAAGGAAGGCAGTGAACGGGCGAAAGATGAGAGGGACTTCCGTGGTGGGCCAGTGGTTTAAGGCTTCAGCTTCCAGTGCAGGGGATGCGGGTTCAATCCCTGCTCAGGGAGCTTAGATCGTACATGTTGGGAAGCCAAAATAACTAGCACATAAGACAGAAGAAATATGGTAGCAAATTCAGTAAAGGCTTTAGAAATGGTCCATGGCAAAAAGAAGAAGAAGAAAGAGCAGATCCTGAAATGTAGGAAGCATCTTCATTGACCCTCAGCTGGCTCTGGGACCCAGAGCAGTCAAGGTCAGACAGCTAGTGAGGCCAGCTCTGTGTTTGGAGGGGAAAAGAGCAGATGCTCGTGATGGTTGGGAATTCCATCTGTCGACATTCAGGGCAGGAACACTTGTGGCCTGTGGCAGAAATGTGGGAGTTTGTTCTAGTGCTGGGTGGGTTTGGGAAAAATCTGACAGGTTCAGATATGAGACCAATGCAGTGTTTTCTATCACATCTGTTCTCCTGAAGGAAAAGTCACTCAGTCATGTCTGACTCTTTGCGACCCCAGGGACTATACAGTCCATGGGATTCTCCAGGCCAGAATACTGGAGTGGGTAGCCTTTCCCTTCTCCAGGGGATCTTCCCTAACCCAGGGATCAAATCCAGGTCTCACGCATTGCAGACGGATTCTTTACCATCTGAGCCACGAGGGAAACCCATAATACGTATAATATACATACAATTGGTGTATGATATGACATAACACATAATATATAACATACAATTAAGTAAACATCCTATAACCACTTAAACTATGTCCATCCCATCTCAATAAAGCTGGGAAAAAAAAAAAAACAGAAAGCATTGATATTTAAAAACAAATGAAAAGAAAGTGAAGTCGCTCAGTCGTGTCCGACTCTTTGTGACCCCGTGGACTGTAGCCCTCCAGGGCCCTCCGTCCATGGGATTCTCCAGGCAAGAATACTGGAGCGGGGTTGCCATTTCCTTCTCCAGGGGATCTTCCCGACCCAGGGATTGAACCTGGGTCTCCTGCATCACACACAGATGCTGTACCCTCTGAGCTACCAGGGAAGCCCAAAAAAAGCCAAACAAAATATTGCATTGGCCAAAAGTTTCCTTTGGGTTTTGAAGAAAACGTTTCAGTCAACCCAAGGCGAGTCAAAGCCCTGGTCCAAGGAGGTGTGACGTCACTTCCCTGGGAGACCCTTGAGCTCCTCACGTGGGGGGAGACAGCTGTCAGTTTCTCGAAGCTCCCGGAACTGCAGGCAGGGCTCTGGTTTTCGCGACGTGAGCACCAGGGCTGTGGGTTCCGTGAGAGGAGACCCCGGAGGAGAGCCGGCATCTAGGTGTGATCTCCCCCGCACACGCCATCTACTTCTTGGCGGCCTGGCTGTCTGCCCGAATCCATGTCTTGGAGGAGAAGCTGTGCTTTCCTCTCTTTGAAGCTGAGGCTAGATTTTTCTGAAGGAAACCAGCTGCCTGTTAAGTCTTGTTAAATGCCTCGACATGCCCGCCGGGAGAAAGGAAGCAATAGTGACGGGTTGTAGAAAACCTTGGTGGGAAATGAGTTATGACAATAATTCTGCCTGAGGATATGGGTCTAGGTACCAGCTATGTAACCTCTTTTTTCTTTTAAACTTTGTATTTTGTATCGGGGTATAGCTGATCAATAACGCTGTGATGGTTTCAGGTGGACCGCCAAGGGACTCAGCCTTACATATATGTGTATTGATTCGCCCCCCAGCTCCCCTCCCATCCCGGCTGCCGCGTGACATGGAGCAGAGTTCCCTGTGCTGTCCAGCAGGTCCTTGCTGGTTCTCCATGTTAAATCCAGCAGTGTGTCCATGTCCATCCCAGACTCCCTGACTATCCCTTCCTCCAAGCCCCAGCAACCACAAATTCATTCTCAAAGTCTGTGAGTCCCTGTCTCTTTTGTAAGTAAGTTTATGTGTATCTTTTAGGATTCCTCATATAAAGGATGTCATTGGCTGTGTCTCCTTTCCTGTCTGACTCACTCACTTTACTCAGTAGGACGATCTCTAGGTCCATCCATATTTCTGCAAGTGGCACTGTTTCATTCTTTTTTATGGCTGCGTAGTATTCCACTGTATATATGAACATCGTCTGTATCCGTTCCTCTATGCATGGACATTTAGGTTGCTTCCATGACTTGCTATTGTAAACAGTGCTGCAATGAAGACTAGGGTGCATATATCTTTTTGGACCATGTTTTTTTTTTTCCAGGTGTATACCCAGGAGTGGGATTGCAGGATGATACGATAGGTCTATTTTTAGTTTTCTAAGGGACCTCCATCTTGTCCTCGATTCCAGCTATGTCTGTTCTTGACCGTGTGTGGTCAGCAGAATCACGACCCCCAAAAATGCCCAGTTCCTACTTCCTAACTCCCAGAACATATGGGTATGTTCCTGTATGTGGCAGAAGGGAATTACAGTAGCAGGTGGAGTTTAGGTCAGTCAGGAGCTGACCTTAAGACGGCGATGATCCTGAATTACCCAGATGGGCTCAGTGTAAGCACAGGGTCCTTAAAAGTGGATGAGGGAGGAAGAAGGAAGGGGAGCATGATGTGATGTGTGGACAGTGGCAGCCTTGGTGCGCCTTGAGGCTTCAGGAAGGGACCACAGAGCTAAGAAATGTGGGTAGTGTCTAGAAGCCAGAAATGGCAAGGAACAAAATCTCAACTGGTGCTTCTAGAAGGAACCACCCCGCTGACGCCTGAAATTTAGGTCCGTGAGGCTTCTGACCCACAGACCCGTGAAATGCTATGTGTGGAATAATTTGTTACATAGCCATTGGAAAGAAATGCACACATAGACGGCTCGTTAAATCCTTTTTTAAGTTTTTTTTTTGTTGTTGTTGTTGTTATGTGGACCAATTTTTAAAGTCTTCATTGAATTTGTCTTTCACTGTGTCAGTCACTTCACTCACTGTGACCATCACTAGATCCATCCATATTGCTGGCAATGACACTGGTCCATTCTTTTTCACGGCCGAGTAATATTCCACTGTATACATGTACCACACCTTCTTTCTCCATTCTTCTCTTGATGGACATTTACGTTGTTCTCGCATCTTGGCAATCGTCAATAGTGCTGCTATGGACACTGGGGTGCATGTGTCTTTTTGAATATATAGTTTCGTCCGAATATATGCCCAGGAGTGAAATTGCTGGATCGTACGTATGGTAGTTCTGTGTTTAATGCTTTAAACACCTTCCATCCTGTTCTCCATGGTGGATACACCAGTTTACAGTCACACCAACAGTGTATGAGAGAGTTCCCACTTCTCCAGACCTTCTCCGGCATTTATTGTTTGCACATTTTTTGACAACAACCATTCAGACCAGTGTGAGGTGCTACCTTATCATACTTTTGAGCCCAATTTCTTATAAGTGTGTATGATGGGCATCTTTTTATGTTCCTATTGACCACCTGTGTGTCTTCTTTGGGGCTTCCCTGATAGCTCAGTTGGTAAAGAATCTGCCTGCAATGCAGGAGGCCCCAGTTCGATTCCTGGGTCGGGAAGATCTGCTGGAAAAGGGATAGGCTACCCGCTCCGGTATTCTTGGGCTTCCCTTGTAGCTCAGCTGGTAAAGAATCCAGCTGCAATGCGGGAGACCTGGGTTCGATCCCTGGGTTGGGAAGATCCCCTGGAGAAGGGAACAGCCACCCACTCCAGTATTCTGGCCTGGAGAATCCCATGGACTGTATAGTCCCTGGGGTCACAAAGAGTCAGATACGACTGAGCGCCTTTCACTTTCAAGTCTTCTTTGGACCTACATGTTTACTTAGATCTTCTGCCCACTTTTTCCCGCTAAGTTCAGCTAAAATTTTTTTTCTTTTCTTTTCTTTTGGCTGCTCTTTGTGTGCCGACGTTTTTGTGGTTGTGGCCTCCAGCAGCTACTCTCTAGTTGCGGTACATGGGCTTCTCATTGTGGTGGTCTTCCTTGTTGCAGACCACCGGCTCTAGCGCTCGTGGGCTTAAGTAGCTGCGGCATGCAGGCTTGGCTGCCCCTTGGCATACGTGATCTTCCCAGATCAGGATTCGAACCTGTGTATCCTGTGTTGACAGGCAGATTCTTAACCACTCGACCACCACGGAATCCTGAGTGTGGGCTTCTAACCTTACATTTTTCTTCCCGTCCCAAAGGACCAATTTTGTCTCTGAGACCCCTCTGCACTCCCTATAAGGAGCAAAGACTTATTGGAATACATGGACATATTTCCCAAACTTGGGGAAGCTAGAGTGGCCATCGTCCTATGTCACTCTTTGGGTTTCTCCAACAGACAAGGACCATTTTTCAGTTCCCATCGTCTGTGCTGCGCAGGTTTTAGGAGCTCCCGAGAGTGACAGCTTTTAACAGGCTCCTCGCTGATGCTGAGGGGCTTGGATGCTGGCGTTCAGCTGGCTTGCAGCATCTTTTGCCTTCAAAGCCGTCTCGCTGAATAAGCCCGATGCGCAGGGCACCGGGCGACACCGGAAAGCCTGCCAGGATCAGTCCTGGTTGCAGAGGAATGTTAATTAAAAGTCAGCCCTGATGGGCACACCTCTTGCTGTGCCCCGTCCCCGCACGGAGGATGCCTTTAATCACGTGCGGTTCTGCCGTCTCCGCGGTGACCCATTTCACAGCATGTTGTCATCCTGCGAGCCGCCGTCTCTCCACTGGATGGAAGGAGTGAGTAATAAAATGTTTCAGAGTCGTGGAGATGGGTGGGGTTTTGATATCTGAGAGCCTGGAATCCTACTTCAGACTTTGCTGTCCCTCTTAGCTGGGTTGTCTTCTCGGAGACCCTCAGCATCGCTAAACCCCAGTTTCCCGCTTTATAGGGTGGAGACCACAGTCATTAGCTTCACGTTTACAAAAAGGATTAAAACAGGGCTTCCCTGCCAGCTCCGTGGTAAAGAATCTGCCTGTCAATGCGGGCCTCCCTGTCTGTCAATGCAGGGGACACAGATTCCAGCCCTGGTATGAGAGGATCCCTCACGTGCCTTGGAGGAACCCAGCCCGTGCACCACAGCTATTTATTTTTAACTTAAAACTTTTTTTTTTTTTAATTGAAGGGCAATTTGCCTTGCAGTATTGTGTGGGTTTCTGCCAAACATCCACATGAATCAGCCATAGGTTTACCCACGTCCCCTCCCTCTTGACCCTCCCTCCCACCTCCCACCCCATCCCACCCCGCTAGGTTGTCCCAGAGCCCCAGTTTGTGTTCCCGAAGTCATATTGCAAATTCCCACTGGCTGTCTATTTTACATCAGTTCAGTTGCTCAGTCGTGTCCAACTCTGCAACCCCACCGGCTGTAGCATGCCAGGCTTCCCTGTCCGTCACCAACTCTGTTTTTAGGGTTTTCAAGGCGTCTCCATTCTGTTCTCCATAGTGGACGCACCAATTTACATTTCCACCAACAGTGCAAGAGGCTTCCCTGTTATATATATATAATTCCTTTCAATATATAAAATTTAATATATAATAATATTTTGCATATAGATATGTGTATTCATAGGAGCTTTCCAGGTGGGTCCACTGGTAAAGAATCCACCTGCGATGCAGAAGACCCCGATTCAAACCCTGGGTCTGGAAGATCCCCTGGAGAAGGGATAGGCTACCCACTCCAGGATTCTTGGGCTTCCCTTGTGGCTCAGCTGGTAAAGAATCTGCCTGCAATGCAGGAGACCTGGGTTCCATCCCTGGGTTGGGAAGATCCCCTGGAGCAAGAAATGGCAACCCGCTCCAGTATTCTTGGAGAATTTCATGGACAGAGGAGCCTGGCGGGCTACAGTCCACGAGGCCGCAAAGAGTCCGAAACGACTGAGTGAGTAAGCAGAGAACAGCATGTGTGTGCGTGTATACATATATGTACACACGTGCATAGATATATTCTTAGTTTTCTCCTTGTAGGTTATTATAAAATATTGGGTATAGTTCCCTGTGCTATACGGTAGGTCCTTGTCGATTATTTTACACATAGTGAAAGTGAAAGTCGCTCAGTCGTGGCCAACTCTTTGCAACCCCATGGACTATACAGCCCATGGAATTCTCCAAGCTGGAATACTAGAGTGGGTAGCCTCTCCCTTCTCCAGGGGATCGTCCCAACCCAGGTCTCCTGCATTACAGGCAGATTCTTTACCAGTTGAGCCATAAGGGGAAGCCCAAGAATACTGGAGTGCGTAGTCTATCCCTCCTCCAGCGGATCTTCCCAACCAGGGAATTGAACCGGGGTCTCCTGCATTGCAGGCGGATTCTTTACCAACTGAGCTATCAGAGAAGCCCTTTATACGTGGTAGTGTGTATCTATTAATCCCTTAGTCCTAGTTTATCCTTTTTCTCTTTCCCTCTAGTAACCATAAATCTGTTCCCTATGTGTGCGACTCTATTTCTGATTTGTAAATGAGTCCACTCATCCCCTGCCACCCCCGCTTTTTAGATTCCACATAGAAGTGATATCACATGATATTTCTCTTTCTCTGTCTGGCCTACATCACTGAGTATGAGAATCTCTAGGTCCATGCATGTTGCTGCCAATGGCAAGACTCCACTCTTGGTGGGTGAGTAATACTCCATCGTACATGTGGGCCACGTCATCTTTACCCATTCATCTCTTAATGGACGCTTAGGTTGCTTCCGTGTCTTGCCTATCGTGAACAGGGCTGCTATATAAACACTGATACACGTGTATCTTTTTGGGTGTTTTTGTTTTCTTCAGATATATATGCAGGAGTGGAGGAGACTTGTGTTATAAAAAATAATGTTTAAAAAAATGTAGAATAGTTTTAGGTTGTTGGAGAGGTTGGGAAGATCATACAGACAATTCTTACAGTGTCCACAGCATTTTGCCCCATGTTATTTATATCCCTACCTGGGATCCCTGGGCCCCACCCGTGGGGTTGTCTGTTCGGGCAGCCTCTGCTGACGATATACCCACGCCTGTGTGCTCTCAGATGACGCAGCCCGTTGGGAAGTCAGAGGGACTCGGTGAGAAATGAGGACCTCACGGACAGAGGAAGGAACGCACAGTGATATTAATGTAACATTGCAACTGTATGGAGGGTGACGTTTTTACGTGTTGTATATATTTCTCTTAGAATTAGAGCATCTTTTGAATTCGCCCAGAGCATGTAACTCTCATGATGTCTCTGCCTCCCTGTCTGTATTTATACAATAAACTTCTTCTACTCGTGGCTCAGAATTTGCCTGCAATGCAGGAGATGCGGGTTCGACCCCTGGGACGGGAAGATCCCCTGGACGAGGACATGGTAACCCACTCCAGTATGCCTGCCTGGAGCATCCCATGGACAGAGGAGCCTGGCAGGCTACAGTCCATGGGGCCACAATGACTCAGACATGACTGAGTGACTAACGCTTTCACTTTCACACACACCTCTCATCACAGTCCTATAAAAGCATCTTTTCAAAGGATTATGCAGTGCCTTCTGGACTTTTTATTCCAGGAGCATGTTCTGAAATGCTTTTCCCTTCTTAATCCCATTTTCTATGGGAGGGATTCAGTCCCTGGTCTTGGCAAGACTAATTTGAGGTTTTGGCATAAAGACCCAGATATCAAAAGAATGAGCTGGCTTTGCTCACCAGCCCTGTTAGAAGTCAGCCCACACCCAGCACATCCTACATTTCTGACGAGCCCTCCTGGCTCCTTGGAAGGTCAGTGGCAGAACCATCTTCACATACTTCCCAGGTAGCTTTGGCATCAGCCTCCTACCACCAAGGGCTTTGTCTGTCTGGTAACCTCAGCTCTGCGCTTTCTCCGAATTCCAGGGACGTGTTCCGGGTGGTGGGCAGACTACAGCTCGGCTCGGCGATGATCAAGACGGTCCCTTCCAGGGCGTGGAGAGAAGGGAGCCCTCCTGCAGAACTGCTGGGAAAGGAAGAAAGGAAGCTGGTGTGGCCACGAGGCAGAGAACAGCACGGAATTTCCCTAAAAAGCTAAAGAGAGAGTCACCACGTGACCTTGCCATCCCAGTCCTCGGCATAGACCCAGACAAAACGATGATTCAAAAAAAGATACACGCACCCCCAACTGATCACAGGAGCGCTCTTTACAACAGCCAGGACACGCAAAACAACCTAAGTGCGAATCAACAGCTGGATGCAAGAAGAGCTGATACATAAAGACAATGGAATGTTACTCAGCCATAAAAAAGAATGGAAATAATAGCTTCCGCAGCACCATGCTGGATCTAGAGACTGTCATAGTAAGTAAGACAAAGACAAAAGTGATGATGTTACTGATATGTGGAATGCAAAATATGGGAGAAATTCTTGCAGATATCGGGAATGTAAAATATGAGACAAATGAACTGACTTACAAAACAGAAAAAGAGTTGCAGGCACAGGAAAGACAAGATTACCAAAGGGATAAGTGAGGACTTTGGGATTAATAGATTTAATCTAGTATATGTATACTCAATTGCCAACAAGGACCCACTGCACAGTTTAGGGAACTCCCCTCAATGTTATGTAACAACCTAAATGGGAAAGGGATTTGAAACACATTTGATACACATGTATACGGAATCACTGGGCTTGTCTATCTGAAACCAACAACGATGTAAAAGGACTATGCTCCAAAGTTAAAAATAGGTAACAAAAGCTGAGTGGATTACAGATGAGTGTCCATGAGAAGATTCTTAGGTCCCTATGGACCTAGGGATGGTCGTACTAACCGAAGTAAGCCAGACAGACAAATACCATGTGATTTCACTTATAAGCAGACACCGAGAAGAAAAATGATACAAATGAACTTATTAACAAAACAGACTCACAGACATAGGAAACAAGTTTATGGTTACCAGTGGGGAAGGATACATTAGGAAGCTGGGATTAAGAGATACAAACTACTCTGTGTAAAGTACATAAGCAAGAAGGACTTTCTATTCGGCACAGGGACCGTATATTCACTATTGTGTGATAACCTACAGTGGGAAAGAATCTGAAAAAATATATCTGTAACTGCAGCAACCGTGCTGTCCAGCTGAAGCTAACAGCGTTGCTAATCAACTGCGCTTCAACAAAAGTGGTAAATACGCGTTCCGAAAGCGGAGTGGATTACAGAGTAATGTCCATGGGCAGATTCTTAGGTCTCTATGGACGTCGTGATGGCCACACTCAAGTGAAACAAGCCAGACAGAGAAAGACACATACCACGTCATACCACTTGGATGTGGAAATATAAGTGGAAAAGTAACACCCATGAGCTTGCCTGGTGGCTCAGAGGTGAAAGCGTTCCGCCTGCAAGGCGGGAGACCTGGGTTCCATCCCTGGGTCGGGAAAGATCCCCTGGAGAAGGAACTGGCAACCCACTCCAGTATTCTTGCCTGGAGAATCCCATGGACAGAGGAGCCTCTGTGGGCTACAGTCCACGGGGTCGCAAAGAGTCGGACACGACGGAGTGACTTCACTTTCTTTTTCAATACCCATGAAGTTATTTGTGAGGCAGGAAAAGACTCGGGGAAATAGCAAACAAACATAATAAGGTTATCAAAGTGGAAAAGGGGCAGGGATAACTTAGGAGTCTGACATTAACATACACACATTACTCCAATCCTTTGGCCATCTGATGCGAAGAGCTGACTCCTTGGGAAAGACCCTGATGCTGGGAAAGACTGAAGGCGGGAGGAGAAGGGGACGACAGAGGATGCGATGGTTGGATGGCATCACCGACTCAATGGACATGCGTTTGAGCAAGCTCTGGGAGTTGGTGATGGACAGGAAGGCCTGGCCGGCTGCAGTCCGTGGGGTGGCAGAGAGTCAGACACGCCTGAGCGACTGAACAACAGCAAACATACATAATAAACAACAAGGACCTGCTCTATAGCACAGGGAAACTGAAAGAAAGAAAGTGAAGTCGCTCCGTCGCGTCTGACTCTTTGCGACCCTGTGGACTGCAGCCTACGGGGCTCCTCCGTCCATGGGATTTTCCAGGCAGGAGTACTGGAGCGGGTTGCCATTTCCTTCTCCAATAGCACAGGGAACTGTACTCTGTAGCTTGCCATGATGTATAATGGAAAAAAGAATCTGAAAAAAAAAATGTATCTGTATTACTGATTCACTTAGCTGTACCACACTGTAAATTACGCTTCCATAAAAAAGTAGAATAACGTGTTTGAGAATCTGGGTGGCCCGCAGAGAAACATCCACCAGGAGTCCCCCCCGCGTCTGTGAGCAGAGCGTGGACAGGGGGGTCTAGGCGGTGGACAGCGTGATGGAGACAGTAAGCGGGCGTTCCCATCAGCGGCTCTGCCTTCCTGTTCACCCCCGTCCCTGCCCCACAGAGCTCACCTCGGGCGGGCGATGGTGGGACGTTAGCCCGGCTGGAAGGCAGAGAGACGCGAGAGGATGGAGGTGAGGCTGTGTCTCCCCCTCGGCCCCAACTCCCGGGGTCGCCTGGGACCCAGCACCTCAGCCCGCGGTCCCCACGGCCGTGCCCGCCCCGCCGCTTCCCACCCCCAGAGCCTCGGACGTCCCGGGACGGACCCACGCGTGAGCTGTGGTCCTGGATGCCGGTCCACGGGCTCGAAGCCCGGAGCAGCCCGGGGTCCTTCCCCGATGCTGTGTCCTCGGCTGTCCTGTCCGCGTGCCTTCTGCTGGCCGCTCAGCTGGTTCAAGCGCAAGGAGCAGCGTCTATGAGTCAGGGGAGGAGGCGGCAAGATGCAAGGGGCATAAATGTTTGATTTCAGGGAGGGGGGCGTGGAGGGCTTGAGGACCAGGAAGAATGGGGAGGGGACGGTGTTCTTCCTTCTCTGCTGCGCTATTTTAACCTCCACATGCTGCACTTCCGTAAAAATGATACAGAGTGATGCAATAAATTGACTCGTCAACTGATTGATCATTTATCAATTCCCAAACGATGATTCAAAATGACAAAAATACAAAACTGATAAAGATGATGTTTAAATGATAAGGCTCTTTACACGACAAAAATGGTTCTTAAAGGATAAGAAGGAATCAAAAATGACAAATTGGTAAGATGATTTTTAAATGATTTAAAAAATATGAAAAGGTCAAAAGGAATTGATAAGGGTAAGAATGACTTTCTAACACCATACACAAAAATAAACTCAAAATGGATTAAAGATCTAAATGTAAGACCAGAAACTATAAAACTCCTAGAGGAAAATATAGGCAAAACACTCTCCAACATAAATCACAGCAGGGTCCTCTCTGACCCACCTCCCAGAGTAGTGGAAATAAAAGCAAAAATAAACAAATGGGACTCCGTTAAACTTAAAAGCTTTTGCACAACAAAGGAAACTATAAGCAAGGAGAAAAGACAGCCTTCAGAATGGGAGCCTTCATAATAGCAAATGAAGCAACTGACAAAGAATTAATCTCAAAAACTACAAGCAGCTCCTGCAGCTCAATTCCAGAAAAATATATGACCCAATCAAAAGTGGGCCAAAGAACTAAACAGACATTTCTCCAAAGAAGACATACAGATGGCTAACAAACACATGAAAAGATGCTCAACATCACTCATCATCAGAGAAATGCAAATAAAAACCACAATGAGGAACCATTTCACACCAGTCAGAATGGCTGCTATCCAAAAGTCTACAAGCAATAAATGCTGGAGAGGGTGTGGAGAAAAGGGAACCCTCTTACACTGTTGGTGGGAATGCAAACTAGTACAGCCACTATGGAAAACAGTGTGGAGATTCCTTAAAAAACTGGAAATAGAACTGCCATATGACCCAGCAATCCCACTTCTGGGCATACACACTGAGGAAACCAGATCTGAAAGAGACCCGTGCACCCCAATGTTCATCGCAGCACTGTTTATAATAGCCAGGACATGGAAGCAACCTAGATGCCCATCCGCAGATGAATGGATAAGGAAGCTGTGGTACATATACACCATGGAATATTACTCAGCCGTTAAAAAGAATTCATTTGAATCAGTTCTAATGAGATGGATGAAACTGGAGCCCATTATACAGAGTGAAGTAAGCCAGAAAGATAAAGAACATTACAGCATACTAACACATATATATGGAATTTAGAAAAGATGGTAATGATAACCCTATATGCAAAACAGAAAAAGAGACACAGATGTACAGAACAGACTTTTGGACTCTGTGGGAGAAGGCGAGGGTGGGATGTTTGGAGAGAACAGCATCGAAACATGTATATTATCTATGGTGAAACAGATCACCAGTCCAGGTTGGATGCATGAGACAAGTGCTTGGGCCTGGTGCACTGGGAAGACCCAGAGGGATCAGGTGGAGTGGGAGGTGGGAGGGGGGATCGGGATGGGGAACACATGTAAATCCATGGCTGATTCATGTCAGTGTATGGCAAAACCACTGCAATATTATAAAGTCATTAGCCTCCAATTAAATAAATAGATTTTAAAAAAGAACGATTTAAAAATATTAGTGTGATTCAAAATTATAAAAATGACAAAAAAGATGGTAAGACTGTGAACTGGAATGATAAAAATATCAACACAAAAAAGATGAAACAATTAGCTACTGCTAAACATGATTTAAAAATTAGAATCATTCAAAAATTAGTAAAATGACAAAAGACGCTAAAATGATGTTAAAATCATAATGATTTAAAATGAAAAAATAAAAAAAAAGTTTAAAAATAATATATAAGACATAAAAATGATTTAAAAATAGGAATGGGGTCTTCCCTGGTGTTCAAGTCGTTAGGACTCTGAGCTTTCACTCTAGTTGCCGTGGTAGGGAAAGTAAGATCCCGCAAGCCACGTGGTTGGCAAAAAAAAATTAGAAAGAAATGAATAGGCACTAAAAAAATAAAGATTCAATACAATAAAAATGACAAATGTGCTAAAACAATTGTTAAAAAATGATTTGAAATGATAATACAAACATTAAAAGGAATCTTTAAGTGATAAAATGACTGAAAAATGACTATAATGAGAAAAAGGCTGAAAACGATTTTTAAATAGAAATAAATAGGCATTAAAAATAAAGATTTAATAGGATAAATATGACAAACATGATAAAAATGATTTTTAAAAAATGATTCGAAGTGATAATACAAAGATTAAAAGGAATTTTTAAGTGATAAATGACTTTGAAAAGTGGTTATAATGAGAAAAAGACTGTAAAATGCTTTTTTAAATAATTAGAAAGAATAAAAACGCCAAAATGGGGGGATATATGTACACATATGGCCAATTCACATTGCCGTAGAGCAGGAACTGACACCATGTGGTAAAGCAACTATGCTCCAGTAAAAACTAATTTAAAACAGATTAGGAGAAGCGAGGAGCGTGGGAGGAACATGCAACATCATTTCATTCATGTGAGGTTGGAAACTTGGAAACCTGGGTGATCTGTTTAGGGCCCAATATGTAAAGTCATCACAGTAGCTAAGGCAAGGTTTTTAACATGTAATAGCATGTAAACAAAACCAAATACTAATTTTTTTACTTAAAAAAATATTTTGAAAGGGTTGAGAAACAGCCAATCTGCTCAATCTATTTAGGCTTCAATGAACATCTGATCACAGCAGCTAAGGCAACATTTTTTAAATATAACAGCACAGACAGAAAAACCTAATGGTTTATTAAGTTAAAGGAACAGAATCAGAATTGCACGCTTACAAAGAAAGACTACTGTCATATTTTGTATTTGTAAAATGTATATGCTTTCTTCACTGTAGTAGAATAGAAATAAAACCAGATACAAGTTTTTTTTAATTAAAAGGTAAATCAATACAAATGCGTCAATGATGCTAAAATTTATAAACAATCATCCCCCAATGAATAAAGCAAGCAGAAATAGATACTAAAATGATTTTTAAGGGACTGAATTAGACATTTTCCATCATGTATTCCTGTGGACAGTGATATTCAAATAATAATAATTATTAATTATATTAAACTAATTTGATCAGATTAAATATTAATTAATATCACATATTAATAAACAATAAGCAGTTACAGAGTAAACCCTCAAAAGAAGAGAAAGTCACCCCCATCTCAAGACTTAACTGCATTTCCTTTGCACAAGAAAAAAAAATAAATAAATAAAGCGAGGAGGGGCCATTGCCGGGGAAATTCTCTCAAAGGGGAATCTTAGAGCTGGTTTTGTTGACACATGGTAATGTATCTGTTTCAATGCTACGCTCTCAAACCATCACAGCCTCCCCTTCCCCGAGTCCACCAGAATTGAAAAACACACGTCTGTGCTTGAGCTCCGCCGCGTCCGAGTGTGTGAGACCCCCCTGGACTGTATCCTCCACTGGACGCCTCTGTCCATGGAGATTCCCCAGGGCAAGAAATGCTGGAGTGGGTTGCCATGCCCTCCACCAGGGGATCTTCCCCACCCAGGGATTGCACCCAGGCCTTCTATCATGGCAGGGAGAGTCTTTACCAGTGGAGACACCAGGGAAGCTGCAAAAGCCACACGGGCCAGAACGTTCAAGGCACCTCTGTCAGAACAGCTGCGACGTGGAAGCAACTTTTTCTTTCTGTGCACTTTTCTTAAGCCAGCTGACTTTGCTCTGAGGTGCTGAGCGGATGGAGTTGGACGCCCCACTGTGCTTGCCTTTTTTTCTTCTTCCCTCTTGGGTATCTATCCAGGGCGCGTGTGATTTTTCCAGGATCTCCGTGGATGGTCTTGGGCTGGGAGGTTTCCCAGGAGGCAGAACGTGGGCTGGGATTCCGGGGGTATTTGGGGAGGGCGGCTGCAGACAGCCCAGGCAGCTCCAGGGGCGGGTCAGACTTGGCCGCTCAGGAAACCCGGCGTCCTGTAAAGCCAGAGGGAGCAGCTGACCGCGGGGGCCGGGGGCACTCCTCTTCCACCTCCCCCGGGGGGCTGGTGCACCTGGATTCCAGTCTGCACTCACCTCCTGCTTCCAGGGTGGCCGGCGGTCTTAAGGAACCAGAAGAAGCTTCGGTCACCAAGTTCAATGTCACTCAGCCGTGTCTGCCTCTTTTCTGACCCCACGGACTGCAGCCCGCCAGGCCCCTCTGTCCATGGGGATGCTCCAGGCAAGACTATTGGTGTGGGTTACCATTTCTTCCTCCAAGGCATCTTCCCGGACCAGGGACTGAACCCGCGTCTCCCACACTGCAGGCAGATTCTTTACCGTCTGAGCCACCGGGGAAGCCCAGTCACCAAAACCAGAGTCAAGTACCAACTGCCCCTTGCCACCGACGCTGGACGTCTAACACCACAAGGATTAGATCAAGTGCTGCTACAGCTGCTGACCTTCTGCACCCCCTGAAGGGACCTCAGGGTGGACAGCAGAAGGCCAGGTCCTCAGACAGATATTTTCAGGAGCCCATTCTTTGGCTACCCAGTTCTTATATCTCCTCCTACCTAGAGAAGCCCTAAAAGCATTCATGGTGATGACTCTTCCTCGGGACTAGAAGAACTTTGATGAGATCAGCAGAAACCTTTTGCAAAATATTACCCATTTGATTGCACAAACTCCCCCATTTGGCTCAGATGGTAAAGAATCTGCCTGCAATGCAGGAGACCCCGGTTCAGTTCCTGGGTTGCGAAGATCCCCTGGAGGAGGGCATGGCAACCCATTCCAGTGTTCTTGCCTGGAGAAATCCCACAGACAGAGGAGCCTGGCGGGCTATAGTCCAGGGGGTCGCTAAGAGTCGGACACGACTGAGTGACTAAACCATCACCACCCCGTTTATCAAAATCACATCTGTATTGACTTTCCCCCGCCCCGCCTCTTTGGAGCAGTTTCTCAGAGCTGACTGAGGTGCTGTTTCCAGGGCTGCAGCCCTCATTTAACACCCAGATAGAAATTAACTCTCAGCTCTCACATCGTGCTTGTCTTTTCAAAGTCGACACCAGGTACTGGCAGCCGGGATCTGGGCAGTGAGGCTGGGGAGCAGGGCTGCGGGCCACAGCGGGGCCCTGGACCGGAGAGGCGTGAAGGTGCAGACACGGGGAGGGGGTGGGCTGGCTCCTGCAGACAGCGGGTTCCCAGCCGGGGTGGGCGAGCTTCCCACTGCGACGCGGCATGAGGTCGCAGCTGAGCCGCGCGTGCTGGCCTCTGACAGCCCTGCAGGGTTCTCTCGAGCCTGCTGCTGCAGACAGCTTCAGTTCAGTCCAGTTGCTCAGCCGTGTCCCATGGACCACACAGCTCGCCAGGCCTCCCTGTCCATCACCAACTCCCGGAGCTTGCTCACACTCACGTCCATCGGTCCACCTCCCTTCAAAGCTCACATATTGAAGCCCGAACCCCCAGAGCAGCTGTATCTGGGGCAGACAATACATTCAGGTGAAAAGAGGGAATGCCTCCTACACTCTTGGAGGGGTTGTAAATTGGTTGCAGCCACTACGGAGAACACGATGCAAGGTTCCTCAAAAAAACTAAAGACTGAACGACCGTGCGAGCCAGCCATCCCACTCCTGGGCAGGTATCCAGAGAAAAGTCATAATTTGAAAGACACACACACCCCAGTGTTCATAGCAGCACTATTCACAACAGCCAGGATGTGGAGGCGACCTAAGTGTCCATCAACAGAGGGAGAAAGATGGAGAAAGAAGATGTGGTACATTTACACAATGGAATATTACTCAGCCATGAAAAGGGATGAATGCCACTTGCAGCAATGTGGATGGACCTAGGGATGATCATACAAACTGAGGTCTAACGAGTCAGAGAGAGAAGCGGAAGCATTGTGTGACATCACTTACATGGGGAATCTAAGAAGAAATGGAGAAGGAAATGGCAACCCACTCCAGTACACTTGCCTGGAGAACCCCATGGGCAGAGGAGCCTGGCGGGCTACAATTCATGGGGTCCCAAAGAATTGGTGATGACTTAGCGACTAAGCCACCACCAAGAAGAAATGATTCAGAAGAACTTATGAAAAAGCAACAGACTCAAAAACATAGAGAATGAACTTGGGAGGGGGAAGGATGGGGGGGAATGGATAGTTGGGGAGTCTGGGATGGACATGGACACACTGCTGTGTTTAACATGGAGAACCAACACGGACCTGTTGTCCAGCCCAGGGAACTCTGCTCAATGTCATGTGGCACCCGGATGGGAGGGGAGTTTGGGGGAGAATGGATACATGTGTATGTATGGCTGAGTGCCTTTGCTGTCAAATGTCACAACATTGTTAATTGGCTATACCCTAATATATGCTTAAATAAAAAATAAATACAAGGATTGTGCTCCATCTTCTGAAATTTTTCAAGTAGCATTTTCTGCAATGCTAGTCCCTTAATCCCATTTTCCTTGGGCAGGATTAAATCCTTGTTGTTGCAAGACTAATTTGAATTTTTGGCATACAGACCCAGATGTCTCTTTCTGGTTAATACTGAGCCGGCTTTGCACACAGCCCATGTTAGGAGTCAGCCCACACACAACTCTCCAGGCATTTCTGATGAGCCCTTCTGGCCACTGGAAGGTCAATGACAGAACTGTTTCCATGTACGTCCCAGCTAGCATTTTGCATAAACATCCTACAACTGAGGGATTTGTTTCTCCAACAGCATCAGCTCTGTGCTTTTTCAGAATTTCAGGGCCGTGTTCTGGGTAGCAAATAGACTGCAGCTCACCTTGATGATATCAAGATGGTCCCTGCCAGGGTGTGGAGAGAAGGGAGTCCTCCTGCAGTGTTGGTGGGAATCTAAACTGGTGCAGCCATGATGGAGAAAACCATGAAGGTTCCTCCAAAAACTAAAAACGGAGCTATAATGTGACCCAGCAATCCCACTTCTGGGCATAGTTCTGGAGAAAACTATGGTTCAAAAAGACATGTGCACCCCTATTTCCATAACAGCACTAATTGCAATAGCCAGGACGTGGAAGTAACCTAAGTGTACAACATCAGTAGAGGAATGGATAAAGAAAATGCAGTACATCTATACACAATGGAATATTATGCAGTCATCAAAAAGGATGAAATGATGCCATCTGCAGCATCTATAGTATATAGAGATGAGCCTAGAGAGACTCACAGTAAGCGAAGTAAGTCAGACAGAGAAAGACAAATGTATGTTATCACTCATGTAGAATCTAAAAATAAGACAAATCTATATACAAAACAGAAGCCAGCTTGTAGATGTGGAAAACAAATATGATTACCAAAGGGGAAAGGGCTGAGGAAGACAGAAATTAGGATCCGGGGATGAACAGATACTGTATATAGTGGGATGAACACTAGTGTATATAAAATATGCAATCAACAAGGACCTACAGGGGGTTCCTAGGGGTCCAGTGGTTAAGACTCTGCACGTGTATTTCAGGGTGCAGGGGTTCCATCCATGGTCAGGGAACTAAGATCCCACCCACTGCCCATGACCAAAGATGTTTCCTAACATTGCTTCAGTCCTGTCTGACTCTGTGTGACCCCATGGACTGTAGCCCGCCAGGCTCCTCTGTCCATGGGATGCTCCAGGCAAGAGTACTAGAGTGGGTTGCCATTTCCTCCTCCAGGGGATCTTCCCAACCCAGGGATCGAACCTGGGTCTCCTGTATTGCAGGGAGATTCTTTGCTGCATAGTTCAAAAAAAAAAAAAAAAAAAAAAAAAAGCCTGTCTCTGGGACAGAAACCACTGTCCATCCTGAGTCTATCTCTGACAATTGGCATCTCGTTGTGTCAGAAAAATGCCCCAAGATGCTAGACTGACTCCTAAGATCATTGTTCCCCCTAGATCTGCATCTGCTAAGCCACATGCAAGGACTGTGAAGTCCTGGAAGGGCAAGGCTGATGCCTCTGTAACACTGAGCTGTCCATGCCGACGTCCAGCTGGACCCTGACGATGGCTCAACACTCACTTTCCCAGAAGGCTTGAAGGGATGAGGGTCTGGAAGCTTTGATCCCATTTATTGGTGATGATCAATTCGGGATGAGGGATAGAAGCCCAACGACCTCCCTTCTTTGCTGGCTGGACTCGAGCCAGAGACGGAAAGACGTGTACTTGAGAATATATTGGATTTTTGCAAAATCCTGCATTAAGAGCTGTCCCAGACATCTCTCACGATGAGCCAACACTTTCAAACAAATATGTATCCCCAGTGATTTCAGCCAGTGCATCTTGATGGTTCCGGTCCAGGTCTGCCCTTGAAACCCACTGCTTTTATCCTTCCCGACATCGATCAAAAGCAAATCAGATTACGGAAATGGCTGAGCTGCCTGCAGAGTAATTAGGATGGAGGGTTTGGCGCGTGTGCATGAATGGGGAGGGGGAAGGGGTGGTGGATTACAGGGTCTGTGGAGCTTGAAGGCTGCAGCAGGTCAGGCTGGCAGGAGGAGAAGGCTGAAAACAACAGTGTTGGAAAATGAGAGGAATGTGATGCTGTCTCATGTAAAGGTCACCTCAAGGAACTTGGTCCACAGCTGATGTCAGTCCTCGCATTTCCCTGCTCCTACACCCTGAGTTATGGTCCCTAACCTTGGGGTCCAAAGGGATGGCTCCCCATTCCAGGGGGCAAGTAGGGAGGAGATGAGGAGAGGAAAGGGCATGCTGAGTCTGTCTTTGAAGGAAGGCTTCTGGCACGTGGTACGGGGACGGGCAGAGAGAGCCTTACGTTGGGAAGGTCTGTGTGTGAGTGATGATGTCATTGTTAGCTCCGTGACGTTGAGCGAGGCTCAACCGCCGTAACATGATGATGGTGTCGGTTCTGGTGGTGATGGTGATGAGGCTGGAGGAGGTGATGGTGGTCCTGATGACGGTGAAGGGGATGATGGTGGTGAAGATGCCACCGGTGATGATGCCACTGGTGATGATGGCGGTGATGACGGTGAATGTGAGGGGGAGGACGACGACGACAGTGGTGAGGGTGGTCAGGGTGATGGGGATGAGATGGTGATGATGATGGTGAACGTGATGATGGCGGTGAATGTAGTGGTGATCATGGTGACAGCGATGACACTGATGGTGGTGAAGATGATGGTGGTGATGATGGTGAACATGGAGGTGATAATACTGATGATGGTGAAGGCGCTGATGGTGAGGGAGATGATATTGATGGTGGTGCTGGTGGTGAGGAGGATGGTGGTGATCACGATGACGACGGTGAACGTGGAGGTGATAATACTGATGATGGAGAAGGTGCTGAGGGTGACGGAGATGATATTGATACGATGGTGCTGGTGGTGAGGAGGATGGTGGTGATCACGGTGATGGTGGTGAACATGGAGGTGATGATACTGATGATGGAGGAGGCGCTGAGGGTGATGGAGATGATATTGATATGATGGTGCTGGTGGTGAGGAGGATGGTGGTGATCACCATGATGATGGTGAACATGGAGGTGATGATACTGATGATGGAGGAGGCGCTGAGGGTGATGGAGATGATATTGATATGATGGTGCTGGTGGTGAGCAGGATGGTGGTGATCACCATGATGATGGTGAACATGGAGGTGATAATACTGATGATGGAGAAGGCGCTGATGGTGATGGATATGATATTGATGATGGTGCTGGTGGTGAGGAGGATGGTGGTGATCACCATGATGATGGTGAACATGGAGGTGATGATACTGATGATGGAGGAGGCGCTGAGGGTGATGGAGATGATATTGATATGATGGTGCTGGTGGTGAGCAGGATGGTGGTGATCACCATGATGATGGTGAACATGGAGGTGATAATACTGATGATGGAGAAGGCGCTGATGGTGATGGATATGATATTGATGATGGTGCTGGTGGTGAGGAGGATGGTGGTGATCACCATGATGATGGTGAACATGGAGGTGATGATACTGATGATGGAGGAGGCGCTGAGGGTGACGGAGATGATATTGATATGATGGTGCTGGTGGTGAGCAGGATGGTGGTGATCACCATGATGATGGTGAACATGGAGGTGATAATACTGATGATGGAGGAGGCGCTGAGGGTGACGGAGATGATATTGATGATGGTGGTGCTGGTGGTGAGGAGGATGGTGGTGATCACGATGATGATGGTGAACATGGAGGTGATAATACTGATGATGGAGGAGGCGCTGATGGTGATGGAGATGATATTGATATGATGGTGCTGGTGAGGAGGAAGGTGGTGATCACGATGATGATGGTGAACATGGAGGTGATGATACTGATGATGGAGGAGGCGCTGAGGGTGATTGAGATGATATTGATGATGGTGCTGGTGGTGAGTAGGATGGTGGTGATCACGATGATGGTGGTGAACATGGAGGTGATGATACTGATGATGGAGGAGGCGCTGAGGGTGATGGAGATGATATTGATGATGATGGTGCTGGTGGTGAGGAGGATGGTGGTGATCACGGTGATGATGGTGAACATGAAGGTGATGATCCTGATGATGGAGAAGGCACTGAGGGTGATGGAGATGATATTGATATGATGATGGTGCTGGTGGTGAGGAGGATGATGGTGATCACGATGATGATGGTGAACATGGAGGTGATAATACTGATGATGGAGGAGGCGCTGAGGGTGACGGAGATGATATTGATATGATGGTGCTGGTGGTGAGGAGGATGGTGGTGATCACGGTGATGATGGTGAACATGGAGGTGATAATACTGATGATGGAGGAGGCGCTGATGGTGACGGAGATGATATTGATGATGATGGTGCTGGTGGTGAGGAGGATGGTGGTGATCACGATGATGATGGTGAACATGGAGGTGATAAAACTGATGATGGAGAAGGCGCTGAGGGTGATGGAGATGATATTGATATGATGGTGCTGGTGGTGAGGAGGATGGTGGTGATCACGATGATGATGGTGAACATGGAGGTGATAATACTGATGATGGCGAAGGCACTGATGGTGACGGAGATGATATTGATATGATGGTGCTGGTGGTGAGGAGGATGGTGGTGATCACCATGATGATGGTGAACATGGAGGTGATGATACTGATGATGGAGGAGGCGCTGAGGGTGACGTAGATGATATTGATGATGGTGGTGCTGGTGGTGAGGAGGATGGTGGTGATCACGATGATGATGGTGAACGTGGAGGTGATGATACTGATGATGGAGAAGGCGCTGATGGTGACGTAGATGATATTGATGATGGTGCTGGTGGTGAGGATGGTGACAGTGATGGCAATGATGCTGATGTTCCTCATCATGAGGTGAGGATGCTGACGGAGATGGTGGTGGTCATTCTGATGGTGAACCTCGTGATGAGGGTCCTAACGGTGAGGACGGTCATGGAGATGGGGTAGAAGATGGTGGTGGTGATGATGGTGAACGTGAGGGTGGAGGTGATCATGACGATGGTGGTGAACTCAGCGGTGATAATGGTAATGGTGATGATACTGATGATGGTGAAGGTGATGGTGATGAAGAAGATGCTGATGATGGTAAACGTGATGATGATGGTGAACAGGGAACAACCACTATGGAGAAGAGTACAGAGGTTCTTCCAAACACTAAAAATAGATCAAGCAAGTCCGCTCCGGGTCATATGTGCAGAGGAAACTCTAATTCAAAAAGATACATGCACCCCACTGTTCACTGCAGCACTATTCACAACAGCCAGGATGTGGAGACCACCCAAGTGTCCATCGGCAGATGATGGATAAAGAAGATGTGGTACATATATACAGTGGAATATTACGCAGCCATGAAAAAGAATGAAGCCATGCCATTTGCAGCAATGTGGCTGGACCTAGGGATGATCCTACTGACTGAAGTAAGTCAGAGGAACGCAAATATATCACTGACACATAGAATCTAAAAAGTAGTACAAGTGAACTGATTTACAAAATACAAAGAGACTCACAGACATAGAAAGCAAACTTATGGTCCCCAAAGGGGCAGAGGGTAGGGGATGAATTAGGAGTTTGGATTTAGCAGATATACACTCATGTATATAAAATAAACAATAAGGACCTCCTAGTACAGTGCAGGGAACTATATTAATAATCTACAAAGGAAGAGAACCAAAAAATATATGTATATATTCATGGATAGATGGAAGGCGGGAGGAGAAGGGGACGACAGAGGATGAGGTGGTTGGATGGCATCACCGACTCGATGGACATGAGTTTGAGCAAGCTCCGGGAGATGGTGATGGACAGGGAGGCCTGGGGTGCTGCAGTCCAGGGGGTCGCAAAGAGTCAGACAAGACTGAGTGACTGGACTGAACTGATTCATGCATAACTAAATCATTTTGCTGCATGCCTGAAACTAACACAATATTGTAAGTCAGCCATCCTTCAATTAGGCCAGTGGGAATTTGATATATGAAGCAGGGCACCCAAAGCTGGTGATCCCAGACAACCTGGAAGGATGGGGTGTGGAGGGAGATGGGGAAAGTTGGGGGGGAGGGGACACATGTACACCTATGTCCGATTCATGTTGACGTACGGCAAAAACCATCACAATATCATAAAGCCCTTATTGTAAAATTAAAAAGAAACTACTTAAAAAGTCAGACAGAGAGGGAGAAATATCACATAACATCCCTTATATGTGGACCCTAAAAATAAATGATACAAATGAATGTACAAAACATAAAGAGACTCACAGACTTATTAGAGAACGAACTTATGGTTCCCAGGGGGAGGGATGGGGGAAGGGATAGTCAGGGAGTCTGGGATGGACATGGACACACTGCTGTTATTTAACATGGAGAACCAGCAAGGACCCGCTGGACAGCTCAGGGAACTCTGCTCAATACTCTGTAATAACCTGATGGTTCCTGGGGGGAAGGATGGGGGAAGGGACAGTCAGGGAGTCTGGGATGGACATGGACACACTGCTGTATTTACCATGGAGAACCAGCAAGGCCCTGCTGGACAGCACAGGGAACTCTGCTCAATACTCTGTAATAACCTGATGCTCACCAGGGGGAAGGATGGGGGAAGGGATAGTCAGGGAGTCTGGGATGGACATGGACACACTGCTGTATTTACCATGGAGAACCAGCAAGGACCTGCTGGACAGCACAGGGAACTCTGCTCAATGCTCTGTAATAACCTGATGGTTCCCGGGGGGAAGGATGGGGAAGGGATAGTCAGGGAGTCTGGGATGGACATGGACACACGGCTGTGTTTAACATGGAGAACCAGCAAGGACCTGCTGGGCAGCACAGGGAACTCTGCTCAATGTCACGAGGCAGCCTGGATGGGAGGGGAGTTTGGGGCAGAATGGAACTGTGATGTTCAAAGTGTGTGTCTGACTCTTTGTGACCCCATGAACTGTAGCCCTTCAGGCTCCTCTGTCCACGGGATTCCCCAGGCAAGAATACTGCAGGGGCTAGCCATTTCCTTCTCTCCCAGTACAAAATAAAAAGTTTTTTAAAAAAAACCCCACTCCTCAGCAAAGACGGACACGTTCTGTTTCCCCAAAGTCACGCTTGCAGGAGACAGACCTGGAGCCGTTATACAGCACCCCCTGATGACCTCTGGCATCTGCTCATCACACCTTGGGCTCTGGCGAGGGCTCATTTCTGCCTGCGTGGTGCCTGGCTGAGTGTCTGACGCCTACCCCGTGCTCCACGGAAGCCCTCGATGGTGCAATGCTGTCAGGGAGCCAGACCGCGGTGATGGGTGTCAGAGATGGCAAAGTGAGAAGACAGGATTCATCAGGAACGGGAGAGGCTCTGCGAGGGAAGGAGAAGGCCACACAAGCAGACATACCCTCTCCGTGTATGCGTGTGGCTCATCAAAGCCCCGGAGAGGGTGCTTCTCACCACCCACCTCTGTCTCCGGGATGCTCCGAGCGCCACCTGCTCTCATCGGACATCCTCTGTACCCAACACGGGCCAGCCCCGTCCCTGGCGTCATCACAGACTGGCAGGTGACATGGCAGGTGGACGCATCCCGTCTCCACCGTCCTGCTTCCAGAAACTCAGCCTGGGCTGTGAGCTGCATGCAGGCTGGGACGGGGGCTCTGGCAGAGGAGGCAGGGAGGGCGTATGCAGTTCGGTCGCCTAGCCATGTCCGACTCTTCGCGACCCCTGAGGACCGAAGCATGCCACGCTTCCCTGTCCCTTCACTGTCTCCCAGAGTTGCCCCAAATACCACACCTGACTCACTGGGAAAGACCCTGATGCTGGGGAAGATTGCAGACAGGAGGAGAAGGGGGCGACAGAGGATGAGACGGCTGGATGGCATCGCTGACTCAATGGACGTGAAATTGGGCAAACTTGGGCAAACTCTGGGGCGGTCACACAAGGACAGAAACTAGCCTAGGAGGGGGAGGAATTTCCAAGCCAGCCCTGTCAAGGTGACGGGAGAGGGTTAATATCGTGGTGATGCTGTGAGAAACGGCATGAACAATTTCCCAGGGTGATTCTGGGGGAACAGGTGTGGGAGCTGGGGTATTTATATGCTGTGTGCATTTGCAGGGCTTCCCTGGTGGCTCAGTGGTAAAGAATCTGCCTGCCAATGCGGGAGACCCAGGTTCCATCCCTGGGTCAGGAAGATCCCCTGGAGACGGGCATGGAAACCCACTCCAGGATTCTCGCCTGGAGAATCCCACGGACAGAGGAGCCTGGCGGGCTACAGTCCATGAGATCGCAAAGAGTTGGACACCACTGAGCTACTAAAGAAGAACGAACAGGTGCATTAGTGACTGGGGCTGTGAGACTTTTGCAGACTCCCAGCTTGTCACTCCAGTGGGCAGTGTGGGTTTCAGTGATCGACAGAGCCCTCCCAGAAAGACACAGGGCTTGCATTGGAAGGCAGGTCACGGAAATGGCAAGTGAGTCCCAGAGGCTGAGAGTGGACCCCCAACCCGCCCGCCACCTTTAGCTCCGTCAGAGAAAGTCATGTGTGTCCACTGACCGTTTTCCCGAAGCAGAGCCTGCGTTGAGGATCCGATGCAGGGAGGGGAAGGGGCTCTCGTGGAGGGGCGAGGGGTGGGCAGGTCGGACAAAGGAGGAAACTAACCAAGTCAAGGAGGGCGTAACGATCAAGCCAGCCACACCGAGGTGACTGGGGTGTCACATCCTTTCAACGTGGCATACGCTGATTTCACTATCAAGCATCAAACCCGGGCTTTGATGGGATTGGCGCTTCCCAGGTGGTGCTAGTGGTAAAGAACCCACCTGACAATGCAGGAGACTTAAGAGATGCGGGTTCCATCCCCAGGTCGGGAAGATCTCCTGGAGGAGGGCATGGCAACCCACTCCAGGATCCCATGGATGGAGGAGCCTGGTGGGGCTACAGTCCACGGGGTCGTAGAGAGTCGGACACGCCTGAAGTGACTTAGCAAGCACGCACACAACACACCTGGACTTGACACAAGAATTCAGTTCAAGATGCTCCTGCAGGTTCCGACTGATGAGGCATATCGCAAGCTGCTCTGAACAGAACTCGGGTCCTACCACACCGTCTGGTGAGGGAAGCACCTCCATTCTCATGGAGAGCCCCTGAGACCCCCGCCAACTGCGGTCCCAGATGTCTGTTGCTATCACGGCTTCACAGTGAGGAACACTTTACGTTTGAAAGGACAAGTGATAAATCCATTGGAAAAGACGATATGTGAACAGTGGTACTGGAGAAGACTCTTGAGAGTCCCGTGGACAGCAAGGAGATCCAAGCAGCCCATCCTAAAGCACATCAAGCCTACATATTCATTAGAAGGACTGATGCTGAAGCTCCAATACTCTGGCCACCTGATGCAAAGAGCTGACTCACTGGAAAAGACCCTGATGCTGGGAAAGATTGAAGGCGGGAGGAGAAGGGGACGACAGAGGATGTGATGGTTGGATGGCATCACTGACTTGGTGGACATGAGTTTGAGCAAACTCTGGGAGATGGTGATGGACAGGGAAGCCTGGCGTGCTGCAGTCCACGGGGTCGCAAAGAGTCGGACACGACTGAGCGACTGAACAACAAAAATGTTAAGTCACAACTCTCAGGCTGTGCTTTTTTCGCTCGTTTCAGTTGACACTTCCTAAGAGGAATTTTAGTGAACGAGCATAGAATGCAAAAGAAAAAGAGGTTTGTGCCCGCTGCAAGGTACGCGGGCTTCTCCCCCTGCTTTCTGTGCTAAGCACCCTCCAGCCGTCTTTCGGACGTGGGTCCAGTGGAATCCAGGTAAGGGCTCCCCGCTTCCTTAGGCTTAGCAGTTAACACGTGAGGGCTTGCACAGCTCTGGGGCCATCTGGAACCACAGCACAATTTCCCTGCCAGCTTCCAAGTCCGGTGAGGCTTTCACTGCAGACGCTGGGAAACCACGCCAGAAACGCTTCCAAAGCAAGCCTGCCTGGACACGCCCATCCCTCATGCCGCCTGCTGCAAGCAGCCCCCAGGAAACACAGATAAATCTGTATCCCTCCTTTCCTTGTGTTTCTCCTCACAAGCACTGAAATCACCAAGGTACTTTCTATCAGGCAGCCACGCCTGCGTTGTTGCTAAGTTGCGTCCAACTCTCTGCGACCCCATGGACTGCAGCCCGCCAGGCTCCTCTGTCCATGGGATTCTCCAGGCAAGAATACTGGAGCGAGTTGCCATGTTCTCCTCCAGGGGATCTTCCCGAGCCAGAGATCGAATACGTGTCTCCTGCATTGACAGGCAGGTTCTTCACCGCTGAGCCACTGGGAAACTCCTAGCTTTATGCATGTGTTTCTGTGAGATTTCTCTCTGCTAAGATGTCTAGGTGGGGAATTTGTTTCTGGGGGCATCTGTCATAAAACACCCCAAAGCTGGTAGTTTAAAATAGCAGGAATTGGCACTTCCCAGAGGTCCAGGGGTTAACAGTTCACCTTTCAATGCAGGGGGTGCGACTTTGGGGAACTAAGATCTGACATGTCACGGAAGATAAAACAGTAGGAATTTAATCTATCTCAACTTTGAAGCAAGGCGTGGAGTCGTATATATTTATTCCCTCTTAGTTTTTGAGATCATATATATATATACTTATATGTTTTTATATAAATATAACTAAATGTATTAAATATACGAATTTCTAAGTGTCACTTGCTCAGTCCTGTCTGATGCTTTGCGATCCCATGAAGTGTAGCCCTCCAGGCTCTTCTGTCCATGGGATTCTCCAGGCAAGAATACTGGAGTGGGTTGCCATTTCCTTCTCAAGGGGATCTTCCTGACCCAGGGATCAAACGCGTGTCTCTTGCATTGGCAGGATTCTTTAACACTGGGCCACTGGGGAAACCCTATTATATTATATAGCTAATACAATCTGTGCCAGGTACATGGGATCAGAATTCAGGTCTGGCCCTGACCGGATTCATATAAACGTAGATAGATTTCCACACAGCACACCAAATGCTGATCTGTTTTTCCTCCTTTGAATTCGGTTATGACTCTGGGCCATCAGCAGTCGACTGAAAAAAAGAATGCACAACTTAAAAGTAGAAAAATCTGTTTTATTTAATGACTTTGCTTCTGTGGTTCAGTTGCCAAATCATATCTGACTCTGTGCGACCCCATGGACCGCAGCACGCCAAGCTTCCCTGTCCATCATGACTCCTAGAACTTGCTCAAACCCATGTCCATCGAGTCGGTGATGCCACCCAACCATCTCATCCTCTGTCGTCCCCTTCTCCTCCCGCCCTCAATCTTTCCCAGCATCAGGGTCTTTTCCAGTGAGTCGGCCCTTTGCATCAGGTGGCCAAAGGACTGGAGTTTCAGCTTCAGCATCAATCCTTCCAGTGAATATTCAGGACTGATTTCCTTTAGGATGGACTGGTTGGATCTCCTTTGATGACTTTACTGAGGAGTATAGCCTAGGAAACAGCCTCTCAGTGAGTTTGGAGGGTCTCTCCCAAAGAGGTAAGGGAGGGGCCAGGATGTATATGAATTTTTGTAAAAACAAACAAACATAAGGCCTATGCAATTGAAATCAAAAGATTACTATGCAGGCCACAAAATACAAACATCTCAAGTGAATGAGTTTACTGCTTTTGTGTGTCTGGGAAGCTGCAAGACTCTGGGCCCACTGAAATCATTTCTTTGAGGGGCACCTCAGCGATCTGGGGCCAGTCTCCTGTTTCTCTCCATCCTGAGTCCCCTGAGGGGGCACCCTTGGGGGCGGCTGCAGCGGCTGAGGGCCTGACCTCTGCAGCTTCCCTTCTTTACTGAAAAGGCAGGCGGCCTTTCCCGGGCCACACAGCCGAGCCTCCCGCTTCTCTCTTCCGCGCGCCCCCTTCAAAACCAATGCAACTGAAATCGTTCTGTGGACTGGGGGCGGAGTGAATAAGAACCTGCCTGTCAATGCAGGGAGGGGACCCGGGTTCAATCCTTGATCCGGGAAGATCTCACAGACGTCAGAGCAACCAAGCCTGTGTGCCACAACTACCAAGCCTGTGCTATAGAGCCCATAAAAGCTGCCAACAGGAGAAGGCGCCGCAAGGAAAAGCCCATGCTCAACGCTGACGAGAGAAAGCCCGCACACAGCGATGAAGACCAGTGCAGCCCCGCAAAGAAAGAAATGCAATACAGAAATCATTCTGCAAAAACAGGAGCGGAGGACTCGCTAGAGCCCTCTGGTTGGTTGTCAACCACCCACAGTCAATGGGCTGGAGTGGCAGCTGGGTGCTATGAGGGGTTCCGTGTGCCTGGACCTTGAGAGTCGCTGGGAGTCTGTCTACCTAAGCTGAGTGTCCATCCTGGCTACCTTGCTCCTTGCTTTTCACGCTGCATTATGAGTGCATTTGAATAGCGTGAAAACGTGAGTCACTCAGTCACGTCTGACTCTTTGCAACCCCATGGACCGTAGCCCCGCCAGGCTCCTCTGTCCGTGGGATTCTCCAGGCAAGGATACTGGAGTGGGCTGCCATGTCTTCCTCCAGGGGATCTTCCCTACCCAGGGATCAAACCCGCATTGCAGGCAGATTCTTTACCGTCTAAGCCACCAGCATTTGAATAGGAGTGAATAATTTTGTTGAAGCCTTGGGAGTCCGTACCCACAGTTCACAATATTCTCTCATGAGGTGAGTGAGCTTCTTGGCTCATGACACAAAGTTAACATCCCAGAAAGACAGCCTGGCTGGCCACAACCTTCCCGAGTACCAGGCCTCTGGGTGTTGGGCCAACACCTTGCTTCGCTGATACCCAAGGACTTACAAAAGCTCGGGTGATGAGGTCTCATGGAGACAAGAAATCAACAGACTTGTTTGTGCCCAGTCTGTGTCCTGGTTTTCTAAATGTGTCTGGACTTCCCTGGTAGCTCAGCTGGTAAAGAATCCGCCTGCAATGTGGGAGACCTGGGTTCAATCCTTGGGTTGGGAAGATCCCCTGGAGAAGGGAACGGCTACTCACTCCAGGATTCTGGCCAGGAGAATTCCACGGACTGGGGTCCAAAATAGTCAGGCATGACTGAGCAACTTTCACGTCACTTTTTAAATGTAAAGATGTGTTTGTTGTTGCTTAGTTACTAAGTCGTGTCTGACTGTGACCCCAGGGATTGCAGCCCACCAGGCTCCTCTGTCCATAGGATTTCCCAGGCAAGAATACTGGGGTGGGCGGCTATTTCCTTCTCAGGGGCATCTTCCCGACCCAGAGATCTAACCCATGTCTCCTGCTTCCTGATGCAGAGTTTGAACGCACATCTCCTGCTTGGCAGGCAGATTCTTTACGGCTGAGCCATGGGGGAAGCCCAAAGGTCTATACATTGATGGTACAAATGTGGTCCATGGACCAACATTGCTGGTTTCACCCGAGAGCTCATTTGCAATGCGTAAACCTCAGTTCCACCCAGACCTGCTGGATTACAATCTGTATTTTCACAAAGTTCCCAGGGAATCAAGTACCCGGTCAAGTTTGAGAAGCCTTGAAGTCTCTGATATCTTTTGCCCTGTTTGTCCAAAAATAATCCCCTGATGAAAAGTATTTGTGCCCCCCAAATGCACCAGGATGTCATCATACTCTTCAGACTTTGTGAGGAAGGCGGAACCCTGGGTCCATGAGGATAAACAACAGGCAGTGAGGTGTATACCTTGAAGCAGCTCGAAAATGCCAGGTAGATGAGGCAGAAAGGTGGGGAAATTCTACCTAACATTTAGCCTGGCAAGGAAACTTTAGTCAGCGAGGCAGACCCCTGTCAAGTGAGGAAGGCACAGTGCTGAAGTTTCTGTTTGAGAGGGGCTCGCTCCCATCCCCAGGTAGGACTTCAGTCATTTTATCACCGGTCTCTCTCTGTTTCTCTCCCTGAATTGGGCGCAGATCTGTGATGGCTGGTTTTATTGGTAAATGAGGCCGAGCCGCAGTCCCCAGAGGCAATCAGACATAATTCTGGACACTTCTGTGAGTTTCTGTTCTTTTTTTTTTTTTTTTGGTACAAGATGAATATCTCACCTGGTGAACTCTGAGTGAAGCAGACTGCCCTCCCCGATGTGGGTGGGCCTCGTCTAATCAGTGGAAGGCATCATTAGCCTAAGGGTTGATCTGCCCTGAGCAAAAAAAAAGGAATTCTGCCAGAAGATGGTCTCTGGGCTTCTTCAGCTGCAACATTAGCTTTTTCCTGGGGTCTTCAGCCTACTGGTCTACACTGAAGATGGTGGACTTGTCAGGTCCCATGACTGTGTGAGCTAATTCCTTAAAATAAGGAATTGACTTCTCTTTGGAAGTCAAGCCTGAATATTTGTTGGAAGGATTGATGCTAAAGCTGAAGCTCCACTACTTGGGCAGCCTGATTCAAAGAGCTGACTGCTTGGAAAAGACCGTGGTGCTTTTGAAGATTGAAGGCAGCCAGAGAAGGGGACCACAGAGGATGAGATGGTTAGATGGCATCACCAACTCAATGGACATGTATTTAAAGCAAACTCTGGGAGATACTGAAGGACAGGGAAGTCTGGCGTGCTGCAATCTATGGGGTCGCAAAGAGCTGGACATCACTTGGAAACTGGAAAACAACAATAGGTAAAGATATAGACAGATGACTGATGGTAGGTAGATAATAGATCCAGACAGGTAAACAGATGGAGGTATTGATATAGATGGACAGATGATTGACAGACATGCAGATCGATGATAGACATAGACAGATAGGTTGACAGAGATAGATGGATGAAGAGATGGATGACAGATATAGGTATAGGTACAGATAGAGATGATTAATAAGTAGATAATATATACAGATAAAAGTATACATATTGATATAGATGGATAGACAATTGATAGATAATAGAGATAGATGTAGACAGTTAACAGGTAGATGGATGATACAAAGATGATGGACAGGTAGATAATAGACATGGATGGATAGATGGGCAGACAGATAGAGACAGAAATAGATATGATTGATGGATGGATGGATGGATGGATAGACAGATATGATAGATTGATGGATGGATGGATGGATGGATGGATAGACAGGTATGAGTGATTGATGGATGGATGGATGGATAGATAGATAAGATGAATGGATGGATAGACAAATAGATATGATTGATGGATGGATAGATGGGCAGACAGAGACAGAAATAGACAGATATGATTGATGAATGGATGGATGGATGGACAAATATGATTGATTGATGGATGGATGGATAGACAGATGATTGATGGATGGATGGATAGATAGATAAGATGAATGGATGGATAGACAGATATGATAGATTGATGGATGGATGGATGGATGGATAGACAGATATGATTGATTGATGGATGGATGGATGGATAGATAGATAAGATGAATGGATGGATAGACAAATAGATATGATTGATGGATGGATAGATATACAGACAGATATCACTGATGGATAGATGGATAGACAGATAGATATGAAGGATGGATAGACAGACAGATAGATACGATGGGTGGATGATGGATATAGAGATACGATGGATGGTTGGATAGAGAGACAGTGTGGTAGAAAAACTTTTGCATATTACATGTAAGTATGAAAAACTATATATGCTTTAGAAAACTTAAAAATTTTTGCCTAACTAAAAAATCATGACATTTTGATTCCACTTGTTTGACTTAGTATGAATAGGATGCTAGATTTCTAATTGAAAAATAGCTCTGCAACAAGCAACACAGGTTTACTGCATAGCACAGGGGAACTATAGGCAACATCTTATAGTAACTTATGATGGAAAGTAATTTCAAAAATAATACAGATAGTACAGATAGTACAGCTAAATCACCTTGCTGGGCACCTGAAACATTCTGAGTCAACCACACCTCAATAAAATGTATGTATTTCAGAAAACAAACAGGAAGAAAAGCACGGCTTGGCTTGCCTGGAAATGGCGCTCCCCAAAGTCCCGTGAAGGTCACAGCACCGGCCATCCTGGTGGAACACAGAGACGGGATCTAAGTCGTAAATGCCCTGCGTTGAGAAGATGCAAGCTCTGTCAGGGAGGCGGCCCCACAAGAGACAGAGCGTCGGACACAAAGCAATGGGGCTGCGGTGTGCCAGCCTGCATGGGTGGGATTAGGAATTCCATGCCCGGGCTGGTTGTATACGCCAGGCACCAAATGGGGATGTGAGTGGGTTTCCCGTCAAGCTTCAAAGACGAGCTATGATCCCAGAGATGCTGGGACTACTGGAGTCCCCAGCCTCCGGGATCCAATGCCTGATGCTCTGAGCTGACGTCCTAACAACGGAAATATAGTGCATGGCAAAAATGTCACGCGCTTGAATCATCCCGAAACCATCCCCCAACTCCCCGATCTGTAGAAACATCCGTCTGCCATGAAGCCAGTCCCTGATGCCAAAAAAAGATTGGGGACCTTGGCTTTAAAGCATTGTCAGGCCTAAAAGCTCCCCGGGGCTCCCCAGTTGCGGTCACTGTGGTCAGGACAGCTATGCATGGGTGAAGGAAGAAATTGCCAAGCTGTGCCGAGTCCCATCTGGACAAGAGTCCAGCCCTAATGAGAAAGGGAGTTTGGTGGCAAGGTGCCCCATGTTTAAACCATCTTCTCAATGGTTTGTCACGATCCTTCCATCTGAGTATCTCCTTCGTGGCAAAGAAAAACTCAACACTTTTCTACTGGACAAACTAAATGTAGACCCACGTGCATCATCTTGAAGGTGCATGTCTTTGGAGGTGACCTCTTGGCTTGTTGTTCCTGGAGATGATGAACCTCAGGGTTGGAGGGAGATTTTTTTTTTAATTTCTTTTTAATTGGAGGATAACTACTTTACAATGTTGTGCTTCTAGGAGAACTCTTTGAGGACAGGAAGAATACCTCCTCCTTTTGTGTGGCTTTGGGTTTGCAGGTTTATTTTTTGGAAAGTCTGTTTTTGCTCCTTATCTCAGCTAAGTCTGCAAAGCACAGAAGATGCAGGGGTGAATCTCTGCTGGGTGGGAGCTGAGCGTGCATGGGCAGGTCACAAAGCCGCTCAGAGGAGGTGATGGTCACACACAGTCACCGTGAGGATCCGCTGAGTTTGTGTGGGGAAATGGCCTACGGCCAGACCCGACCCTCACCACGGTTTGCTTGGAGGACTGTTGTCAAGGATACTGGCATGGAAGCTACTGGACAAAAACAGTGACTACTGAAACTAGTTCCAAGGCAGTGACTGCTACAGCTACTAGGTTTATGACCACAGCCGTGACATTTACCATGACGACTACTATGGTACAACAGTGACCACTGCTACAATGACCATGACAACTAGGCCAGTGCAATGACTACCACAGCTACTAGGTTTATGACCACAGCCGTGACATTTACCATGACGACTACTACTATGGTACAACAGTGACCACTGCTACAAGGACTATGACAACTAGTCCAGTGCAATGACTACCACAGCTACTAGGTTTATGACCACAGCTGTGACATTTACCATGACGACTACTATGACTGGTACAAGAGTGATCACTGCTACAACGACTAAGACAACTAGTCCCACTGCAATGACTACTACAGCTACTAGGTTAGTGACCACAGCCGTGACATTCACCATGACGACGAGTACTATGGTACAACAGTGAGCACAGCTACAACGACCATGACAATTAGTCCAGTGCAATGACTACCACAGCGACTAGGTTTATGACCACAACCATGACATCTACCATGACGACGACTACTATGGTACAACAGTGACCACAGCTACAACGACCATGACAACTAGTCCAGTGCAATGACTACCACAGCTCCTAGGTTTATGATCACAGCCGTGACATTCACCATGACGACTACTATGGTACAACAGTGACCACTGCTACAAGGACTATGACAACTAGTCCAGTGCAGTGACTACTACAGCCACTAGGTTTATGACCACAACCGTGACATTCACCATGACGGCGACTACTATGGTACAACAGTGAGCACTGCTACAACGACCATGACAACTAGTCCAGTGCAATGACTACGACAGCTACTAGGTTTATGACCACAACCGTGACATTCACCATGACGGCGACTACTATGGTACAACAGTGACCACTGCTACAAGGACTATGACAACTAGTCCAGTGCAATGACTACTACAGCCACTAGGTTTATGACCACAGCCGTGACATTTACCATGACGACGACTATGACTGGTACAACAGTAACCACTGCTACAACGACTAAGACAACTAGTCCCACTGCAATGACTACTACAGCTACTAGGTTAGTGACCACAGCCGTGACATTTACCATGACGACGACTACTATGGTACAACAGTGACCACAGCTACAACGACCATGACAACTAGTCCAGTGCAATGACTACTACAGCCACTAGGTTTATGACCACAGCCGTGACATTTACCATGACGACGACTATGACTGGTACAACAGTAACCACTGCTACAACGACTAAGACAACTAGTCCCACTGCAATGACTACTACAGCTACTAGGTTAGTGACCACAGCCGTGACATTTACCATGACGACGACTACTATGGTACAACAGAGACCACAGCTACAACGACCATGACAATTAGTCCAGTGCAATGACTACCACAGCGACTAGGTTTATGACCACAGCCGTGACATTCACCATGACGACTACTATGACTGGTACAAGAGTGATCACTGCTACAACGACTAAGACAACTAGTCCCACTGCAATGACTACTACAGCTACTAGGTTTATGACCACAGCCGTGACATTCACCATGACGACGAGTACTATGACTGGTACAACAGTGACCACTGCTACAAGGACTATGACAACTAGTCCAGTGCAATGACTACCACAGCTACTAGGTTTATGACCACAACCGTGACATTTACCATGACGACGACTACTATGGTACAACAGTGACCACAGCTACAACGACCATGACAACTAGTCCAGTGCAATGACTACGACAGCTACTAGGTTTATGACCACAGCCGTGACATTTACCATGACGACTACTATGGTACAACAGTGACCACTGCTACAAGGACTATGACAACTAGTCCAGTGCAATGACTACCACAGCTACTAGGTTTATGACCACAACCGTGACATTTACCATGACGACGAGTACTATGACTGGTACAACAGTGACCACTGCTACAAGGACTATGACAACTAGTCCAGTGCAATGACTACCACAGCTACTAGGTTTATGACCACAACCGTGACATTTACCATGACGACGAGTACTATGGTACAACAGTGACCACAGCTACAACGACCATGACAACTAGTCCAGTGCAGTGACTGCTACAGCTACTAGGTTTATGACCACAACCGTGACATTCACCATGACGGCGACTACTATGGTACAACAGTGACCACTGCTACAACGACCATGACAACTAGTCCAGTGCAATGACTACGACAGCTACTAGGTTTATGACCACAGCCGTGACATTTACCATGACGACTACTATGACTGGTACAAGAGTGACCACTGCTACAATGACCATGACAACTAGTCCCACTGCAATGACTACTACAGCTACTAGGTTAGTGACCACAGCCGTGACATTTACCATGACGACGACTACTATGGTACAACAGAGACCACAGCTACAACGACCATGACAACTAGTCCAGTGCAATGACTACCACAGCTACTAGGTTTATGACCACAACCATGACATTTACCATAACGACGACTACTATGACTGGTACAACAGTGACCACTGCTACAAGGACTATGACAACTAGTCCAGTGCAATGACTACCAGAGCTACTAGGTTTATGATCACAGCCGTGACATTCACCATGACGACTACTATGGTACAAGAGTGACCACTGCTACAAGGACTATGACAACTAGTCCAGTGCAGTGACTACTACAGCTACTAGGTTTATGATCACAGCCGTGACATTCACCATGACGACTACTATGGTACAACAGTGACCACTGCTACAACGACCATGACAACTAGTCCAGTGCAGTGACTACCACAGCTACTAGGTTTATGACCACAGCTGTGACATTTACCATGACGACGACTACTATGGTACAACAGTGACCACAGCTACAACGACCATGACAACTAGTCCAGTGCAGTGACTACTACAGCTACTAGGTTTATGACCACAACCGTGACATTTACCATGACGACGACTACTATGGTACAGCAGTGAGCACAGCTACAACGACCATGACAACTAGTCCAGTGCAGTGACTACGACAGCTACTAGGTTTATGACCACAGCCGTGACATTCACCATGACGACAACTACTATGGGTACAACAGTGAGCACTGCTACAACGACCATGACAACTAGTCCAGTGCAGTGACTACTACAGCTACTAGGTTTATGACCAGAACCGTGACATTTACCATGACAACGACTACTATGGTACAACAGTGAGCACTGCTATGACTAAGACAACTAGTCCAGTGCAATGACTACGACAGCTACTAGGTTTATGACCGCAACCGTGACATTTACCATGACGGCGAGCACTATGGTACAACAGAGACCACAGCTACAACGACCATGACAACTAGTTCAGTGTAATGACTACCACAGCTACTAGGTTTATGACCACAGCCGTGACATTTACCATGACGGCGACTACTATCACAGGTATAATAGAAACTACTGTTATGACTATGCCAACTAGTAGTAGTGCAATTACTCCTGCAACTTTTAGGTCTATGACTACAACCACAACATTTACCATGACGACTAATACTGTTACTGGTATAATAGTAGCTACTGTTACAACGGCTATGACAACTAGTAGTAGTGAAATCACTACTACAACTGTTAGCTGGATGACTACAATGTAACATTTATCATGACAACTACTACGATCACAAGTGTAATAGTAACTACTGGTATGACTATGCCAACTAGTAGTAGTGCAATGACTACTACGACTTTTAGGTCTATGACTACAACCACAACATTTACCATGACAATTGCTGTTATGCCTGGTATAATATTAACTACTGTTACAACGACTATGCCAACTAGTACTAGTGAAATCACTACTACAACTGTTAGCTTGATGACTACAATGTAAGATTTACCGTGACAACTACTACTACTACTGGTACAATAGTAACCACTGCTACAACGACTCTGCCAACTCGTCCTCGTATAATTACTACTACAATCGCTAGGGTTCCTACTGCAACTGCAACATTTACAACAAGTGCTACTGCTACTGGGACAACCAGCCCTACTGCTGCAATGAGCTCAGCTGTGAGCCCCGCTATAATTACTATGACAAACATTGCTACCACAGCAGGACCCATTACTGCTACATTGATTACTGCTCCTACTATAATGACCACATAATTTATACCACTGCAACTGCTACTGTTATTATGACAAGCGCAGGCCTCCCAATGACAACAAGGACAGCTACTGCAATTATTGCTTCTGGAACAACTTATGCCTCAGCCAACGGTACTCCTGTGACCGTTAACACCACAGACACTGCTGTGGCAGACACTACTCTCACAACCACTATGATTTTTGCCACTGTTACACCTACGTCTGTAACAATTAGTACTGCTACAGCTGTTGCTATCCCAACTTCCTATTACAACCACAACTACGTCAGTTCTGCGGCTACAAAAACTAATATTACAACCACTGCTACAACAATTGCATTTACTACTACAGTTATGACCATTTCTGTAACTACTGTGATTATAAATGCTGCTAAAATCTTACTAGTGTTACAACTGTGACAGCATTAGGACTAGTACGATGACTACGACAGGGAGTAGGTTTTCCAATGCAACTCTAACATCTACCCTACATTAGGACTAGTATAATGAATACTACAGGTAGGAGGTCTTCCACTGCAACTCTAACATCTACCCCTACATTAGGACTAGTATAATGACTACTACAGGTAGGAGGTCTTCCACTGCAACTCTAACATCTACCACTACATTAGGACTAGTATAATGACTACTACAGGTAGTAGGTCTTCCAATGCAACTCTAACATCTACCCCTACATTAGGACTAGTATAATGACTACTACAGGTAGGAGGTCTTCCACTGCAACTCTAACATCTACCCCTACATTAGGACTAGTATAATGACTACAACAGGTAGTAGGTTTTCCACTGCAACTGTAACACCGACCACTACATTAGGACTAGTATAATGACTGCTACAGGTATGAGGTTTTCCAATGCAACTGTAACATCTACCCCTACATTAGGACTAGTATAATGACTGCTACAGGGAGTAGGTTTTCCACTGCAACTGTAACATCTACCACTACATTAGGACTAGTATAATGACTACTACAGGGAGTAGGTCTTCCACTGCAACTCTAACATCTACCCCTACATTAGGACTAGTATAATGACTACTACAGGTAGTAGGTCTTCCAATGCAACTCTAACATCTACCCCTACATTAGGACTAGTATAATGACTACTACAGGTAGTACTAATGACTACTACAGGTACAGGAGGTCTTCCACTGCAACTCTAACATCTACCCCTACATTAGGACTAGTATAATGACTACTACAGGTAGTAGGTTTTCCACTGCAACTGTAACATCTACCACTACATTAGGACTAGTATAATGACTGCTACAGGGAGTAGGTCTTCCACTGCAACTCTAACATCTACCCCTACATTAGGACTAGTATAATGACTACTACAGGTAGTAGGTTTTCCACTGCAACTGTAACATCTACCACTACATTAGGACTAGTATAATGACTGCTACAGGGAGTAGGTCTTCCACTGCAACTGTAACATCTACCCTACATTAGGACTAGTATAATGACTGCTACAGGGAGTAGGTCTTCCACTGCAACTGTAACATCTACCCCTACATTAGGACTAGTATAATGACTGCTACAGGTAGTAGGTTTCCACTGCAACTGTAACATCTACCACTACACAGGACTAGTATAATGACTACTACAGGTAGTAGGTTCTCCACTGCAACTGTAACATCTACCCCTACATTAGGACTAGTATAATGACTACTACAGGTAGTAGGTTCTCCACTGCAACTGTAACATCTACCCCTACATTAGGACTAGTATAATGACTACTACAGGTAGTAGGTCTTCCACTGCAACTCTAACATCTACCCCTACATTAGGACTAGTATAATGACTACTACACAGGGAGTAGGTCTTCCACTGCAACTCTAACATCTACCCCTACATTAGGACTAGTATAATGACTGCTACAGGGAGTAGGTCTTCCACTGCAACTGTAACATCTACCACTACATTAGGACTAGTATAATCACTGCTACAGGTATCAGGTTTTCCACTGCAACTGTAACATCTACCACTACACCAGGACTAGTATAATGACTACTACAGGTAGTAGGGTTTCCACTGCAACTGTAACATCTACCACTACATTAGGACTAGTGTAATGACTACTACAGGTAGTAGGTTCTCCACTGCAACTGTAACATCTACCCCTACATTAGGACTAGTATAATGACTACTACAGGTAGTAGGTCTTCCAATGCAACTCTAACATCTACCCCTACATTAGGACTAGTATAATGACTACTACAGGTAGTAGGTTTTCCACTGCAACTGTAACATCTACCACTACATTAGGACTAGTATAATGACTGCTACAGGGAGTAGGTCTTCCACTGCATCTCTAACATCTACCCCTACATTAGGACTAGTATAATGACTACAACAGGTAGGAGGTTTTCCAATGCAACTGTAACATCTACCACTACATTAGGACTAGTATAATGACTGCTACAGGTAGCAGCTTTTCCACTGCAACTGTAACATCTACCACTACATTAGGACTAGTATAATGACTGCTACAGGTAGCAGCTTTTCCACTGCAACTGTAACATCTACCCCTACATTAGGACTAGTATAATGACTGCTACAGGTAGTAGGTTCTCCACTGCAACTGTAACATCTACCCCTACACTAGGACTAGTATAATGACTACTACAGGTAGTAGGTTCTCCACTGCAACTGTAACATCTACCCCTACACTAGGACTAGTATAATGACTACTACAGGTAGCAGGTTCTCCACTGCAACTGTAACATCTACCCCTACATTAGGACTAGTATAATGACTGCTACAGGTAGTAGGTTCTCCACTGCAACTGTAACATCTACCCCTACATTAGGACTAGTATAATGACTGCTACAGGTAGTAGGTTCTCCACTGCAACTGTAACATCTACCCCTACATTAGGACTAGTATAACGACTGCGACAGGTAGTAGGTTTTCCACTGCAACTGTAACATCTACCCCTACATTAGGACTAGTATAACGACTGCTACAGGTGTAGGTTCTCCACTGCAACTGTAACATCTACCCCTACATTAGGACTAGTATAATGACTACTACAGGTAGTACGTTCTCCACTGCAACTGTAACATCTACCACTACATTAGGACTAGTATAATGACTACTACAGGTAGTAGGTTCTCCACTGCAACTGTAACATCTACCCTACATTAGGACTAGTATAATGACTACTACAGGTAGTAGGTTCTCCACTGAAACTGTAACACCTACCCCTACATTAGGACTAGTATAATGACTACTACAGGTAGTAGGTTCTCCACTGCAACTGTAACATCTACCCCTACATTAGGACTAGTATAATGACTATACAGGTAGTGGGTTTTCCACTGCAACTGTAACATCTACCACTACATTAGGACTAGTATAATGACTACTACAGGTAGTAGGTTCTCCACTGCAACTGTAACATCTACCCTACTAGGACATTAGGACTGCAACTGTAACATCTACCCCTACACTAGGACTAGTATAATGACTGCTACAGGTAGTAGGTTTCCACTGCAACTGTAACATCTACCACTACATTAGGACTAGTATAATGACTACTACACGTAGTAGGTTTTCCACTGCATCTGTAACATCTACCCCTACATTAGGACTAGAATAATGACTACTACAGGTAGTAGGTTTTCCACTGCATCTGTAACATCTACCACTATGACAACTACTACCAACATTACTGCTGCTACAATTGTGAGTACTGCTACAATGACTAAAGCCATTAGGACTACTGCAATTACTACCCCAACCATTATGTTTACTACTAGTACTGTGATATGGACTGCTATAACTACTACTGGTGTTTCCACAAGTGTTGCTGCTGCTACAAAAGCTATAGCAATTAGTACCATGACACCTGTTACTGTCCTTATTACAACTACACCAACTCTGATGACTAACAACAACGACGGCCACTAAAATTACTGCTACTGTTATAGCTACGGCTACTACAGAATGCCAAGAGCTGACTCGCTGGCAAAGACCCTGATGCTGGGAGGGATTGAGGGCAGGAGGAGAAGGGGACGACCGAGGATGAGAAGCCTGGATGGCATCACCGACTCGATGGGCATGATTTTGAGTGGACTCTGGGAGTTGGTGATGGACAGGGAGGCCTGGTGTGCTGCAGTTCATGGGGTCGCAAAGAGTCGGACACAACTGAATCGACTTAGCATGCATTGCAATAGCACAGAAGAGACCTTTTATGGATCCAGACTCACCTCCAAAGTTGGCATGGGCAACTGGGGGTTTATAGCCAATGAGCAGGTAGGGGTCAGTTGATGGAAAAAAGTCACTGGTTGGGGGACTTGTGCCTAAACTGACCTCACAGGATTCCTGCCGAGGGCTTGGGCAAGGTGATGAGACACCATTTGGGGTTGGTGGGGCACGAGGAACCCGACCAGATGTCGAGACAAACGGACACAGAGTCAGCCAGACAGGGTCTGGAGGAGCACGCAGGCACTTCCACATTTATGAACTGGGTGACCTGCAGGACACTGACTCTGGCATCCCACTTCAATTTTCTCATTTACAATTGACGGCCAGGGATTCCCCGGGTGCTCCAGTGGTGAAGACCCTGCTTGCCAACGCAGGGGACACAGGTCCCATCCCTGGTCCGGGAAGATCCCACATGCCGCTGGGCAGCTAGGCCCGTGTGCGCCAACCACAGAAGCCCATGTTCCCTGCTGGCTCTGCGACAATAGAAGCCACTGCAAGTACAGGCATTCCACTGCACGCAGAGGCCGAACACGGCAACTGCAGACCAGCCGCCACTCTCCTCTGCAACCAGAGAAAAGCCCTCAGAGCAATAAAGACTCGGCACGGCCAAAAATAAATAAAAATGATTTCTCCAAACGTTCTTGACAGAGGAAATCCTGAGTTCTCATCACATGGACAAAAATATATATATAAAAAGGAATCATGTCGTCCACAAAGTAGCTCATGGAACGCACACACTCTTTGGTCACACGGACAATCACGCTCACCAGGAACCGATTCACCGATTCTAGAGGTGGCGTGCGAGTTTAGTCTCTGCCGAATTGGATCACCCTGCTTCCACTTTTGGTGGATTCGTAAAGTCAAGAGACTCTCCTGAGTTTCTGAAATTATGAAAAGGATAAAACCATTTCAGCAGATTCATGGAGGGTTGCATCTCTTTCCCAAACAACTGTAAACTTTTTTTTTAAATTTTTGTAGCACATGCCAGTTAAGGGGATTTTAGCAAATACTATAATTATTAATATTTTACTTACTTATTTGGCTGTGCTACATCTTAGTTTCAGTATGTGGAATCTAATCCCCTGACCAGGGATAAAACCTGGGCCCTCTGTATTGGGAGTGTGCAGTTTTAGCCACTGGATGACCAAGCAAGTAAGTCCCCGAATACTTTAATTCTTAAGATAGATTTCAATTCCAAATTTTCATGTGAGAAGACCTGTCCCCCTTTCTGTTGTTTGAACTTATCAAGTCATGTGTGACTCTCTGCAATCCCATGGACTGTGGCCCACCAGGCTCCTCTGTCCATGGGATTCTCTAGGTAAGAATACTGGAGTGGGTAGCCATTTCTTTCTCCAGGGCACATTCCTGACCCAGGGATCGAACCCCCAACTTCTGCTTAGCAGGAACACTCTTTACCACTGAGCAACCTGGGAAGTCCTACCCTACTTTTATTTCTTAATTTATTTATTTAATTAAAAAAATTTTTTTTCCCACCCTACTTTTAAATGCCACTAATTTACAGAGGAAAGTAGGAAACACATAATGATCAACTATTTTTGATTTTGTCCCTCAGAGAAGAATATGCAGATTATTTTGTCATCATTAGAAAATCCTATTAAAAATATTTTATCCCTGTTCCAGAGCTTGAAGGATCTGAAGACAAGGATGACTTGGCGGTGACCTGGTTATTGCAAAACTTTAGTAAATCATAATATGTTTCTGCTTCCTGTTTTTTGATATTTTTTGAAGTGTGGATTAAGAACCAAACCCTCTTTACTCTTTCTAACTGCTCTGTAGGCAAAAAATATGCATAATGCAAAGAATGTTTGATTTAGGGCATAAATCTATCTGGCTGGATATTCATTAGTTTATTTAGAAACTGGTTTCTTCTCCACACCCCAAGTCTGCAGCACACCCCAGACTGTAATATGTTGTTGTTCAGTCACTAAGTCATGGCCGACTGTTTGTGACCCCATGGACTGCGGCACGCCAGGCCTCCCTGTCCATCACCAACTCCCAGAGTTTGCTCAAGCTCATGTCCACTGAGTCGGTGATGCCATCCAACCATCTCATCCTCTGTCGTCCCCTTCTCCTCCTGCCCTCAATCTCTCCCAGCATCAGGGTCTTTTCCAGTGAGTCAGCTGTTTGCATCAGGTGGCCAAAGGATTGGAGTTTCAGCTTCAGCATCAGTCCTTCCAAAGAATATTCGGGACTGATTTCCTTTAGGATGGACAGGTTGGATCTCCTTGCAGTCCAGGGGACTCTCAAGAGTCATCTCCAGCACCACAGTTTGAAAGCATCAGTTCTTTGGTGCTCAGTCTTCTTGATGGTCCAACTGTCACATTTGTACATGACTACTCGGAAAACCATAGCTTTGATTATACAGACCTTTGTCAGCAAAGTGAGGTCTCTGCTTTTTAACACACTCCTTCCAAGGAGCAAGCATCTCAATTTCACGGCTGCAGTCAGCGTCCACAGTGATATTGAATACAATATTGTTAATTGTATTAACTATTCTGAAAATTATTTTAACACTACTTTGGGAGTAAAAGATAATTCTACAGTCGCTTCACTGTGGAATTTTTAATAATGATTTTTTTCCCCCTCATCAATGCTTGGCAGTCCAATATCACTGTGTCATTTCTTGTAGCTGAGATGAAATGAAGTCAAACCCATATTGGTTCTTCTGTTACTCTTATCTTTCCATGAGCACTTGTAGAGTTTTTTTTTTTTTTTTTTAATCTTTTGGACGATGCTACCAGAACACGTGCAGAATTGGTTTTCTTTCAAATTTGCACAGAGAAGTCGGTATGTAGTCATTTTTCTATTTCTTGGCTTCCAACGTTCATCTTTCATTGTTTCTACAGTTAGTGTTTCTGGGCTATATAGCCCATATTCCTTTGTAGGAAATCCTGTTTCCAGTTTGGCTTTGGTGAATATTCTCCATGTCTCTAAATTGACGTTTTATCCCCTGAAGCATCTGAAACTTTGCTCTGCATGCTGGAAACATTTCTTTCCTCCTCGCTTTTCTCCTTCACCAAAAATTGATTTCTCACCGTGCAAAGTGCCTGCATTCCTACTTTATAAACTCCGAGGCTATGTTTATCTATTTCGTGCACACTACTGTGTCTCTGTTTATTTCTCAGGATCAAATACCCCAATTTTCTCTGAATCTCAAAGATTTTTAAATCACATTTTTGTTATGAAAATCTTTTCTTTCCATAGTTGGAATATACTCAGCTTACAGTGTTGTGTTCGTTTTGGATGTACAGCAAAGAGATTCCATTACACATATATTTTTCAGATTCTTTTCCCTTATACATTATTACCGGGCACTCAACACAGGTTCTTGTTCTATACAGAAGGACCTTGTTAGTTGTTCAGTCGTGTCTGATCTTTGTGAACCCGTGGACAGTAGCCATCCAGGCTCCTCTGTCCATGGGATTCTCCAGGCAAGAATACTGCAGTGGGTTGCCATTCCCTTCTCCAGGGGATCTTCCCCACCCAGGGACTGAACCTGGGTCTCCCGCACTGCAGGCAGATTCTTTACCATCTGAAACACCAGGGAAGCCCGTATATGTATCGGTGTGTGTTATCTATTTTACATATAGCAGTGTGTATATGTCAATCCCAAACTCCTAATTTACCCCTGCCTCCTTTTTTCCTTCTTTTTCAATTACTCTGGTTTGTATTTTATTTGGTTTTGGGTCAGGAAGATCCCCGGGAGAACAGAATGGGAACCCACTCCAGTATTCCTGCCTGGAGAATCCCACGGACAGAGGAGCCTGGCGGGCTACAGTCCATGGGGTCACAGAGAGTCAGACACGACTGAGTGACTAACACTTTTTATTTTGCCCCATACTTAGCAATATGTATAGTGAAATACCTTCTGTAATTTTGGTATCGGAGTGACACCCAGACCATTTATTTAAGGGCATGCATGACGTTGACTTCTCCCTCTTTGAAACCCTTATTAGAGATTTTAATTGGAGATTGAATGTGAAGCAGGGAGTCACAGTCTTGATTAAAATGTGCTCTATGAAATCAGCCTTGGGGGATGGACTGCTTCTCAGGGAGAGGAGAAGACGGAAGGCCTCCTGGTTGGGGGTGGGGGAGGGCGAGATTCTGCTTGAGGAGACGGGAGGCAGGTGAGACCGGTCACCCCCTCCCTCATCTGTCTAACAAGCTGCTCCTTTTAGATGCAGGCCCTGGGAGGTGTGGACAGACTCCCGGTGGGGACAATTCCTGCTCCCAGGGAACCTCTCTTGCAATAGGAGGAAGAAGCAGTGAGTAACAATAACAAGGGCCTCCCCTGGCAGCTCCACACTAAAGAATTCCCCCGCCGGTGTAGGAGACCCGGGTTTGATCCCTGGGTGGGGAAGATCCCCTGGAGGAGGGCATGGCAACCCACTCCAGTATCCTGAAGAACCCCATAGACAGAAGAGCCTGGCGGGCTGCAGTCCACAGGGTCGCAAAGACTCAGACACAACTCGGCAACTAAACAACAACAACAAAAAGAAGTTAAGGGCTAAAGAATGTGATATGTGTCTTAAGGAATTAAACAGATTGTGGGAGAGGTCTCTGTGAATGGAAAAGTCTGGGTAGATCTAAGGGGGTGATGCTCATCTTTAAAAATAAATTTTTTTTATTGGAGGGTAATTGCTTTACAATCTGTCCGTTTCTGCTGTACAATGAAGTGAATCAGCCATATGTACACATGTGTCCCTTCCCACTTCAGCCTCCCTCCCTCCCTGATCCGCTCCTCTAGGTCATCACAGAGCCCCGAGCTGAGGCCCCTGTGCTAAAGAGCAGCTTCCTACTAGCTGTCTGTTTTACCCACGGTGGTGTATAGATGGGGAGACAGTGGAAACAGTGTCAGACTTTATTTTGGGGGGGCTCCAAAATCACTGCAGATGCTGACTGCAGCCATGAAATTAAAAGATGCTTACTCCTTGGAAGGAATGTTATGACCAACCTAGACAGCATATTAAGAAGCATAGACATTGCCAAGTCTCCCAAATTGCAGGCAGATTCTTTACCATCTGAGCTACCAGCGGAAGCCCAAGGATACTGGAGCGGGTAGGCTGTCCCTTTTCCAGGGGAATCTTCCTGACTCAAGAATCGAACCGGGGCCTCCTGCATTGCAGGCAGCTTCTTTACCATTGAACTACCAGGGAAACCACCCCCTCCCCTAAAGGTGCTTTTTTAAAATCTGTTAAAATAATGACACAGATGTGCTGGTGACCACTGGTGCCCGATGCTTCTCTTACATTGAGAAAACAAGTGAGGATGAGATGAGTGGACAAGGTCAACGGACATGATGGTTAGTTACCTGCAGACCCCACCTGGTGTGAAGGTGGACTTGCTGAAGTTGCCTAATCGCCACGTGGGTTCATCCTGGGAATGCCCCTGCATATGCACTGCCGTGTCTGAATGCTGAAGAGGTCACCACCAGGACTCACGGGGAAGGTTGTCAGCCCTTCACCTGAACGACCTGTGGTTTCTTCACAAATAGTCTGTGCGGTAGGATCTGCCCAACGCTCCTCTCCTGTGAAATAGCCCGGCTCTGAGACACAGCAGAGACCTCCGCGGCGCTTAACCCCGAACCGCTTTCTGCAGCCTCATGAGACCTGAACACAGGGTGGGGGACGTCATCACGCTTCTGCACTGACCTGCTATCCTGTTATTTCACCTCCGCCACAGACACGTGCTGCCTGACTTAGATAGGTTTACAGGATTGGAGGATTAGATGTTTCACCTACGGACCATTGGGTTGAAATCCACTGGCAGAGGTAGCAGAGGCGATCATCTTCGGTATCTTAACCAGTTGTGAAGACCCGTGTTTTCACCTGAAGGTCGAGCTTCTCTTCCACCTGGAAGAGAATTCTGCCTTCTTGCTGGCAGAATTCACCTTCTTTTAAACGTGGTGTGTGTGTGTGTATATATATATTTATAGGAGATGCAAGAGACACGGGTTTGATCCCTGGGTGGGGAACATCCCCCGGAGAAGGAAACGGCAAGTTCCTTCTAGTTGGCAGAATTCACCTTCTTTTAAATGTGCTGTGTGTGTGTATGTATATATTTCTGCAGTCACCTGCTATTCTGTTATCCTACGATCCCTGGTCTGTGAAGATCCCACATGCCATGGAGCAACGAAGCCCATGCGTCACAGCTCCTGAGCCCGGGGGCCCTAGAGTCCATGCTCTGCAACAAGAGGAGCCCTCGCCATGAGAAGCCAGCTCACCGCAACTCGAGAAAACACCCTTGGAACCATGAAGACCCAGTGCCGCCATAAATAAATAAATACAATGTCTTTTTTTTTTTTTTAAAGAAAGAATTCTTCCTCTCGAGTCCCGACCAGCTTCCCTGTTCCCCACAGAACATATTCTTCCAACGATGAGGCCATTTGTTCTCCTTTCTCCCGAGAGGAAACATGTGACCGTCATGCGTTTGGCCGACCGACACGTGGCAATCCCCATTTACCCGTCACAGCTCGGCCGGCTCTACGTGACTGAGCGGAAGCTGGCTCTGCTGGCTTCTGCCCACCTGAGGGGCAGCCTCACGGAGGCTCTGAGGAGCACAGGCTCCATTGAAGGCTGACTTTTCTAGGAGACATGGAGTCTCCATGTTCCAGGAACTAGCCAGTGAGTGCCAAATAACTTGGACAGCTTTACTGAGCCATTTTGATCCCCCCCCCCACTTTTTTAAAAATAGTCACTGTGGTGAGCTATTCATAACATAAAATATATCATTTTAACCGTTTAAAAGCATACAGTTCAGCAGCATTAAGTACATTCACAGGGTTATGGAACTCACACCACCATCCATCTCCAGGACTCAACTCCAGTTCTCCGAAAACTGAAGGGGTTGCCATTAAATTGTAGCTTCCCAGTGTCTGCCAAGCAGCATCCTCCTGTCCTTTAAATCTGACTTCTCCAGGGAGCACACATGAGTGGACCCATAGCGTATTTACTCTCCTGGGTCTGGTTTATTTCACTGAGCATAATTCCGAGATGGCTCAGCGGTAAAGAATACACCTGCCAACGCAGGAGATGAGGGTTCGATCCCTGGGTCGGGAAGAGCCCCTGGAGGAGGGCATGGCAACCCACTCCAGTGTTCCTGCCTGGAGCGTCCCACGGACAGAGGGGCCTGGCGGGCTGCAGTCCATGGAGTCTCAGAGTTGGACAGGACCAAGCAATTAGACAACAACCAAGTTCTCAAGGTTCATCCACATCGTTAGCGTCTGCTGGAATTTCCTCCCTCTTTAAAAGTAAAACTCGCTCAGTCGTGTGTCACTCTTTCCAATCCCACAGACTGTAGCCCGCCAGCCTCCTCTATCCATGGGATTCTCCAGGCAAGAACACTGGAGTGGGTGTCTGGGTCTCCCACATTGCAAGCAAATTCTTTACCATCTGAGCCACCAGGAAAGCCTTTTTAAAGTCTGAGTAATATCCCCTTTATGGGTGGACCACCTTTTACTTATAAATTCATCCCTCCTTGGTTTGTCTGCACACTTTAGCAGTTGTGAACAGTGCCTCTATGAACATAGGTGTGTGAATCTTTCTTTAAGACCCTGTTTTCTGTTTTATTGGAAGCTCAATGTTCTCTCTGCTTTCGGGCAGAGTTGATATGGCTCAAAAGGAGAACGTGAAGTTCGTATCTCCTCACAGGTCCTCATCTCAGGGCACCATCGTCCCGATACCAAAACCAAAGATATCTGCAAAGAAAATTACAGATCCATATCACTGATGAACATAAATGCAGAAACCCTCAACAAAATACTAGAAAACAGAATCCAATGACATGTTAAAAGGATCACACACCATGATCAAGTGGGATTTATCGCAGGGATGCAAAGATTCTTCTGTATGTGCAACATAAGTGTGATACACCATATGGACAAGTTAAAGAATAAAAACTGTGCGATCATCTCAATAGAAGGAGAAAAGGCTTTTGACAAAAGTCAGCACCCATTTATGATAAAATTCTCCAGAGAATGGACACAGAGGGGACCCACCTCAATGTAATAAAGGCCACATATGACAAACCCATACCCAAGCTCATCTTCAATGGGGAAAATCTGAAAGCATTTCGTCTAAGGTCAGGAACCAGACAAGGATATCCAGTCTCACCACCTTTATTTAACAGAGTTTTGGGAGGTCCTAGCCACAGCAATCAGGGAAGAATAAATAAATAAATAAAAGGAATCCAGATTGGAAAAGAATAAGGACAGTTGCCACTCTTTGCAGATGACCTATTACTGTACATAGAAAACCCTAAAGATAACACCAGAAAAGGACTGAAGCTAATCAATGAATTTGGCAAAGTTGGAAGGTTTGGAAAAGACACAGAATTCAACCACAGAATCGCTTCCATTCCAATACACCAACAACAAAAAATCACAAAGAGGAATTAAGAAAACATTCACCTTTACCATGAGAGCAAAAAGTAAAACATCTAGGAATAAACCCAACAGAGGATGTAAAAGTCCTGTACTCAGAAAACTGTAAGATAACAGACGAAAGAAATCAAAGATGATGCAGATGGACAGACATACCGCATTGTTGGGTTGGAAGAATCAATACTGTGAAAATGACTACACCACGCAAAGCAAGCTGATCAAGTTACCGATGGCATCTTTCACAGAATTAGAACAGATGACTTCACAATTTGTAAGGAAAGGCAAAAGACTCCACATAGCCAAAGACATCCTGAGAGAGAACAACAGAGTTGGAGCAATCAGGGTCCCAGACCTCAGACTATACTACAAAGCTACAGCTTATCAAGACAGTAGGGTACTGACACAAAAATCGAAAGGTAGAATAATTGCACTGGACCGAAAGCCCAGAGATGAACTCACCCACCTAAGGTCACCTGATGTACAGCGAAGGAGGCAAGAATATACAATGGAGAACAGACAGCCTCTTCAGTAAGTGGTGCTGGGAAAGCTGGACAGCGCCATGTAAAAGAATGAAATTAATGATCAAACACTCGCTAACACCATACACGAAAATAAATTCAAAATAGATTAAAGACCTAAATGGAAGGCCAGAAGGTATAAAACTTGTAGAGAAAAACAGAGGCAGAACACTCTTTGACATATCGCGGCAAGATCTTTTCTGACCCACCTCCCAGAGTCATGAAAATAAAAACAAACATAAACAAATGGGACGGAATTAAGCTTAAAAGCTTTCAGCCAGCAAAGGAAACTGTAAAGAAGACCAAAAGACAAACCTCAGAGTGGTAGAAACTATTTGTAAATAAAGCAACAGACAAGGGATCAATCTCTGAAATATAAAAACAGCTCGTGTGCATATATTAAAAAAAATAAGTAGCAAAAAAACAAAACAAAACAAAATAAACAGTCAAAAAGTGAGTGGAAGACCTAAAGAGATATTTATGCAAAGAAGACATACAGATGGCTAACAAACACATGAAAAGATGCTCAACATCACTCATTATCAGAGAAATGCAAATCAAAACCACAATGAGGTACCATTACACGCCAGTCAGGATGGCTGCTATCCAAAAGTCTACAAGCAATAAATGCTGGAGAGGGTGTGCAGAAAAGGGAACCCTCTTACACTGTTGGTGGGAATGCAAACTAGTACAGCCACTATGGAAAACAGTGTGGAGATTCCTTAAAAAACTGGAAATAGAACTGCCATATGACCCAGCAATGCCACTTCTGGGCATACACACTGAGGAAACCAGATCTGAAAGAGACACGTGCACCCCAATGTTCATCGCAGCACTGTTTATAATAGCCAGGACATGGAAGCAACCTAGATGCCCATCCGCAGATGAATGGATAAGGAAGCCGTGGTACATATATACCATGGAATATTACTCAGCTGTTAAAAAGAATTCATTTGAATCATTTCTAATGAGATGGATGAAACGGAGCCCATTATACAGAGTGAAGTAAGCCAGAAAGATAAAGACCAATACAGTATACTAACACATATACATGGAATTTAGAAAGATGGTAACAATAATCCTATAGGCAAAACAGAAAAAGAGACACAGATGTACAGAACAGACTTTTGGACTCTGTAGGAGAAGGCGAGGGTGGGATGTTTCGAGAGAACAGCATCGAAACATGTATATTATCTAGGGTGAAACAGATCACCAGCCCAGGCTGGATGCATGAGACAAGTGCTCGGGGCTGGAGCACTGGGAAGACCCAGAGGAATCGGGTGGGGAGGGAGGTGGGAGGGGGGATTGGGATGGGGAATACAGGTAAATCCATGGCTGATTCATGTCAATATATGGCAAAAACCACTACAATATTGTAATAGGCCTCCAATTAAAAAAATAAATTAATAAAAAAAAAAAGAAGTGGTACCTATATCCGATGGACTATTACTCAACCACAAAAGGAACAAAATTTGGTCACTTGCAGAGGCGTGTGTGGACCTGGTGAAGACCCAGTGTGTGGACTTGCAGAGTGAAGTCCCGTCAGAAAGAGAAAAACAAATATTGTATACTAACACATATATGTGGACTCTAGAAAAATAGTACAGATGAACTTATCGCAAAGCGGAAATGAAGACACAGATGTCGAGAAAAAACATGGACATCAATCAAGTGGGGGAGGGGGGAAGGGGCGGGATAAATTGGGAGGCTGGAATTGACACTTTTACACTATTGATAATCTGTGTAGAATATATAACTAATGAGAACCTACGGTATAGCTCAGGGAACTCTAATCCATGCTGTGGGGATCTAAATGGGAAGGTACTCTTAGGTAGAGACTCCCAAGGACAGAGGAGCGTGGCAGGCTACAACCCATGGTGTCTCAAGAGTCGGACATAACTTAGCGACTAGCCGCCATCATGTATGTGTGTGTGTATATATATTCAATATATATATATACACATTGAATTGATTCAACCTGCTATAGAGCAGAAACTAACGCAACAATGAAACCAACCCTACTCTAAAAAATTAATTGGGAAAGAAAAAGTATGAAACACTGATGAAAGAAACCAAAGATGATACAAACATATGGATAGAGAAGCCACATTCTCTGATTGAAAAGAAAAGAATATTGTGAAAATGACTACTACCCAAAGCATGCCCATCCAATTACTCACGGCATGTTTTTTTTTTCACAGAGTTAGAACCGAAAAATTTACAGTTTCTATGAAAACACAAGAAGGCTCTGATTGGCCAAGGCGATCTTAAGAAATGTGGAGCTGGAGGGAACTGGGTTGATTTCAGACTATACTACGAAGCTACATCCATCAAGAAGGTATGGTACCGGCACAAAAGCAGAAGTATCGATTGATGGTACAAGAGGAAAAGTCCAGAGACTAACCCCCAGCTGTGGTCACCCAGTCTCTGACAAAGGAGGCAAGAATATACAATGGAGAAAAGACAGCGTCTTCCATAAGTGGGGCTGGGAGGACTGGACAGCTACACATCAAAGAAGGCAATTCCTGATGCAACACTCGCTAACGCCATACCAAAAAATGAACTCAAAATGAATTGAAGACCTAAATGTAAAGACCAGACATGAAAAACTCTTGTAGGAAAACGCAGTCAGAACATTATGTCTTTGTTTACTCATCTCCTAGAGTCATGAAAATAAAACTAAACACAAACAAATGGGACCTAATTAAACTTACAAGCTTCTGCAGAGAAACGGAAATCATGAACAAGGCAAAAAGGACAACACTCAGGATGGGAGAAAATACTTGTAGCTAAAGCAACTGACATGAGATTAATTTCCAAAATATAAAACAGCTTGGGAAAAGTGAAGGGGAAAGTCGCTCAGTCGTGTCTGACTCTTTGTGACCCCGTGGACTGTACAGTCCATGGAATTCTCCAGGCCAGAATCCTGGAATGGGTAGCCTTCCCCTCCTCCAGGGCATCTTCCCAACCCGGGGATCAAACCCAGGTCTCCCACATTGCAGGCGGATTCTTTACCAGCTGAGCTATGAGAGAAGCCCAAACAGTTCATGGGTACTTATCAAAGAAATCAAATACCAAAAGCAAAAAACAAAAAACCCACTCCACAAACAATCCAATCAAAAAAGACATTTCTCCTAAATAGACATTTCTGCAAAGAAGACATATAGATGGCCAAACACATGAAGAAATGCTGAACATTACTCATTATCAGAGAAATGCAAATCAAAACTACAATGAGATGCCACCGCACTCTTTAAGAGGGAGGGGATATATGTGTACATGTAGATGAATTATGCAGTTGTACCACAAAAAGCAAGACAGCATTGTAAAGCAGTTATCCTGCAGTCAAAAAATGGACTAAAAATGTTAAAGCCAACTGTTCTGTAACAACTGTACTATAAAGAAAGCTGAGTGTGGAAGAATTGATGCTTTGGAACTGTGGTGTTGGAGAAGACCCTTGAGAATCCCTTGGACTGCAAGGAGATCCAACCAGTCCATCCCAAAGGAAATCAGTCCTGAATATTCATTGGAAGGACTGATTCTGAAGCTGAAACTCCAATCCTTTGGCCACCTGATGGTGACGAACTGACTCACTGGAAAAGACCCTGATGCTGGGAAAGATTGAAGGCGGGAGGAGAAGGGGACGACAGAGGATGAGATGGTTGGATGGCATCACCGACTCAATGGACATGAGTTTGAGCAAGCTGTGAGACTTGCTGATGGACAGGGAGGCCTGGCGCGCTGTGTTCCATGGGGCCGCAAAGAGTCGGACACGACTGAGCGACTGAACTGAAGTCATGGAAGGAACCTCAGTGTACACATCAAATAAATGGAAAAGAAAGATGTGCCACATACACACAGTGGAATATCACTCAGCCACGAAAAGGAACAAGATCTGGTCATTTGCAGAACATGGATGGACCTAGACACTGTGATACAGAGTGACATAAGCCAGAAAGAGAAAAAGAAATATCGCGTATTAAGACACATATATGGGATCTAGGAAAATGGTCGTGATGAACCTATTTGTAGGGCAGGAATAGAGACACAGATGTGGAGAAGAAGCACGGATTCCAAAGGTGGAGTGGATGATGGGATGAACTGAGAGAGCTCTGATATATATAAAGCACCATGTGTAAAACAGACAGCGAGCGGGAAGCTGATCTATAGAACAGGAAGCTCAGCTCAGGGCTCTGTGATGACCTCGAGGGGCAGATGGGGGTGGAAGGGAGGCTCTAGAGGGAGGGGGTATATGTATACATTTGGCTGATTTACACAGTTATACGGCAGAAATTAACACAATGTTTTAAATCAACTATACTACCATAAAAAAAAAAGAAAAAAGTTTGCTACTGGAACCAAAACAGAAATACAGACCAAAGCAACAGGATGCAGGGTCCAGAGATAAATCCACACGCTTATGGCCACCTAATCTCATTTGAAAAGACCCCAATGCTGGGAAAGACCGAGGGCAGGAAGAGAAGGGGACGACAGAGGATGAGAGGGTTGGATGGCATCACCGACTCGACGGACATGAGTTTGGGTGGACTCTGGGAGTTGGTGATGGACGGGGAGGCCTGGCGTGCCGCGGTCCATGGGGTCGCAGAGAGTCGGACACGACAGAGCAACTGAACTGAACTGAATCTGTTGACAGAGGAGACACAGATAGACAATGGATAAAAGCCAGCCTCTTTGATAAGTGGTGCTGGGAAGACTGGTCAACGACGTGGAGAAGAATGAAACTAGAAACACCGAATATAGAAAAATACTCATCCTAACACCACACACAAAAAATAAACTCAAAACAGATTAAATACCTAAACGTAAGGCCAGACACTATAAAACTCTTAGAGGAAAATGTAGGCAGAACACTCTGACTTAAATGATAACAGTTTTTTTTTACCTATCTCTTAGAGTAATGAAAACAGAAACAAACATATACAAAGGGGACCTAATTAAACTTGAAGTGAAGTGAAGTGAAGTGAAGTTGCTTCAGTTGGCTCTGACTCTTTGCGACCCCATGGACTGTAGCCCGCCAGGCTCCTCTGTCCATGGGATTCTCCAGGCAAGAAATACAGGAGTCGGTTGCCATGTCCTTCTCCAGGGGATCTTCCCGACCCAGAGATTGAACCTGGTTCTCCCACACTGCAGGCAGACCTTACCTTTGCGCCACCAGGGAATTCCAGTTAAACTTACAACACAGCAGAGAAACAGAAGACAAAAAGACAACCTTCGAAATGGGAGAAAATATTTGTTAATAAAGCAATGGACAAGGGATTCACCTCCAAAATGTAAAACTACTCATGGGCATATACAAAAAAAAAAATCAAATATCAAAATGAATCCAAAAAAACCCAACCAAGAAATGGGCAGGACGGCTATAGAGACACGTCTGCAAAGAAGACGCAAAGATGGGCAAACACATGAAAAGATGCTCAGCATCACTCATTATTACGGAAATGCAGGTGAGGACTATATTAACACACCACCTCACTCCTCCGGAGGGAGGGGATATCTGTATACATACAGAGGATTCATGTATTTGTGACGCAGACACCAACAGAGCACTGTAAAATAATTATCCTCCCATTTAAAAAAATGTACTGAAAAGACTAAAGCCGATCACTTTGCCAAATAAATAACGTGAGATCAAGGTACGGGGTGAGGACTGGGAGTCTACGCTTAGCAGATGCAAACTAGTACATAGAGAATTGATAAACAGTCCGAATATATAGAACAGAACTATACTCAACACTCTCTAATAAACCATCACGGAAAAGAATATGCAATAAAATGTACATACACACACACATATATATAAACGCATTCTGTTTCCTGGCATTATATTATATATATATAATGAATCACTTTGCTATATACAGCAGAAATGAACACAGAATGGTAAATCAACTATACTTCAATAAAATACTGTAAAAAGTGAAGGAAAAAAAACCAATCAAAAAATGAGCAGAACTCTGAAACAGGCATTTCTCAGTAGAAGACACGTGTCTGTTAGTCGCTGAGTTGTGTCCGACTCTTTGAGACCGCATGGGCTGCAGCCCGCCAGGCTCTTCCGTCCGTGGGATTTTCCAGGTAAGAATACCGGAGTGGGCTGCCATTTCCTTCTCCAGTAGAAGACAGACAGACCGCCAACAATCGCAGAAGATGTTCAACAGAAAGGCAAACCAAAACTGCAACAACGTTTCACGCCCCCCGTTGGTCAGATAGCTGTCTAAAAAAGAGCTACAGGCAATAAATGCTGTAGAGAGTGTGGAGCAAAGGGGACCCTTCCGCGCAGCTGATGGCTGCGTATTCTCAATAGGTTCAGCCACTATGGAGGAAAGGATGAGGGTTGCTTCAACAAGTAAAAACAGAACTACCATAAGATCCAGTGATCTCACTCCTGGAACGTATCGACACATGAAACTCTTAATTTTAAAAGACCCATGCAACTCCCCGTGTTCATAGCAACGCTAGCACGGTAGGCAGGACGTGAAGACCACATCAATGCCCATCGACGGACAGATGGGTAAAGAAGCTGGGGCACATATATATACAATTGAATATCAGCCACAAAAACAGGAATGAAAGTGGGTCATTGGTGGTGATGCGGATGAAGCTCGAGTCTGTTATAGAGAGTAACACAAGAGCATAAAAAATAGTGAATAGTAATGCATGCACGTGGAATCTCATCAGCTTCCCTAGTAGCTCAGACGGTAAAGCGTATGCCTGCGATGCAGGAGACGCAGGTTTCAGCCCTGGGTCGGGAAGATCCCCTGGAGGAGGGAAAATGGCAACCCACTGCAGTATTCTTGCCCGGAGAATCCCATGGACAGAGGAGCCCGGAGGGCTACGGTCCACGGGGTCGCAAAGAGTCAGACACGCCTGAGCGATTCACACACACGTGGAATCTAGAAAAACGGAAGCGATGAACATATTTGCGGGGCAGGGAGAGAGGCGCAAACCCGGAGGGCAGACGTGTGGACTCAGCGGGGGGAAGCAGAGGGTGGGAGGGGCTGAGACAGCAGGGCTGACGTCTGCACTCTGATGCACACACACCACCGCGCGTGAAGCAGATCAAGAGGGGGAGGCCGCCGCAGGGCACACGGAACTCAGCCTGGGGCTCTGGGATGACCCGGAGGGCTGGGCTGGGAGGCAGGCGCCAGATGCAGGGGACGGAGGAAGGCATGTGGGTGTCAGCTGCTCACTCGTGTCTGACTCTTTTGCAACCCCATCAACTGTAGCCCGCCAGGCTCCTCTGTCCGTGGGGTTTTCCCAGGCAAGAACGCTGGAGTGGGTTGCCATGCCCTCCTCCAGAATATCTGAATCCAGAGAGCTTATTCACACTGTTGGATCGCGGAAACAGACACACTTCTGCAAAGGCAACCAGAACCCAGTGGAAAAACAGATGAAAACCTACGAAAGCCGATTGTCTTGCAGAGAAAAATGTAAGATGAGGTAAGGGAGGGAAGGATAGGCACTCTGCGGTCAGCAGATCTACAACGGTGTACAGAGAATGGATACCCCCTGGGACCCCCCCACTGTACGGCCCAGGGATCTAGATTCCATCAGCTCAGCTCAGTTCAGTAGCTCAGTCGCGTCCGACCCCACGGACCGCAGCACGCCACACCTCCCTGTCCATCACCAGCTCCCGCAGCTTACTGAAACTCATGTCCATGGAGTCGGTGACGCCGTCCTGTGATAAAAGATAATGAAAAAGAATATGGAAAAGCACGCGTGTGTGAACAAAAGTATCACTATGCTACACAGCAGAAACTAACCTGAAATGGCAAACCAACTACACTTTGTTAAAAGAAACTTAAAAGTTAAAAAAAAAAAAAATTACTCAAACCAACGAATCAAAACAAAACAAAAAAAATGGGCAGATGACCTAAATAGAGATGTCTCCAAAGAAGACAGATGGAAGATCAAGAGGCACATGAGAAGATGCTCAACATCACTCATTATTAGATGAATGCAAATCAAAGCTACAATGAGGTATCACCTCACAGAGGTCAGAAAGGACATCTTCAAAAAAAATCTACAAGGAGTAAATGCCGGAGAGGGTGTGGAGAAAAGGGAACCCTCCTACACGGTTGGTGGGAATATAAATTAGTGCAGCCGCTGTGGAGAACAGTAAGGAGGCTTCTTAGAAAACTGAAAATACAACCACTATATATGCGACCCGGCAATCTCACTCCTGGACACACACCCAGAGAAAACGCTTCATTCAAAAAGATCCTTCGTCCCCAGTGATCACAGCAGGGCTAGTCACAACAGCCAAGAGACGGAAGCAAGCCTAAGTGGCCACCACAGATAAACGGCAAAGAAAGGAGTGGGCCATACTTACCATGGAACATGACCCAGTCACGAGAAGGAGGAGAATCTGGTCATTTGGAGAGACGTGGATGGCCCCAGAGATTCTCAGAGCGAAGTAGAAAGAGAAAAATAGATATCGCGTGTTAATGCGTGCATGTGGAATCTAGAAAAACGGTACAGATGAACCTGTTTATAAGGCAGGAAGGCAGACAGAGATGCATGAACGGGCGGGGAGGGCTGGATGAATTCAGAGGGTTTCACGGACATGTACACGCGACCATGCGTAGAAGGGATAGCCGGCGGGCAGCTGCTGTCTAGCACACGGAATCCAGCTCGGGGCTCGGTGATGACCTGGAGGCGTTGGATGGGGTTGGGAGTGGGGCTTAAGAGGGAGGGGGTACATGTGTGCCTATGGCTCATTGCGGAACTCACAGCGCACTGTAAATCAACTATACTCGGTAAAAAACTAAAAAAGGAAACGCAACGACAACAACAAGAAAAGACAGAGTGCTCCTGGCATAAACAATAGAAATACAGACCAAAGGAGCAGGATACAAAGTCCAGAGATAAACCCACATACCTACCGTCAACTCATCTCTGACAGAGGAGGCAAGACTATACGATGGAGAGAAGACAGTGTCTTCCCTAAGTGGGGCTGGGGAACCTGGACGTGTAAAAGAAGGAAAATTGGGACACTCTCTAAAATACCATTAAGCAAAAAATAAACTCAAAATGGATCAGAGACCTAAATGTAAGGCCAGAGAGTACAAAGCTCCTAGAGGAAAACGCAGGCAGAGTACTCTGTGAGATAAATCATAAACCCAGCTACGAGAGTAACGAAGGTGAAAACAAAGAGACGAAAACAGTTGGGATCTAATTACACTGAAAAGCTTTAGCAGCGCCAAAGGAGACCGCAAACAAGATGAAAATATCTACAAAGGAGCCACGAACAGAGGCTTCGTCTCTAAAATATACACAAATAGCTCACACAGTTACACAACGAAAAAACCAAACGACCCGGTCAAAAAACCGGCAGAAGGCCTAAACAGACGTGTGTCTCCAAAGAAGACACACAGGTGGCCGGGAGACAGATGAGAAGATGCCCAACACGGCTCATTATCAGAGAGAAACGCAGATCAAAACTACACTGAGGTAGCAGCTCACACCAGTCAGAGCGGGACCATGGTTTGAAAACTGACCGACGGTAAAGGCCGTGGGAGAAAGGGACCCCTCCCGCGCTGTTGGTAGGAATCTAAATTGTAGCCTCGCTGCAGAGAACACTGTGGGGGGTTCCTTAAAACATTAAACGCTGCCATAGGAAGCAGCAATCCAACTCCTGAGCATACACCCAGAGGAAAAAAACAGAATTCAAAAAGACGCACGCACCACCCCGCCAACGTTCACTTCAGCGCTATTCACACTTGGCAAGACAGGGACCCAACTGAAGTGCCCAGAGACACTGGGATGGGTTAAGAATATGGGGCACAAATACAAATAAGAAAGCAGGGAGGCTCCAGACGGAGGGGATAAATGTACATGCACATGGCGGAATCACTTTGTTCTACAGCAGAAATTACAACATTGTAAAGCAACTCTGCTTCAGTAAAAAATAAATCAAAGGGGGAGAAACAAAAAAAGACAGGATGGTTTTGGCACACAAAAAAAGAAATACAGACCCGAGGAACAGGATACAAAGTCCAGAGATAAACCCCACACATTCAAGGTCATCTCATCGCTGACAAAGAAGGCAAGACTATACAATGGAGAAAAGACAAAGTCTCTTCCATAAGTGGGGCTGGGACAATTGGACAGCTCCATGTCAAAGGATGGCATTACAACACACGCTAACACCATAGACGGAAATAAAATCCAAATGGATTTAAAGACCTTAGTGGAGGGCCAGACACATTAAAACTCTGAGAGGGAGACTGAGGCAGAACATTCTTTGTTCATACACTGCGGGTAGATCTTTTCTAAATCCACCTCCTACAGTAATGAAAATAAAAGCAAGCCAAATAACCAAATAGGACCTTTTTTTTTTAATTTTTGAAAGTTGCTCACTCGTGTCCAACTCTTTGCGACCCCATGGGCTATACAGTCCATGGAATTCTCTAGGCCAGAATCCTGGAGTGGGTAGCCCATCCCTTCTCCAAGGGATCTTCCCGACCCAGGGATTGAACCCAGGTCTCCCACATTGTGGGTGGATTCTTTACCAGCTAAGCCACCAAGGAAGCCCAAGAATACTGCAGTGGGTAGCCTTTCCCTTCTGCAGGGGATCTTCCTGACCCAGGAATCAGACCTAGGTCTCCCGCATTGCAGGCAGATTCTTTACCAGCTGAGGCACCGGGGAAGCCCTAATGAACCTTAAAACTTTTGCACAGCAAAGACAACTATAAACGAGAAGAAAAGACAACCGTCTGAATGGGAGAAAATATTTGCAAACAGAGCAACTGACAAGGCATTAAACTCTAAAACATATAAACAGCTCATGCAGTTAAACAACAACAAAAACAACCCAATTAAAAAAAATGGACATAAGACCTCAATAGACAGTTTTTCAAAGAAGACATACAGATGGCCAATAAACACAAGAAAAGATCCTCAACATTGCTAATTATTAGAGAAATGCAAATCAAAACTATAATGAGGTATCACTTCACACCAGTCAGTATGACCGTGATCAAAAAAATCTACAAATAAAATGCTGGAGAGGATGTGGAGAAAAGGGAACCCTCCTCAATGTTGATGGGAATATAAATTGGTACAGCCATCATGGGGAACAGTATGGACGTTCCTTAATAAAACCAAAAACAGAACTACCACATGACCATGCAGTCTCACTATTGGGCACATACCCTGAGCGTGCTAAGTCGCTTCAGTCGTATCTGACTCTTTGCGACCCCGTGGCCTGCGGCCCACCAGGCTCCTCTGTCCATGGGATGCTCCAGGCGAGAATACTGCGGTGGGTTTCCATGCCCTCCTCCAGGGGAATCACCCCAACCCAGGGATCGAACCTGCATCTCTTCTGTCTCCTGCGTTGGCAGGGGAGTTCTTTACTAAAAGCGCCACCTGGGAAGCCCATATACCCTGAGAAAAGTCGTAATTCAAAAAGACCCGTGTACCCCAATGTTCACTGGAACACTATTTACAAGAGCCAGGGCATGGAAGCAATCTAGATGTCCATCGACAGATGAATGGATAAGAAGACGTGGAACACATATGCAGTGGGATATTACCCATACCACTTTACTGTGAAAAAGGGACAAAACTGTGCCAATTGCAGAGACACAGATGGACCTAGACACATTCTTACAGAGGGAAGATAAGTTAGTTCAGTCAGTTTAGTCGCTCAGTCGTGTCTGACTCTCTGTGACCCCATGGACCGCAGCACGCCAGGCCTCCCTGTCCATCACCAACTCCTGGAGCTTGCTCAGACTCATGTCCATTGAGTTGGTGATGCCATCCAGCCATTTCATCCTCTGTTGTCCCCTTCTCCTCCTGCCCTCTATCTTTCCCAGCATCAGAGTCTTTTCCAAGGAGTTGGTTCTTCCCATCAGGTGGCCAAAGGATTGGAGTTTCAGCTTCAGCATCAGTCCTTCCAAGGAATATTCAGCACTGATATCCTTTAGGATGGACTGGTTGGATCTCCTTGCAGTCCAAGGGACTCTCAAGAGTCTGCTCCCACACCTCAGTTCAAAAGCATCAATTCTTTGGTGCTCAGCCTTCTTTATGGTCCAACTCTCACATCCATACATGACCACTGGAAAAACCATAGCCTTGACTAGACAGACATTTGTTGATAAAGCAATGTCTCTGCTTTTCAATATGCTGTCTAGGTTGGTCATAACTCCTTCCAAGGACTAAGCGACTTTTAATTTCGTGCCTGCAGTCACCATCTGCAATGATTTTGGACCTCCAAAAAATAAAGTCTGCCACTGTTTCCATGGTTAGAAAGTAAGTTAGAGAGAAACACAAATATTGTACATTAACCCTTACATGCGGAATCTGAAGATAACGGCATATGCAATCTTACTTATGAAACGGAAGAGGGACCCAGACGTAGAGAACAAGCATATGGATACCAAGGAACTAAGGCGGGGGGGGTGGGGCGGGGCGGTGAACTGGGAGACCGGGACGGACACATAGACACTCTCGACTCTAAGTATAACATAGATAGCTAGGGAGGACCTACCACACAGCCCAGGCAACTCCGCTCAGCGGTCTGCAGGGACACAAATCAGAAGGAAATCCAAAGAAAGGGCAGCTATGGGTATACATCCAGCTGATTCACTTTGCTGTCCTGTGGAAACTAACACAACATTGGAAAGCCACTATACTCCTGTAAAAAAAAAAATTAAGAATTCTCCCCAAATCGAACCCTGCAGAGGAAATCCTTTCTGACAGCCCCACAGAGGGAACCGTCTGAAGACCCTCGTCTTGATTTTGCAAAGAGGATTCCTTCTTGGTTGTGCTCTTTATAATGCAAAATAGAGTAAATCTCAAAAGCAAGGGCACTTGGGGTTCCCTGGAATTCTCCCTTCCCGTGGCAGTGGGCAGAATTAAAGTCCTGTCCCACTCCTAGTCTAGCCTGATTTTTCCCCCTGTATTTCTGAACGTTTATTCCCCCTCTTCGTTGTTGTTCAGCTGCTAATTCATGTCTGAATCTTCATGACCCCATGGACTGCAGCCCATCAGGGCTTCCTCTGTCCATGGGATTCTCCAGGCAAGAATACTGGAGTGGGTGACCATTTCCTCCTCCAGGGGAATCTTCCCGAGCCAGGGATTGAATCCGCATCTCCTGCATCACAGGCAGACTCACAGCAAACTTGAAAAGACGACCATTGCTTCCTTCTGGTCCTTCCACTGACAGGCCACACCGTCGAGATATCCTGATGCCAAGCCCATTTGGGATTATCACAAGAAAACCCAGTTTAGGACATGACATGCTGCGGTTTTTATACTGAGTCATAAAATGTGGCTGGGGAAGAACCATAAAAGACCTCACATAACTGATCCTACTTAAATCCAATCTCTCATAAAAACCCGCCCGCTTTCCATGCTGGAAATGAATGATTTCACTGACCTTTGCTGATTCTTTGAAAATTTATCAATTTTCCTACTCTTACTAATATGTTCCTACATGTCTTAGTCTACACGGTTTTTTGTTGTTTTTAGTTTATATTTTTATTGGAGTATAATTGCTTTCCTCATAGCTCAGTTGGCAAAGAATCTCCCTGCAATGCGGGAGACCCTGGTTCGATTTCTGGGTTGGGAAGATCTGCTGGAGAAGGGATAGGCTCCCCACTCCAGTATTCTTGGGCTTCCTTGGTGGCTCAGCTGGTAAAGAATCTGCCTGCAATGCAGGAGACCCGGGTTCGATCCCTGGGTTGGGAAGACCCCCCTGGAGAAAGGGAAAGGCTGCCTACTCCAGTATTCTGGCCTGGAGAATCCCATGGACTGTATAGACCACGGGGTCACAAAGAGTCGGACACGACTGAGCGACTTTCGCTTTCACTTTTTTACAGACTTCACTCTGTACGACGTCTCCAGATGCACAGACATCCCTACGAATGATGTCTTGGGCTTTATTTTTCAAGTCCAAGGCCAGAGTTAAAGAACAAGGACAGCTGAAGGAAATTTCTGCACCCTGACATCCATGTCTCTCCCTCAAAGGCGGAAGCCGCCTTGCCAGCCAGATTCTCCTTTTGCAAATCAGCAAATGCAACGTTTCTGGAGAGAAAACTGGAACGCACTGGCTTGGCCCCACAGGTCAAAAGCACAAAACGTCCGAGCATTTATTAAAGCCGGGGGGCATGAGTTTGCAAGCACGCCTCCTGTGATCTAAAATAGAAGAATTCCAGGGGACTTCCCTGATGGTCCAGCGGTTAAGACTCCACTCGGCCAACGCAGAAGACACGGGTTTGATACCCGGTCGGGGAACTACACCTGACACGCATCAATGAAGAGTTTCAATGTCACAACTAAAATGATTCCACATGAGTCAAGGAGCTGAACCCGGAGCTCTGTAATAAACCTAGAGGGCTAGGAGGGGGTGGGAGGTGGGGTGGGAGGTGGGAGGGAGGTTCAAGATGGAGGGGACTTGTGTATACCTATGGCCGGGTCATGTCGATGTTTGGCAGAGAGCAACACAACTCTGTAAGGCAATGATCCTTTCATTAAAAAATAAATAATTTTAAAAATATTCAACATGTAGCATCTAAGCAAACAAAGAAACAAAAAGTCCCACAAGCCGTCACAAAGATCATAGATCCCAAGGGCTGCAATGAAGACCCAGAGCAGCCAAATAAAGATTTAAAATGGAGAATCCTATCACTGGTTCATGTTGAGGTCCGACAGAAAACAACAAAATTCTCTAAAGCAATTATCCTTCCATTAAAAAATATAGAAATGTGAAAAAAAAATGGAGAATTCCAGATCGTTAAGCTATTAAAAGTGTTTGGTTCACAAAGATCCACAGAGCCCCACGTTCATAGCAATACTATTCACAGTAGCCAAGACAGTGATTTGGGGGGCTCCAAAATCACCGCAGACTGCAGTGATGAAACTAGACGCTTGCTGCTTGGAAGAAAAGCTATGACCAACCTAGACAGCATATGAAAAAGCAGAGAGGTTACTTTGCCAACAAAGGTCCGTCTAGTCAAAGCTATGGTTTTTCTAGCGGTCATGTATGGATGTGAGAGTTGGACCACAAAGAAAGCTGAGTGCTGAAGAATTGATGCTTTTGAACTGTGGTGTTGGAGAAGACTCTTGAGAGTCCCTTGGACTGCAAGGAGATCCAACCAGCCCATCCTAAAGGAGATCAGTCCTGGGTGTTCATTGGAAGGACTGATGCTGAAGCTGGAACTCCAATCCTTTGGCCACCTGATGCGAAGAACTGACTCATTGGCAAAGACCCTGATGCTGGGAAAGATTGAGGGCAGGAGGAGAAGGGGATGACAGAGGATGGGATGGTTGTATGACATCACTGACTCAATGGACATGGGTTTGGGCAGACTCTGGGAGTTGGTGATGGACAGGGAGCCCTGGCGTTTTGCAGTCCAGGGGGTCGCAAAGAATCGGACACGACTGAGTGAATAGAAGATACGGCAGCAGTTCGAGGGTCCATCAACAAAGAAGGTGTGGTACATACATACAGTGGAATATGACTCAGTCATAAAAAGGAATGAAGTCCTGCCACTTGCAACAACGTGGATGGGCTTGGAGGGCATTATCATGCATTAAGCCAGACAGAGAAAGACAAATGTGGTGTGCTTTCACTTACAGATGGAATCTGAAAAATACAACAAACCAGTAAATGTACCATAAGAAAAGAAACAGACTGGCAGATACAGAGAATAAACTGGGGGTGTGGCCAGTGGGGGAGAAGGAATCGGGGGTAGGGAGGAGATAAGGAGAAGGGGTTAAGACGTACAAACCACTGTGTACAAAATAAAATAGCCACAGGGATATATTGTACAACACAGGGAACATAGCTAGTATTTTGTAGCAACTTTAAATGGAGTGCATGCTAAGTCACTCGTTGTGTTCAACTCTTTGCGACCCCATGGACTGTAGCCCTCCAGGCTCCTCTGTCCGTGGGATTCTCCAGACAAGGATACTGGAGTGGGCAGCCATTCACTCCTCCAGGGGATCCTCCCCACCCAGGGATGGAACCCACACTCTCTTACGATCTCCTGTATTTGCAGACAGGCTCTTTACCACTATCGCCACCTGGGAAACCCCAACAATATATTACTACCTGATATTAACACAACAATATTTTATTAATTAATTTTAATTAATAATTAATTGCTAATTAATTTTATTAATACAACAATGTTTTATGGTGTATTCCTCAATATGCAAGTTGACAGGAAATGCCAGGCTGGTTTCATTACAACCCAAATGGACTTTTCAGCTTCAGTTAGGTATTGGAGAAGGGCGTGGCAGCCCACCGCAGTCTTCTTGCCTGGAGAATCCCCTGGACAGAAGAGCCTGGTGGGCTACCGTCCACGGGGTCACAAAGAGTCAGACACGACTGAGTGGCTAACACTTGGTATAGTTTTCTGCACGGATTTAACGACCTGGAAATGGGCCTCATCACGTGTTTTTCTACTGCACTCAGACTCATGTCAGCCGTCAGCGGGGACCTTCCCCTCCGTGTGACACCAGGATGATGCAGGGGGGAGGGCGGGGGCAGGACGTCTGTTTACAACTGTCCAGTGCCGTGCTGGGGGGGTGCAAACCCAGAACCGAGCCCCACAGCTCCCGGAAAATGAACCCTGTGTCTGCCAACCTCATTTACAACCAAAACAGCGTGCCAATTGCCTACTGCAAGCTCCCTGAGTACAAATGTGGCGCAGACAGGCACAAACTTGTTTGCAGATTTTCAAAGGAAATGAGATGAAATGCAGAAAAACCCTGAAGAGCCCTAGACAGTTATCCGGAACAGTATCTGATCTGCAAAGCTCGGAGGAGGGAGCATATTAGCTTCAAGAGGGCTGAGTATTACATAGAGAACAAAGAATATTTGGATTTTTCCAGTTAGGAGCATAGATATGAAGGGCTCTTCAGAGAATGAATGAAATCCCATCCATCATTTGAAAAACAAAAAAGAAAAAATTTAGCCAATCTGTTAGGGACATGTTTATGCTCCCAGGAAATCACAAATCCCATAATAATACAGCTTGCATCTTTCACTAAGAAGTAACATTCCGTTAACTTATTTGCATAATTAAGACACATTGTTGGATCAGAAGAGATAAACCAGAAATCCAGGACTCCTGAATAAAAGCAGAACGTCCCAATCCACTGTGGACAGTCAGTGAAGTTTTTGACGGGTGAGTCCCCTTGATCCAATGGTCTATACGACCGGATATACAGTTTGCAAATATTTTTAACCCATTCTGCAGAGATACAGAAAATGTCTCTTTGCTGTATTCATTGTTTCCCTTGCTATGCAGAAGTCATTTTTTTTTTTTTTAAATTGGTGCAAACCCATTTGTGTATTTATTTGCTTCTTTTTATATATTTTTCATATCAGTTCTATGGAGTCATTGCTGCTGCCTGTGTGAATAAAACTCTTTTAATGTGTTTCTGGTGTTTGAGGATTTTCACATGGAATGCTGAAGTCTTTGCTGCATTTTGAGTTAACAGGAAACCTAGGAACTCACCAACAGGCTAGCTGTTGACATAGCTGGGGGGACGCCACTTCCTGCGGCTGTGGGTCCATGCGTGTGTTGTTCGTTTCTCAGTTCTGTGCAAGTAAGACCAAGGAAAGGCAGCCAAGGTTAGTGCAGGTGATGCTGGGCGGGAAATCTTGACAGTCACCAGGCGTGCTGACGAGGTTACAAACGCACCAGCCTCCTGGCTCCCAGGCTTGTGTTTCAACAATCGCTGTTTAGTCGCTCAGTCGTGTCTGACTCTTTTGAGACCCCCATGGACTGTAGCCCACCAGGCTCCTCTGTCCATGGGATGCTCTAGGCAAGAACGCTGGAGTGGTTTGCCATGCCCTCCTCCAGGGGATCTTCCCCACCCAGGGGTCGAACCCAGGTCTCGTGCATCGGCAGGATGATTCTTTTTCCGCTCAGCCACCGCGGAAGCCCTCAGTTATATGTGTATTTCTATTTGTTTTTGCAGTCATTTCCATTATAGGTTATTACACGATTCCCCTTCACTTTTAAACCTGGTCCTTGGGGGTCCCAGTCCTGATTGGGGAGGGTCTCCTGTGAGCTCCCCAGTCCAGCTATGGGACTGGGGGGTGGTCACAAATGCCCACCGTTGTTTTCCAACGTCCTCAAAGCAAAATGCAGAGACCGCGGTCTCCTGAGCCTCTTGGGTTCTGCCGTCCCAATCCTCTTTGACTTTAGCGGAGTGCTTGATGGTGTCTGTCTGTTTTGGGTTGTGTTTCTTTCTGTTCCCCAACTCGGGATGGATTCCTTGGTCCCTGCAGTGGAAGCCTGGAGCCGCTGGACCGCCCGGGAAGTCCCCCGTTCTCCGCCTTTAAAGGCGGAATGACGCTCCACGGTGTGTACACATAGGACAGGGCGTGTTAATGAACGTTCCAGAGCTAACGAGCCCTCAAGATCCCGGTGGACATCTGAGCTTTGACGGAAGTAGTATAAAGTCTCTTTCTCCAGCACGTTCTTTCTGGAAGACTCCCTCATCCTCCACTTCAGTTGTCTGCCCTCACTTGCCTCTTTCTTCTCGCTCAGAATTCAGACGACACACGTTTTAAAATAGGGAAGCCCCTTATCTATCACCCATCCAGCTAGCTATCAGATCTACCTACCTGTCATGCCTATTTATCATATCTATCAATCAATCCATCTACCCACCCACCCCTCCACCCATCCATTCATGTGTATCTATCTATCCATCCATCCATCCATCGTATCTCTCAATCATGTCTATCTATCCATCCAGCCACCATCCAACCATCCATCCCTATGTATCTATCTATCCATCCATTCCTCCATCATATCTATCTGCCTATTACATCTATACATCCATCCGTCACATCTATCTACCTACCTATCATATCTGTCCATCTATTCACCCACCTGTCTAACCGTCCATCCATCATATCTCTCCATACATCCATCTACACACCCACCCCTCCATCCACCCATCCATATCTATCAATCATGTCAATCTATTTATCCATCTACCTACCCCTCCATCCATCCATCCATCCATCCATATGTATCTATCTATCTATCCATCCATCCACCATGTCTATCTCCCTACCTATCAAATCTATCTGTCCTTCCACCCACCCACCCATCCAACCATCCATCCATCATATCTATCCATCCATCCACTCATCCACCCACCCCTTCATCCATCCATGTCTATCTATCCATCCAGCCATCATATCTATCTTATCTATGTATCTGGGACTGCAAAGAGATCCAACCAGTCCATCCTAAAGGAAATCAACCCTGAATATTCATTGGAAGGACTAATGGTGAAGCTGAAGCTCCAATCCTTTGGCCACCTGATGCAAAGAGCTGACTCACTGGAAAAGACCCTGATGCTGGGAAAGATTGAGGACTGGAGGAGAAGGGGACGACAGAGGATGACAAGGTTGGAGGGCATCACCGACTCAGTCAATATGAGTTTCGGCAATCTCCAGGAAATGGTGAAGAACAGGGAAGCCTGGTGGGCTGCAGTCCATGAGATTGCAGAGTCAGACACGACTGAACGACTGAGCAACATATCTATGTATCTATCATATCTGTCCATCCATCCATCCAACCAGCCAGCCACCCACCCCTCCATCCATCCATCCATCATACGTATCTATCAATATATCCCTCCATGCATCCATCATATGTATGTACCTATATGTCCATCCATCCATCCATCCATCCATCCATCCATCCATCCATCCATCCATCCATCTATCCTATCTATCTATCTATCGGCTGTGACACATGGCATATGAAAGTCTTACTTCCCCAACCAGGGATCCAACCTGTACCTCTTGCTGGGCCAGCTTGGAGTCTTAACCACTGAACCACCAGTGAAGTCCCCAGAGGACACATTTAACATGAGCTAAACAAGTACAGATTCATAGTGTGGACATAGTTTTAAAAAACAGGTTGAAAGTCTGGATTCTGGACAAAGCTGTCACTTTCCTTGGCCTCCTGGGTAAAGAAAAAGCAGTGGTATAAGATGTACAAAGGTCCGTCTAGTCAAGGCTGTGGTTTTTCCAGTGGTCGTGTATGGATGTGAGAGTTGTACTATAAAGAAAGCTGAGTGCTGAAGAGTGGATGCTTTTGAACTGTGGTGTTGGAGAAGACTCGAGAGTCCCTTGGACTGCAAGGAGATCCAACCAGTCCATCCTAAAGGAAATCAGTCCTGAGTGTTCATTGGAAGGACTGATGCTGACGCTGAAACTCCAATCCTTTGGCCACCTGATGCAAAGAGCTGACCCATTGGAAAAGACCCTGATGCTGGGAGGGATTGGGGGCAAGGAGGAGAAGGGGACGACAGAGGATGGGATGGTTGGATGGCATCACTGACTCAATGGACATGAGTTTGAGTAAGCTCTGGGAGTTGGTGATGGACAGGGAGGCCTGGTGTGCTGCAGTCCATGGGGTCGCAAAGAGTCGGACACGACTGAGTGAACAACAGTAAGGATGTACCCCTGACTACAATCACACACGGAGCCACGCGGTGGCCCCTTCCACAGTACAGCCATGGCCCGCATCCGAGGACCTGGAGAGACTTGGACTTGGCGTTGGAGACGCTGGCACTCTGGGCTGCCGGCAAATGGCAGTAAAATCTGGGTGAGGAGGGAAGGGGGACAGAGGCTGATGCTCCAACATCAGTGGGTGTTTAAAATTCGGAAATGCATTTGCCGGGGGGGAGGGTGGGCATTTCTTCCTGAGGACAGGCAAATGTAGGCGTGGATGAACTCCGTTATGATCGCCGAGGCAGGGGTTAGGGAGTGCGGCCTGCTGGGGGCGTGGGAAGGACCGGGGGTGGTGGGGAACGCAGTGGAGGACACCATTCACTGCCCAGAGAGCCCTGGGGGTAGGACAACAGCCCTGCCATGCCAGGGCGATCCTTTTCTGGAAGTCGGCCTGCATTTTTATAATATCGATCATCCCTGCTAAGCGCTACCGGGGGGTGTCATTACAGATAATCAGCGGCCTCTGAGGAGCTGAAGGTTTTGGAGGATGTCAGCGGAAGATGAGGTCATGGAAATGTGGTATTTGACTCTGAATGATACAAAATGAAGATTGCAGAGCCAAGAGAAATACAAAGAGAGAGCTTTCATTCGCATCAGAGATCCCATTTCAAAATTTAACTTGGCCAAATGAATGAGCGAATCCGGCTAGATAAAGCAATGTTGTTTTTCTTCTCCTCTCCTAAGGATATATATTGTTGTTCAGCTGCTTAGTCATGTCTGACTCTTTGCGATCCCATGGACTGCAGCACACCAGGTTTCCCTGTCCATCACCAACTCCAGGAGCTTACTCAAACTCATGTCCATCAAGTCAGTGATGCCACTCAACCATCGCATCCTCTGTCGTCCCCTTCTCCTCCTGCCTTTAATCTTTTCCAGCATCAGGGTCTTTTCAGTGAGTCAGGTCTTCCCATCAGGTGGCCAAAGTATTGAAGTTTCAGGTTCAACATCAGTCCTTTCAATGAATATTCAGGGTTAATTTCCTTTATCACTGACTGGTTGGATCTCCTTGCGGTCCAAGGGACTCTCAAGAGTCTTCTCCAACACCACGGTTCAAAAGCATCAATTCTTCAGTGCTCAGCTTTCTTTGTGGTCCAACTCTCATATCCATACATGACCACTGGAAAAACCATAGCTTTGACTAGACTGGCCTTTGTCAGCAAAGTAATGTCTCTGCTTTTTCATATGCTGTCTAGGTCTGTCATAGATTTTCTTCCAAGGAGCATGTGTCTTTTAATTTCATGGCTGCAGTCACTATCTGCAGTGATTTTGGAGCCCAAGAAAATAAAATCTGTCACCTTTTCCATTGTTTCCCCATCTATTTGCCATGAAATGATGTGACGGGATACCTTGATCTTAGTTTTTTGCATGTTGAGAATTAAGCCAACTTTTAGCAAACACTACTGGGTCATATTCAAGTCAACCCACTCATTAAAGGAAAAACTGTATACGGAATTAAAACCAATATACAGATTAGTCCAAGAAAGCAAAGCTAAAAATTTCACAACTAAGATTTTGGCAAACTCTCCATGACTCAGACTGTTTGAGGTGTGTCCATTATTTTTATATTCTCCTCCATTTCTCAAATCTGTCCACTCAAAAAAAGCATCTTGAAGGCTTATCCATGAACAACTAGGCGTGATATATGACGAATTTTTTTGTGTGTGTGGCTAATCTTACATTGAAAAGAATTTTCAAACTGCCTAAATCCAGTAAATTCAGATAAAGCAACGTTCAAATTAAAAAATGTTTTGCTAAGATCCAGGATTATGATTTTGGGTTCCAACATCACTGCAGATGGTGACTGCAGCCGTGAAATGAAAAGACGATGCTTGCTCCTTGGAAGAAAAGTTATGACCAACTTAGACAGCTTACTAAAAAGCACAGACATTACTTTGCCAACAAAGGTCCATCTAGTCAAAGCTATGGTTTTTCCAGTAGTCATGTATGAATATGAGAGTTGGACTGTAAGGAAAGCTGAGCGCCGAAGAATTGGTGCTTTTGAACTGTGGTGTTGGAAAAGACTCTTGAGAGTCCCTTGGATGGCAAGGAGATCCAACCAGTCCATCCTAAAAGAAATCAGTGCTGAATATTCCTTGGAAGGACTGATGCTGAAGCTGAAACTCCAATCCTTTGGCCACCTGATGCAAAGAACTGACTCATCTGAAAAGACTCTGATGCTGGGAGGTTGAAGGCAGGAGGAGAAGGGGACGACAGAGGATGAGATGGTCGGATGGCATCACCGACTCGATGGACATGAGTCTGAGTGAACTCCGGGAGTTGGTGATGGACAGGGAGGCCTGGCGTGCTGCAGTCCATGGGGTCGCAAAGAGTCGGACGTGACCGAGCAGCTGAACTGACTGACTGAAGATCCGGGAAGAAAATGATAGAAGAAATTTGCCGTCGCCGAAGCGGGACAAGATTTAGTCCCGGAGTCTGTGAGAAGTCAAAATGGAAACACACATCTGAAGCTTGGATGTCTCTGGTGGTTCAGACAAGGCCTTGGCTTGGGGCCGTGGCTCAACCCCACGTCCAGGAGGATACCGTGTGCTGTGGGGTGACTAAGCCTGTGTTCCACAACTAGAGAAAGCCCACACACAGCCACGAAGACCAGCACGGCCAGAATAATACCTACCTACATACATACATACCTGTGTGCATGCTCAGTCGTGTCTGACTCTCTGCGACCCCATGGACTGCAGCCCACCAGCCTCCTCTGTCCATGGGATTCTCTAGGCAAGAACACTGGAGTGGGTTGCCATTTCCTTCTCCAGGGGATCTTCCTGACCCAGACATCAGTCTCCTGCATTGGCAGGTGGATTCTCTACCATCTGAGGCACCAGAGAAGGCCACTGTATTGTGCACCTGAAAATTACATAATTTTGTAAATCTCAGTTCCGTCCAGTCGCTCAGTCATGTCCAACTCTTTGTGACCCCCAAGGACTGCAGCACGCCAGGCCTCCCTGTCCATCACCATCTCCCGGAGCTTGCTCAAACTCATGTCCATCCAACCATCTCATCCTCTGGCGTCCCCTTCTCCTCCCGCCTTCAGTCCTTCACAGCATCAGGGTCTTTTCCAAGGAGTCAGCTCTTTGCATCAGGTGGCCAAAGAATTGGAATTTCAGCCTCAGCATCAGTCCTTCCAATGAATATTCAGGACTGACCTCCTTTAGGATGGACTGGTTGGATCTCCTTGCAGTCCAAGGGACTCTCATGAGTCTTCTCCAGCACCATGGTTCGAGATTCCCAATGGATGGAATCTTGGGCAAATGCCAAGCTCTGTACTTGTTACTTTATTCAGCAGGAGATTCTAATGTGCTGAGTTACACTGTAGCGGTTATCATGGAACAGGAATACACAGACACACATACACACGCCCACATTCATGTACATAGGCACACGGAGCCTTTGTTATCTCTGCAGGATGCTTCTGCAACATTTCTTACTTTGTTGAATACACTCCTACAGTGTATCCAGTTCAGAATGTCTAGAGAGTCAGCGGTGTGGAAAGCTGACGGTGTGGGAAACTTGATGGTGTGGAACGACCATGCCCCAGCGAGGGAGACTCAAAGTCCAGTCTCTTTTCCTTCTTCTCTTTCTTACTACTGTCTTTTTATGTTTCAAACAGTGTGAGTTATCAAAAACCACGCCCTTCTGCCCACAGCGCCTATGTGTGTGTCCGACTCTTTGCGACCCCATGGACTGCAGCCTGTCAGATTCCTCCGTCCATGGGATTCTCCAGGCAAGAATACTGGCGTGGCGTGCCATTCGCAGATTTATGTTAATATCCCAACAGGCAAAAGGAGAAGAGGGTGGCAGAGGACAAGACAGTTAGATGGCATCACCGACGCAATGGACATGAGTTTGAGCGAACTCCAGGAGTTGGTGATGGACACGGAAGCCTGGCGTGCTGCAGTCCGTGGGGTCGCAAAGTGTCAGACACGACTCAACGAGTGAGCAGAAACAATAACAGATCTGGAAGAAAACAGTTAAGTTTTAGGAACGCCTCTGAATGCATTGAACATGTTGGATCATGGGTGATATTTTCAGCGGCTTTCTAATCAAATCCATAAAGGCTGCTTTGGCTGTTTGTCGGCAAACTGCACATGATGCTTCCTCAGCAAGGCATGATGTTTGTAGGCTGAACCTGGGGGATCTGTGTTATTCCTCAAGGATGTGTGAGTTTCACGTGGTCACATGTCACACTCACCTTAGCTTAGAGGGAGCCCTGGGCCAGAATGCACACACACTGATCTCCGCTTGCCTGGCGGGTTGGACTGATAACCCGTTTCTGAGCTTTCACTCACCATCCTGTGATCCGAGAAATGTAGAGGCTGGACTCAGTCATGCTTCTGCTTCTTCTACAGAGCTGTCATTCTTTCCCCCTTCCCTTCCTCCTCTTCTTTATTCTCAATAAACAGCATTGCACTCTTCTTAAATAGGTGCTAGCTATCAGGGCAACTGAACCTTAAGTGTGCGTATATGCATGTCTTGGAGATGTTGCTAAAATGTGGATTCTGCTTGACTACTTTGGGGTGCATGTGTGGTAAGTCGCTCAGTCGTGCCCGACTCTTTGCGACCCCACGGACTGTATCCCACCAGGCTCCTCTGTCCATGGGATTCTCCAGGCAAGAATACTGGAGTGGGTTGCCATGTACTCCTCCAGGGGAATCTTCCTGACCCAGGGATCGAACCTGAGTCTCCTGCATTGGCAGGAGAAGTCTTTACTACTGAAGCCCTTAACTTGGGGTGAGGTCATACTTTCTGCAAAGTTGGTGGTAACTGGGGCTCCATGCTTTCAGCAAGGTGATGGACGGCATGATGCCAGATTAACTTTTTCTTTTCATAGTTCAGCTTCCTTTTAAAAAACTATTTAACTAATTTAATTCTTTCTGTAATCTCTTGAGACCATTTTTCCAGCGGACAATTGTGCAAGTATTCTTGGCGCTGGTGTTCAGAACATTTTCCATCCTACTTAAAAAAAAAAAATTTTTTTTTTAGATTAACTTTTTCTTTGTGAATAAAAATAACACGTGATGGACAAAAACATATTCACAGGGCAGGAAACTTTGGGTGGGGAAAGAATGCAATAATATTGCAATTGGGTAAAAGGAGATACAGCTCACATGACAGATACTTTCATCTTAAAACTCCTAGGTAGTACAAACAGTCTAGAAGATGAATAAAACATGAACTGCGTCTCACCTCAGCCAACGCCAAGCATGAGTCAGATTTTCTCTGTTGTTATGAAACAGTGCAAAGTGATTCTTTGTCATAAATATTTTTCAAGGAGGGCATAGTCACTGCTAGAAATGCATTGTTTTGCACACAATGTTTTTCACAGAGAGACTAAAATTTTCCTGTTCACTAGAGCATCGCATCCCAAACTTTTCTTCCCCAGGGTTCACTTTTATGGGAGACAATTTTTCCACAGACGGTGGTGGGGGTCAGTTCCATTCAGTTCAGTCGCTCAGGCGTGTCTGACTCTTTGAGACCCCATGAACTGCAGCACGCCAGGCTTCCCTGTCCATCACCAACTCCCAGAGCGTGCCTAAACTCACGTCCATCGAGTCGGTGATGCCATCCAACCATCTCATCCTCTGTCATCCCCTTCTCCTTCCACCCTCAATCTTTCCCAGCATCAGGGTCTTTTCCAATGAGTCAGTTCTTTGCAGCAGGTGGCCAAAAGATTGGAGTTTCAGCTTCAGCATCAGTCCTTCCAATGAATATTCAGGACTGATTTCCTCTAGGTGGTGGGGGTAGGGGGGATGGTTTGGGGATGATTCAGGCACACTACATTTATTTTGCACTTTATTGCTAATCTAATGCCGCTGCTCATCTGACAGGAGGTACTAGTCCACGGACCGGAGCTCGGGGGCCCCTGCATAAGAGTCCCTGGGGAGCCCAAAACACTTCCCTTTGCCTGGATTTGACCTCAAGAGATTTTAATTCAATGGCCAGGGAAGATAATACAGGCACTGGGATTTTTGCAAGCTCTCTGAAGCCTGCAGTCCATTTCAGAACAACTATTTCTTGCGGGTCAAGTGAGATTCTAAAACTCTTCCTGGGGTCATCCCATAAAACCCAGAGCCCAGACTTCTTCTTCTTCTTTTTTTTTTTTTTTTCCAAAAGCAAAAGTGTTTTCTGTTCTCTCTCCAGCAAGCAGGAATGAGCAAATTCAGATGGCTTTGTCCTTGTCCGCAGTGAACGGCCACGTCTGCTGCAAACTGGCGTTTGCCAGCGACTGAATGAAAACAAGAAGGGCATTTGCTGTCTGCCTCTGGGGAGACTGAACCCCGAGCTGCTGCAGCTGCTGACCGCTGACACCCCAAGAAGGAGTTCAAGGTGGGGAGAGAGGCACTCTGAGGCCCAGGGAACCTGGAGGAACACGTCTTGGTTGATGTGTTCAGTCGCTCAGTCATGTCCAACTCTCTGCAACCCCCTGGACCACAGCACGCCAGGCCTCCCTGTCCATCACCACCTCCCGGAGCTTGCTCAAACTCATGTCCATCGAGTTGGTGATGGGCCTGGAAATTTATGCTCCACGTCCCGGAGGGTTGACTGTCTGTGTAAATCACCTATCTGCATTTCTTCTCCTCCGAGGAAGATTTACCTATTCTCCCCATTATGGATTTATCTAATCACTTATTTATGTCCGTAGAGATGAATGGTTATTTGTTTTATACTTTGGGTTACGGTCCAACCTTCCTTTATTTATTCTGTTGCCGAAAAAACAAAGTATCAATCACATCTCCCAAAACCCCATTGCACGTTGCATAAGCCATTCTGGATTTTTACAGCGCAAGACTGTGATGGGAGGGGGAAGAAAAAGAAGGGGGATAGATTTCCACAGTGTGGCCTCTATGCAGTGCTCCGTAATTAAAATAGGATGGGACATTGTTTGTCAGCTATACTGAAGTAAAAATAAGGAAAAAAAAAAATTAAACCATGCTGTCACAAACTGAGTCACTGGGAACACATCTGATAAACACTATTATCATGGAAACTCTCTAACACTCGGGGTTAAGATCAGACTCTAAGAATGTTGGTGGTAAAACAAAGAAGTATAACAGAAACATCTCCAAGACATTGAAAAAAAAAAAAATAGCTCAGGAGATACTAGCCAGCCAAGAGGGAAAAAAATAAATAAGAAGAATTGAAAAAAAAAAAAAAAAGATTTTCTAACCCTTCTGGGTAGAACAGAAGTCACTGCCTTGAGCTTCCTCTGATGACTGAATTCAGTTGCAAATTTACCAAAGATTGAGTTATTTTATAAGTAACCTCTTAACCTACCAGAAAAAACCTCACTCTAAGAATAAGATTGGAATGTATCATCTATGTAAACAGAAACACATTTTCACGTTTGCTGGTTTAGCTGCTAAGTTGTGTCTGACTCTTTGCGATCCCATGGACTGCAAGGCTCCCCTGTCCCTGGGATTCTCTAGGCAAGAATACTGGAGTGGGTTGCCATTCCCTCCTCCAGGGGATCTTCTCAACCCAGGGATTGAACCCGCATCGCCTGCATTGTAGGCAGATTCTTTACTGACTGAGCTACTTCTTTCAGTTGAAGTGTAGTAGATTTACAATATTGCGTTCATTTCTGCTGAGCAACATCAAAACAAACAACCCAGACCAAAAATGGGCAGAAAACCTAAATAGACATTTCTTCAAAGAAGACATACAGATGTCCAAGAGGCATAGGAAGAGATGTTCAACACCACTGGATATTAGAGAAACGCAACTCAAAACCACAGTGAGGTATATCACCTCACACCAGCCAGCATGGCCATCATCAAAAAATCTACAAACAGTCAATGCTGGAGAGGGGGTGGAGAAAAGGGAAGCCTCCTACACTGTCGGTGGGAATGGAAATTGGGAAACCGTCATGGAGAACGGTATGGAGATTCCTTAAAAAACTAGAGACAAACGTGAGTTGAAAGGATACCCGCATGCCAGTGTTCACAACAGCACTGCTTACAACAGCCAGGACATGAAAGCCACCTAGATGTCCACTGACAGAGGAACGGATAAAGAAGACATGGTCCATTCGCACGATGGAATACTACGCAGCCACGAAAAAGAATGAAGTCATGCCGTTTGCAGCCACCTGGATGGACCTAGACATGATGATACTAAATGAAGTAAGTCAGAGAGAGAAGGAAAAATACCATGCGATGTCACTCATGTGTGGGATCTAGTTTTAGAAAAAACGATACTAATGAACTATCTAAATGGGAAGGACGTCCAAAAGGGAAAGGGCAAATGTATACACATAGCTGATTCACTTTGTTGACACAACATTGTAAACCACCTATACTCCAATTAAAAAAATTGTTTTAAATGATACCAATGAACTGATTTATGAAACATAAACAGACTCAGAGACACAGAAAATAAACCTTATGGTTACCAAAGGGGAAAGGGCCGAGGAGGGAAAGATTAGCAGTTTGTGATTAAAAGATACACACTGTATTTAAGTCTATCCGTCGTGTCCAACTCTGAGACCCCGTGGACTGTAGCCCGCCAGGCTCCTCTGTCCATGGGATTCTCCGGGCAAGAACACTGGGGTGGGTAGCCATGCTCTCCTCCAGGGGATCTTCCCAAACCAGGGATTGAACCTGGGTCTCCCACATTGCAGGTGGATTCTTGACTGTCTGAGCCTCTAGGGAAGCCCAGATCTGCACTACTATATATAAAATAGATAGCCAATAAGGAACTACTACATAGCACAGAGAATATCTACAGAGAATATCTACTCAATATTCTGTGACAACATGTATGAGAAAAGAATCTGAAAAAGAATAGATGCATGTATAAGTGAGTGAAAGTGGATCTGTCGTGTCTGACACTTTGTGACCCCATGAACTATACAGTCCATGGAATTCTCCAAGCCAGAATACTGGAGATGTATAATAAATGTACATGTGAATCACTTTGCTGAAACTAACACCTGAAACTAACTCATTGCAAACCAACTGTAGTCCAGTAAAATTTAAAAATAAAAATGGAGAGTGACCAGAGTTATTTTTTTCGGGTAATTACATGTATAGCGATATTGTTGTTGTTCAGTCACTAAGTTGTGTCTGACTTTGCGACCCCGTGGACTTCACACCAGGCTTCCCTGTCCATCACCGTCTCCCAGAGTTTGCTCAAACTCTTGTCCACTGAGTCGGTGATGCCATCCAACCATCTCATCCTCTGTCATCCCCTTCTCCTCCTGCCTTCAATCTTTCCCAGCATCAGGGTCTTTTCCAAGGAGTCAGCTCTTCAAATCAAGCTCCAAAGTGTTGGAGCTTCAGCTTCAGTATCAGTCCTTCCAATGAAGGAAGGACTCCCTTTAGATTGGATTGGTTGGATTTCCTTGCAGCCCAAGGGACTCTCAAGAGTCTTCTCCAACTACACAGTTCAAAAGCATCAATGCTTATGCACTCAGCTTTCTTTATAGTCTAACTCTCACATCCATACATGACTACTGGGAAAACCATAGCTTTGACTAGACAGATGTCTGTTATTACTCGTGAGCATCTCTGCTGGATGAAATCAAAGGTTTTCTGGCATCCTCAAAGGTCTTCTCTCTTTCAATAAGTGAGCCTTGGTTCCCAGTGATCTTCACGCATCTCCATTTCCATCCAAAGGAGGTGATGTGGAAAATGGTTTCCTGTCCGCAAAGACAAAAAAACCTGCATCCAACATTCCCAGCTTCACTTGGGTTTGTGAGGCAAGGAGGAAATGGACACAGAATTCTTTCTGACAGTGGCCAGGGATGAACCTGGGATCTGAAACCTCCAGACAAGAGCCAGCGGGCGATGGGTGAAACCAGCAATACCTGATTGAGCAAATCTAATCTAATCCTTTCCCCCCACCAAAAAAAAAAAAAAATCAAGGAAGCAACAGTGACTAATATACAGACAAGAATTATCTTTAGGAGACAAGCCTCATAAAACCTCATATTTTAAGATGATATTAAGATGATTTTACTATGATATTAAGACAAGCCTCATACTTTAAGATGATGAACGCAAAGAAAGAGAGTTTATCGGGTAAGTTTCCTTGGAGACGTGCCATGGGTACCACCTTGGGGAATCGAACACCCCTGGCAAGAAACATCGCGACCCCTGCACGCACACGTCTGGCCGGGCACGGAGCACAAACTCAAAACCAAATGCTTTGTCTCCAACCTCCACGTTTGCGTGGACGATGAGACTCAACTCGCAAAGGCTTTGTCTCATCGGGGAGGCGTCGACCAACAGCTAAAATTGTGGGTTTCCGCAGCCCCGGTGTTGCGCTTTATTTTTTTTTGCTTCTGGGAGATGAGGGATAGGCGTGCATAAATTAACCGGAAGGCTCATGGCAGACAATAATTAACCACGGGCTTGGTGGAAATAGTGGGGGCTTGAAGGCACGTGTCACAGAGTATACAATTTTCTCACCATCTAGCGCAGAGAACGCCTTCTTGATTCACATTGCTCCTCCACTGTTGTGTCAATCATGGCGAGATGCAAAATCTACCCCCCACCCCCTCAAAAAAAAAAAAAACAAAAAGGAAAAACCACAAAGCAAGAGGAGCTGGGCGCTGATTACACATCCAGACGATGTGTGCATACCTGTGTGCACAGCCACCTCTCATTATTTCCACGCAATGCGGATTTTGGTCTCTGGGTTAAGAGATGGTGGAGAGGTGGACCTTCTAATTTCCAGGCTCTCCTTTAATACAAGAGCCCTGAAAAATGTGTGAAAGTGGTTTAGTCCCTGCAGGCTGAGCAGTTCTTGGATATGCTGATCAGTCTATGGGTTTCACTTGAAATGAGTAACAAAATGTATCCATTGAGACAAGTTGTTGTTCAGTCACGAAGTTGTGTCTGATTCTTTGCGACCCCATGGATTGCCGGACACCAGGCTTCCCTGTCCTTCACTGTCTCCCAGAGCTTGCTCAAACTCACGTCCATCGAGTCAGTGATGCTATCTAACCATCTTATCTTGTGCCATCCCCTTCTCTGCCTGCCCTCAATCTTTCCCAGCATCAGGGTCTTTTCCAAGGACTTGGTTCTTCGCCTCAGGTGGCCAAAGTTTTGGAGCTTCAGCTTCAGCATCAGTCCTTCCAGTGAATATTCAGGGTTAATTTCCTTTAGGATGGTCTGGTTAGATCTCTTTGCGGTCCACGCGACTCTCAAGAGTCTTCTCCAGCACCACAGTTCGAAAGTATAAATTCTTTGGTGCTCGGCCTTCTTTACAAAGGTTATAAATAGCTTTCCCAGGTGGCTCAGATGGTAAAGAATCCGCCTGCAATGCAGGAGACGGGGGTGGTATCCCCCTCGGGAAGATCCCCTGGAGGAGGGCATGGCAACCCACTCCAGTATTCTTGCCTGGAGAATCCCGTGGACAGAGGAGCCTGTGAACTGCCATCCATGGGGTCGCAAAGAGTCAGACACCACTAAAACGACTTAGCACGCACAGTGATGCCTAATATTAACCTCACCATTACTGGACATCTACATGCTATCCCAGTGTGCTTTTTAAATCAAATTTCAGAATGATTCTGAGATGTCTCCCACAAATTCCTTGGACGCGTTCCTCCTCAACCCGGTCTCTGAATAATATAAATACCTTGAGAATGACTGGCAGGTTTCAGAGAACTTGGTTCGGAATTCTGTGACCTTGCACATTTTTATGCCGATAGCGCTTATTCAACTTCTCCCTTAAGGCTGATATACTGATGCTGACTTTCTTTTTCTCGCTGTGGTAATGCATATTTCCCCTAGAAGCACCCCTTTTATTCTATCTTTCAAAAATATTTGTAGAAACCTCTGTCAGTCACACTGATCTTTGTGATGCAGGTACTGTTTTGGGGTTGATTGGGGGTTGATTTGGGGTATGTGCACTTCAATGTTATCTTTCATGCACTTGCTAGGGGTCTAAGGGCTTCCCCGGTGGCTCAGCTGGTGAAGAATCCGCCTGTAATGCAGGAAACCCCAGTTCAATTCCTGGGTTGGGAAGATCCGACGGAGAAGGGAAAGGCTACCCACTCCAGTATCGTTGCCTGGAGAATTCCATGGACTGTATAGTCCATGGGTTCACAGAGTCAGACATCACTGAGTGACTAACACTTTCTATATAAGTGACTTCACTTTCTAGATAGATCCATGTTCTCAGTTATTCAGTTCCTCCCTTACTAACGGAAAAATCTCATGTCTGGCTTTGTTGCGATCGATGCTCCTCTTTATCCACTTCTCAATTGAATGCTTAATTCGTTATTTTAAAAGTAAACTCATTCTAAAAAAGGTCAGTCCCCTCACCCCACCCCACTCCAAGACTAATTTTTGCCATACCCACAAAGTTCTGAAATGGTGATGAGTTTAATTCTTTTCTCCTTCCAAAAAGATACGTCAAAGAGAGTTTAAAACAATCCCAGTTGGAAACCATACTTCAAAAACACACATGGAGCCCAAAGTTCAGAGCAGAACTATTCACAATAGCCAAGACTCAGAAACAATGTCAAATGTCCAGTGACAGATGAATGGGTCAATAAGAGGTGGTATAATACAATGGAATATTACTCAGTCATCAGAAAGAATGAGCTAACGGCACACACCATGGATGGACCTAGACAGTATCGTACCAAGTCAATCAGATAAAGAATGACAAATACATGACAACGCTCTTACGTAGAACCTTCAGAAAGGGTACAGATGAACTCGTCTACCAAACACGGTGGCGGACGTTTACAGAGCAGTTACGGAATACCCTCCTACACTGCTGGTGGGAAGGTAAGCGGGTGCAGTCACTGTGGAGAACAGTATGGTAGTCCCTCAGAAAACTAAAAAGAGAGCTAACATAGGACCCAGAAGTGCCACTCCTGGGCCTCTTCCCAGAGAAAACCACAATTCACAAAGGCACACGTGCCCCCAAAGCTCGCAGCAGCCCTGTTCACAACAGCAGAGATACAGAAGCAACCCGCATGTTCGTCGGCAGATGAAAAGGTAAAGAAGACGCGGTACCTACATGGACTGGAATATTACTCGGCCACAAAGAAGGATGAAACAGTGCCTTTTGCAACAACGTGGACGGACCTACAGACGATCTTGAACGTGAAAGCGTTAGTCACTAGATCACGTTGGATTCTTTGCAACCCCATTCTGCAAACCCATGGGCTGTAGCCCGCCCGGCTCATGTGTTCATGGAATTCTCCAGGGAAGAATACTGGAGTGGGTTGCCATGCCCTTCTCCAGGGGATCTTCCTGACACCCAGCGGCCGAACCTGGCTGTCCTAAGTTTCAGGCAGACACTTTACCACTGAGCCCCCAGGGAAGTCGCAGAGATGGTCTTACTCACCGAACTAAGTCAGACAGAGAAAGACAAATACCGCATGGTATGCCTTATTTGCGGAATCTAAAAATACGGCACAAATAAAGTTACCTACAAAACACGAAAGACCCAGGATGGATCCCTGGGTTAGGAAGATCCGCTCAAGAAAGAAACGACAACCCGCTGCGGTCTTCTTGCCGGGAGAATTCCACGGACAGAGGTGCCAGGTGGGATGCAGCCCATGGGGTTGCAAAGAGTCAGGCACGACAGAGCACACGCATACATGCACACAGACGCATACAAACAGAAATAGACTTACAGACACAGAGAATAGACTTCTGGTTGCCAGAGGAGACAGGAGTGAGGGAAGGATGGATGGGAGTTTGGAGTTAGCTGATGCCAACAATTATATACAGGATGGATAAAAAAACATGATCCTACTGTAGAGTTCATGGAGCTAGATTCAATATCCTGGCATCAACCAGCATGGGAAGCAATATCTTAAAAAAGAATGTATAGATGTGTGTATAACGGAAGGACTTTGCTCCACAGCGGACCTTGGCACAGAATTGACCATCAACTGCACTTCAGTCAAAGCATTCCAGTTGGACGATCACATATCTTTGTGAATATCCTGTCTTCAAAATGTTATCTTCATGACAGCATGGCCCCGAATATGGTTGACCTATTGCTACATGGAATTCTATTTTTTTCTTTCTGAGCTCATAGTTGATTTATTTATTTTTAACTGCAGGATAATTGCTTTATAATACTGTGTTGGTCTCTGCCATGCACCAACACGAATCAGCCATAAATATACACATGTCCCCCCCACCCCCTTGAACCTCCCTCCCACCTCCCTCCCCATCCCAACGCTCTAGGTTGTCTCAGATCACTGGTTTCAGTTCCGTGAGTCGTAGAGCAGACGCCCACTGGCTATCTATTTTTACATACGGTAGCGTATATGTTTCCACGCTACTGTCTCCTTTTGTCCCGTAGCTTAGTTGGTAAAGAATCCACCTGCAATGCAGGAGACCCCGGTTCGATTCCTGGGTCAGGAAGATCCTCTGGAGAAGGGATAGGCTACCCACTCCAGTATTCTTGGGCTTCCTGGGCGGCTCAGCTGGTAAAGAATCTGCCTGCAATGCAGGAGACCTCAGTTCGATCCCTGGGTTGGAAGAAGACGAAGGCTACCCACTCCAGTATTCTGGCCTGGAGAATCCCATGGATTGTATAGTCCGCGGGGTTGCAAAGAGTCGGATAAGACTGAGCGACTTTCACTTTCACGTTCTCATTCTCCCACTGTGCCCACAAATCTGGATCTCCATCCCTCTGCAAATGAACTGTATTACACAGACTGAAGTAAGTCAGAAAGATAAACAAGTACGTGATATTAACGCATATACATGTGGAGTCTAGCAAGATGGTACTGATAGCTTCAAATGTCATTTCTGTTTTATGGATATGAACTTTGTTACACACCCGTTAAACTTTTCTTCGCTTATATAACTTAAATCCTTAATTCCAATTTTCTTCTCGTCTTCTTAATCTGTCATGCTGCCCTCGTTTAATATGCTTGCTATTTCTGGTAACATGGAAGGTTAACTCACTTGACCCAACATTCCTGCTGAAACACACTGAAAAATGCTGGGTGCATGTATTTGTAAAGACTCTCCCTACAAGCATCTCAAGACTGATGGGATAACAGAGGGCCAGGCTAGGATCTTGAGGATGGCATAAACACACAGAGCCCTGAGGCCACTTTTTTTTTCAGAGAATCGTTGGCGAACTGGTCAGACTTGAGCCACATTTTTGATGTATCCTCTGATACGTCCCTAAACAGAAGACACAGGTTTTCACGTCCTTGTCAAGGTCAGGAGTCTAGTGAGACATCTCCCTCCAATCCTTTGGCCACATGATGCAAAGAGCCGACCCACTGGAAAAGACCCTGATGCTGGGAGAGATTGAGGGCAGGAGGAGAAGGTGACGACAGAGGATGAGATGGCTGGATGGCATCACGGACTCAGTGGATATACATACATACATCCCATGGAATATTTCAGACAAGTCGTGCATTTAGTGGGTTTCCCCCGTGGCTCAGATGGTCAAGAATCTGCCTGCACTGCAGGAGACCCAGGTTCGATCCCTGGTTTGGGCAGATCCCCTGGAGAAGTGAATAGCTACCCACTGCAGCATTCTTGCCTTGAAAATCCCATGGACAGAGGAGCCTGGCGGGTTACGGTCCATGGAGTCGCAAAGACTCAGAAACGACTGAGCGACTAACACTTAACTTGTAATTTAATGGGGCAACGCCACTTCCAAAGGCATAGCTTGATTTTTAGGAGTGGAAAAGAAAGGGACAAAGCCAGCTGGTGTCAACAAAATGCAAAATGTCCATACCGTGCGAGCAAGAAGTCCTGTTAATCGGGTTTATTCTGACCAAATAACACAGTTACGAGGAGGAGGTAAGCGTAAAGATGGAAACCACAGCACAGTTTTATAGGAGGCTGGACACGGCGCACGTCGCATTTGATAAAACGCGAGGCTGTCAGCGCAGCTAATGGGGGAAGCCATACATAAAACTTTCATGAATGGATATCAAATTAAATATTAGAACACTATAATTACAAACACATTTGCACATCATAATTACTAAAGAAAAGCCTCAGAATAGCGGGGCAATTAGAGTGTGTGTGGGAGATGTTTTATTTTAATATTCATGTGGAAATGATTGTATTAGGGTTCTCCAGAGAAACCGAATGAACAGAATATATGTGTGTATATATGTATGTGTGTGTGTGTGTGTGTATATATACAGCATACATAGGTATATGTGTGTATACATATATGTATGTATACAGTACACGTGTCTGTATATGTGTATACAGTGTATGTATGTATATGTGTATATGTGTGTACAGTATGTATGTATATATGTACACAGCACGTGCATACACAACATACATGTGTATATGTGTACATACAGTATATATGTATATGTATATATACAGTACATATATGTACATATAGTATGTGTATATATAGTATATGTATGTAAATATGTATATATGTGTATGTTCACCACATGTATATATATGTATGCAGTATATCATGTGTAAGTGTATATGCATGTATACTGTATATGTATATAAATATGTATACATGTGTATATACACCATATGTATGTATGTATATATGTGAATGCACTTTATCATGTATATGTGTGTACACATGTAGATGTGTGTATACAGTATGTTTGTATGTATATGTACACATGTGTGTGCATATACAACATACATGTGTATATGTGTATGTGTGTACACACAGTATATGTATGTATATGTATATATGCATATATAGAGTACATGTATGTATGTATAGTATATGTGTATATACAGTATATGTATATAAATATGTGTATACGTGTATATACACCATATGTATGTATGCATGTATGTGCATGCAGTATATCATGTATATGTGCATATGCATGTATATAGTATATGTATATATGTACACATGTGTATATGTAGTGTTTGCATGTGTGTGTATACGTGTATATGTGTATATGTATGTGTGTGTGTGTATATGTTTGTGTGTGTCTATATATGCATGCATGCATGCTAAGTCGCTTCAGTTGTTTCTGACTGTTTGCAGCCCTTTGTAGCCCACTGGACTCCTCTGTCTGTGGGGTTCTTCAGGCGAGAATACTGGAGTGGGTTCCCATGCCCTCCTCCAGGGGGATCTTCCCCACCCAGGGATCACACCTGCATCTCTTACATCTCCTGTATTGGTGGGCACATTCTTTACCACCCGGGAAGCCCCTGTATAAAGACGCTGATGCTCAGCAAGATTGAAGGCAGAAGGAGAAGAGGGCGACTGAGGATGTGGTTGGATGGCATCACCGACTCAATGGACATGGACTTGGGCAAACTCTGGGAGTTAGTGATGGACTGGGAAGCCTGGTGTGCTGCAGTCCATGGGGTCGCAAAGAGTCAGACATGACTTGGCAACTGAACAACAACAATATATATATGTGTACACACACACACACACACACACACACACACATAGATAGTTAAGACAGAGAGATTTCTTAAGGAATTGACTCATGCAATTACATGCAGTTACAGAAGCTGGCAAGTCCAAAATCTGCAGGGTAGACCAGCAGGCTGGAGACACAAGGAAGAGATGATATTGAAGCTCAAGTCCAAAGGACATCTGCTTACAAATTCCAGCTTTCTATGGTGAGAGCACCCTAGTGGGCTATTCATGCCTTCAACTGATTTGACCAGGCCCACCACATTCCAGGGCAGGGGGCACTCTGCTCTACTCAAAATCCAACAATTTAATCTTTCCCATTAAACACCCCCACAGAAATATCCAGAATAATGTCTGACCACATAGCCCAATACGATGGCCAAAACAAGTAGACATATAAAATTAACACAAGTACTAGGGCTAAAATGAAATACTTAAAAAAGCGAGAGTGAATGTAAGGTGGGAAACTGGAAGTAGCCAGAATGCAGTTTTTATTATTTTATTTTTTTTGAGGGTGGGGGGCACTTCCCTGGTGGTCCAGGGACTAAGACTCCAGACTCCCAATGCAGGGGGCCCAGGTTTGATCCCAGGTCAGGGAACTGGATCTCACATACAGCAACTAAGAGTTATCTTGCCATAATTAAACATCCCCACGTGCTACAACTAAAGATAGCCTTAAGTCATGTTAAATCAGACCAAGAAAAAGGAGATCCTGTATGACAATCCAAACTGAACTATGTATGATCTCAGGTTCTGAGCCTCATACTTATTAGCAAAAACATCATCATCATCACCAACATCATGTGAACATCACGGCCATTATTGTGTGAGCAACACCATCATCTTCATCCTAGTATCACCATCACCATCATCGTCACCACCATCATCATTATCAAGTCACCATCAACACCATCATCACTAACGTCACCATCATCATGTCATAATCTGCACCATCACCTTCATCCTATTATCACCATCACCAGAATCATGTCATCATCAACACCATCCCCTTCATCCCTTCCTCACCAACATCATCCCCATCACTATCACATGACATCATCACCATTATTGTATTATCAACACCATCACCTTCATCCTATTATCACTGCCTTCAGAATCACCAACACCATCAGCTTTATCCTATTATCACCATCACCATCAGCATGATCATGTCACCATCAACATCCATCATGATCCGTCATCATCAACACCATCACTTTTATCCCTTCATCACCAACATCATTACCATCACATGACATCATTGCCATCATCATCATATCATCACCAACACCATCAGCTTTATCCTATTATCACCATCACCACCAGCATGATCATGTCACCATCAACATCCATCATGATCACATCATCATATCATCACCAACATCACCATTACCATCACATGACATCATTGCCATCATCATCATATCATCATCACCAACATCATCAGCTTTATTCTATTAACACCATCACCATCAGCATTATCATGTCACTATCAACATTCATCACGATCACACCATCACCAACACTATAACCTTCACACCGTTGTCACCAACATCACCATTATCATTTCCATCATCGCCGCCATCACCATCATCATGTCATCATCAACGTCATTAGCATGTCGTCATCAGCACCATCACGTTCATCCTCTTATCACCATCACCATCATCACATCACCTTCATCCTACTATTGCCATCAGCACCGCCACCATTATCCAAGAGGTTCCGAATCCCCGTGGCGACTCATCAGAGCCTTTCCCACTGACCTGAAAGGACTGTTTTCCTCTTTTCTTCATCCCAGAAGGACAGTCATCTGACGGATGTTTTCCTCCGGGCGGCAGAGCCTCCTCGGTGGCCTGAAAACAAGGGAAAGTGATGATTGGATGTCCTTGTGAGACAGCCTCTAAGTGGCCTCAAAACAAATCGGTCTGGCTTGAGCCTCCTATGTGATTTTCAGGGCAGCTTCACCTCCCTACCCTCATTCATCAGCGTGGTTCCTTGGGAATCAATTAACAGAAATTGAAGACAATAAGGTCTCTTTCCCTCCTTTATGTTCCCTTCAACAAATACCGGTTTCTGTCTGGAGGAACTGACTGTCCTCAGTAAGCAGAGGCAGAGAAATGTTCATTTCTGTTACTTTGCCCTTCTGAGAAAAATGACAGGAGTAAGCGTGAGCCATCTCTGGTGTGGCCGCATTGAAGGCTAAACACTCAGGTGGCCCCATGCACTGACTTTTAAACAGTAGCTTTAGAAGTAGGGCTTCCCTGGTAGCTCAGCTGGTAAAGAATCCGCATGCAGTGCAGGAGACCCAGGTTAAATTCCTGGATCAGGAAGACCCCCTGGAGAAGGGATAGGCTACCCACTCCAGTATTCTTGGGCTTCCCTGGTAAAGAATCTGCCTGCAATGCGGGAGACCTGGGTTCAATTCCTAGGTTGGGAAGATCCCCTGGAGAAAGGAAAGGCTCCCCGCCCCAGAACTAGGGTGTGTACCTGTGACACCGAACTCAAATAGAAGTCAGAGAAAGGGTCCACCCAACTATGCTAGGAAAACATGCTGGGGAAAAGTGTTGGAAGGGAAATTTAAAAACAATGCTGTTGCTCAGATCAGACACGGTTGCTCAGATCAGACATGGCTGCATGGGACTGAAGTCTTCCCTTGCCCATGGGAAGGGCAACAGAAAATCAAGGCTCCAAATATGTTAATGTTTGAGCTGCTGTGGCATACGGTTGCACTGTGGCCTCATTAATGAGGGCTTGGCAGGGTACTGTTGGCCAAGCGAGACCCCGAGACCCAAACGTTAGTGAACCTGGAAGGAGGGCTGAGCTGACATCAGGGACTCAACAAAGGCAGCCGGAGACGCCACGGGTCCAAACAGCTATTCGAGCAGACGGATGGCCCAAACTGCCAAGGTGACACGGCCTGCTGTCTGTTCAAGGTGGATGGAGGCTGGTGAAAACCTCGGGCAGGAAAACTTCAGAAAATGAGGCGAGAGGCTCGTGCCATTGGAATGAGCTGTCGTCCACCCAGCCAACCACTCACCATCCATTCATTTATCCATCCATTCATTCATTCGTCCATTCATTCATTCATCCATGCATCCATTCACCATCCATTCACTTATGCATCCATCCACAAATCCATCTAACCACACATCCATCCATCCATCCACCTACCCAACCACTCACCATCCATTCATCTACCTATCCATCCATTCATTCATCCATGCATTCATTCACCATCCATTCATCATCCACTCACTTACAAATCCATCCACAAATCCACAAATCCATCTAACCATCCATCCACCCAGCCATCCATTCATCTATGTATCCATCCATCCATCCATCCATCGTCCATTCACTTATGCATCCATCCACATATCCATCTAACCATCCATCCATCCACCTACCCAACCACTCACCATCATTAATCTATTTACCCATCCATCCATTCATCATCTGTTCACTTACTCATCCATCCATAAATCCATCTAACCATCCATTCATCCACCCACCCACTCAACCATCCACTCATCTACCTATCCATCCATTGATCTATTTATCCATCCATTCATTCATCCATCCATTCATCATCCATTTACTTATGCATCCACCCACCCATCCACTCACCATCCATTTGTCTACCTATCCATCCATTCATCTATTTATCCATCCAGCCATTCATCCATCCATTCATCATCCACTCACTTATGCATCCATTCACAAATCCATCTAACCATCCACCCATCCCCCCCAACTCACCCACCCATCCACTCACCATCCATTCATCTACCTATTCATCCATTCATCTATTTATCCATCCAGTCACTCATCCATCCATTAATCATCCATTCACTTATGCATCCATCCACAAATCCATCTAAGCATCCATCCGTCCACCCATCCGTCCATTCGCCATCCCCCCATCTACATATCCATTCACCACACATCCATCTATTCATTCACCCATTGATCCACGCAACCATCCATCCACTGATCCATCATCCATCCACTCAGGCATTCATCTACTAATCCATCCATCATCCATCCATTTAACAAGCGAGCATGATACATGAGGAACTTCCCCGGCCTTGGGGACTCAAAGGCATAAAGACGCGGTCCAGTCGACAGGACTCCAGGCTCCCAGTTAAGGCTGAGGCTCCAAGAAGAAAGAACCCGGAGACACAGGGAAGGGAGATGAGACTGAGTGAGTCAAAAACTAGGCTGTGGCAATCCCTAGCTGCAGAAGGATGATGGATCACAAGCACCGGGATGGACCACGTTGTCAAGCTCAACTCAGCCTCCGGCGATCGGCACCAAGGCACCTCCTTCTCGGGCAGCCTCATGGGAATGCAGACAACATTTGACCTTCTCCACAAAGGTGTTGCTTCAGAAAGGGCTTCCTCCACGGGGAGCTTTCAAGCTCACTCGTGGTTTTTCCAGGACTCATTGGAAAAGACCCCGAAAGATGGAGGATGAGAGGAGAAGAGGGCAACAGAGGATGAGATGGTTGGATGGCATCACTGATTTAATAGACATGAGTTCCAGCATACTCCAGAAGATGGTAAAACTCAGAGAGACAGTCACTGAGGGGAAAAATTAGCTCAGTTATTTGAGCTGTTAGGATGCAAGCTCTGGGATGCAGAGCCCTCTGGAATGAGTAACTGCCAACCGTCAGGCTTGGATAAGCGCAGAGTTAGAAAGGGAGACGAGATGTGTCCGGCTGACTCTCTTCGTCCATAAATGGACATAGAGGGGGACAAGGAAATACACTATTTCTCACTTCCCAGGTGGCTCAGCAGGTAAAGAATCTGCCTGCCAAACAGGAGATGAGGGTTCCATCCCTGGGTTGGGAAGATCCCCTGGAGAAGGAAATGGCAACCCACTCCAGTGTTCTTGCCTGGAGAATCCCAGGGACAGAGGAGCCTGGGGGGCTGCAGTCCACGGGGTCACAAAAGAGCTGGAGGCAACTTAGTGATTGAACAACACAGGCTAGGGAGAGTCTGAAAGACTTCGTTTCAACCTAGGAAGGGAAGCTTCTACTATGCTTCCTTCTAGGGACAATGTTTCAGATGGGGCTATCGCAAGGCATCTTTGCCATACAACCTTGACGACACAACACGTAAGGCTGCATGAGAATTAAAACAGTGAGATCCACAGCTTCGTAGGTGCTCTGTGACGACCTTGAGGAGTGGGATGGAGGGCTGGGAGGGAGATTCAAGAGGGACAGGATATATGTATACATATGGCTGAATCACTGAGGAAGGCTTTCTATTCAAATAGCCCAACTCTTACAGACGTATCCAAAATCACTGCAGATGGTGACTGCAGTCATGAAATTAAAAGATGCTTGCTCCTTGGAAAGAAAGCTATGACCAACCTAGACAGCTTATTGAAAAGCAGAGACATTATTCTGCCAACAAAGGTCCGTCTAGTCAAAGCTCTGGTTTTTCCAGTGGTCATATATGGTTGTGAGAGTTGGATTATACAGAAAGCTGAGTGCTGAAGAATTGATGCTCTTGAACTGCGGTGTTGGAGAAGACTCTTGAGAGTCCCTTGGACTGCAAGGAGATCCAACCAGTCCATCCTAAAGGTAATCAGTCCTGGGTGTTCATTGGAAGGACTGATGCTGAAGCTGAAACTCCAATCCTTTGGCTACCTGATGCGAAGAGCTGACTCATTGGAAAAGACCCTGATGCTGGGAAAGATTGAGGGCAGGAGAAGGGGACGACAGAGGATGAGATGGTTGGATGGCATCACCGACTCGATGGACATGAGTCTGGGTAAACTCTGGGAGTTGGTGATGGACAGGGAAGCCTGGCAAACTGCAGTTCATGGGGTCGCAAAGAGTCGGACACGACTGAGGGACTGAACTGAGCTGATATCTGAGTCACTTTCCCATATAGCAGAAACTAATGCAACATTGTACATCAACTATACTCCAATTTACAAAAAAAAAAACAAAAAACTGAAATTGTATGCTCATCTCTCACTCCAGGGATGCAACCAGCCATCTGTTGAATGCAAAGCAAGAGTCTGCCCAGAACTGCTTAATTGCAGAGCTGGGGAACACCCAAAAGTCTGATTAACGGAACCTGGCTCAGTTCTCCTGCAGGCAGATGGAAGCATGACTGAGACTTAATAAGCGGGAATCCGGTTAATCGTATTTTCCCGGGTGTGAACAGAGACTGAGCTAATTAGAGAAGAAGCAGGGGGTTCCAGTCAACCCCGTCCAGAGCGTTCAGTGGGACACTGGAACAGGCATCCGATGCATGCTGGTAGTGGCGGACACAACTCAGCATCCTCAGAGTCTCTTATTAACGAGAGGGTCAATTCCTAGGCAGGTTGATGAGACGTCTGGAGTCCCCGAGGAGGAGGGAGGGGTCTGGGATCTCGGAAAAGAGACAAGGGTCTGGAATTCTCACGGAGGAGGAAAGGACAAACTTTTTTTTTCTTTACATTCCTTAGCCTACATTCCTTGGCATCACCGACTTGATGGACCTGAGTTTGAGCAAACTCCGGGAGTTGGTGATGGACAGGGAGGCCTGGCGTGCTGCAGTCCATGGGGTCGCAGAGAGTCGGACACGACTGAGCTGAACTGAACTGAACTTCCTTACTCTTAGTCACATAAGTTTTTTTCTTTAACTGATGATTATACAACAAAACAACTCAGCTTAAACTCTGTACTAGGGATTATACAACAATGTATCCTGGTTGAGGACCGTTGCTCCTTCCTGAAAACCTTCCGAGCAATTCTGTTAACTTAAAATGTATATTATGGGAGTGGGTCTGGTAAGATCTTTCTATTGTTAAGTTCTAACCCTGTTACCTTAAAATGTAAATTGTGGGACTGGGTCTAGCAAGATCTTTACAACCTTGAGACATGCTTTTGATTTATTGTACGCTGCTGCTGCTGCTAAGTCACTTCAGTCGTGGCCGACTCTGTGCGACCCCATAGACGGCAGCCCACCAGGCTCCTCTGTCCCTGGGATCCTCCAGGCAAGAACACTGGAGTGGGTTGCCATTTCCTTCTCCAGATTTATTGTATAAGCAATTAAGAAAGTATAAAGCTCCCTTGCTAAGACTAGGGAGGGGGCACTCTCTGTCCAACTTCTGATGTCTCTGTCAGAAGCTTTCTCTGACTCTTTCACTGTAATAAAACTTCTGCCACACAACAGCCCTTGAGTGGTCAAGCCTGGTCCCCAGTCCCGAAGCTAAATCTTCTTCTTTGGAGATCACGAATCCGACACCGTTCACCGTAAGCTATCGTTAATACACACAGAACCAACCGTAGAATCATCCGTTAATAGGGGCTTAATAGGCTGCTCCAGTGGTTAAGAATCCGCCTTGCAATGCAAGCGACGCAGGTTCGATCCCTGGTCCAGGAAGATCCCACATGCCGCGGGGCAGCTGAGCCTGGCAGCCACAGCTGTTGGCCTGAGCTCTAGAGCCCGGGTCTGCAAGAACAGAATCCACCAAAATCAGAAGCTTGTGCACCAAAGCTAGAGAGGAGGTCCCGCTCACTGCAACCAGAGGAAGCCCGCACACAGCACCAAGGACTCAGCACAGACAGAAACAAACATTTAAAAAAAAAAAAACCACTAATGATAACAAATCTAGCCTTTTGGTGTGGGGTGTGTTTATAACGGAGGAGACAGTGTATGGGTTAGGGCAGGGACACACGGTGAAAATGAAAGTCGCTCAGTCGCGTCTGACCCTTTGCGAACCCATGGACTACACAGACCGTGGGATGCTCCAGGCCAGGATACTGGAGTGGGTAGCCTTTCCCTTCTCCAGGGGATCTTCCCAACCCAGGGATCGAACCCACATGTGCTGCATTGCAGGCAGATTCTTCACCAAACTGAGCCACTAGGGAAGCCCCTTGTACACGGGAGGTGTCTTCAAATTTGCTGTGAACCAAAAATGGCTTTAAAACATAAAGTCTGTTTAAAAAATAAGCGAGTAACAAATGGCATTAAGGACAAAAACACATGCATAATATCATATATATCAGTACTTGTATATGTACAAATAGTGTACAAATATGTACAAATAATATCTATAATAGTATCTATAATATCTATATATTATATCTATATCTATAATATCTATTATATCGATATCTATAATAGTATGGGATATAAATCTTACATTAATATATAGCATAGTATATACCGGGCTTCCATGATAGCTCAGCTGGTAAAGAATCTGCCTGCAATGCAGGAGACCCCGGTTCAATTCCTGGGTCAGAGAGATTGCCTGGAGAAGGGATAGGCTGCCCACTCCAGGATTCTTGGGCTTCCATGGTGGCTCAGCTGGTAAAGAATCTGCCCGCAGTGGGAGAGACCTGGGTTCGATCCCTGGGTGGGGAAGATCCCCTGGAGGGCATGGCAGCCCACTCCAGTATTCTGGCCTGGAGAACCCCACGAACAGAGGAGCCTGGCGGGCTACAGTCCATGGGGTCGCAAAGAGTCGGACACGACTGAGTGACTAAGCACAGCACAGCATGTGTGCACCGCTCTACAGGCAGAGAGTTAACAGGAATTAAAGAGCTTCTTGATGATAGTGACAGACGAGAGTGAAACAGCTGGCTTGAAATTCAACGTTAAAAAAGCTAAGATCACGGCATCCGGTCCCGTCACTTCATGGCAAATAGAGGGGGAAAATGTGAAAGCAGTGACAGCTTTATTTTCTTGGGCTTCAAAATCGTTACAGACAGTGCCTGCAGCCATGAAATCAAGACACTTGCTCCTTGGAAGAAAAGCTATGACCAACCTAGACAGCATATTAAAAAGCAGAGACATTACCTTGCCAACAAAGGTTTGTCTAGTCAAGGCTGTGGTTTTTCCAGTGGTCATGTATGGATGTGAGAGTTGGACTGTAAAGAAAGCTGAGCACCAAAGAATTAGTATTTATGAACTGTGGTGTTGGAGAACACTCTTGAGAGTCCCTTGAACTGCAAGGAGATCCAACCAGTCCATCCTAAAGGAAATCAGTCCTCAATATTCATTGGAAGGACTGATGCTGAAGCTGAAGCTTCAATACTTTGGCCACCTGAGGCGAAGAGCTGACTCATTGGAAAAGTCCCTAATGCTGGGAAAGATTGAAGTCGGGAGGAGAAGGGGACGACAGAGGGTGAGATGGTTGGATGGCATCACCGACTCAATGGACATGAGTCTGAGCAAACTCCGGAGTTGGTGAAGGGCAGGGAAGCCTGGCGTGCTGCAGTCCATGGGGTCGCAAAGAGTCGGACATGGCTTAGCTGAACAACACTTAACAGGTCCACCCCAAACTCCCTAACCATAGATTTCCTCCCATCCTTCCCCATGAGCAGCCATAAGTTCATCCTACAAGTCTGTGAGTCTGCTTCTGTTTAGCAAATAAGTTCCTTTGTACCATTCTTTTTCAGATTCTGCATATAAGTCACAGGAGCTCCGGGAGTGGGTGATGGACAGGGAGGCCTGGCGTGCTGCAGTCCACGGGGTTACAAAGACTCGGACACGACTGAGCGACTGAATTGACTGATACGACGTTTGTCTTTCTCTCTCTGACCTAGTTCGCTCAGCATGACGATCTCCCAGGTCCATCCACGTTGCTGCAGATCAAATGCTTTTTTTTTTTTTTTTTTAATGCGTGTGTCTTGAGTGTCTTGAGTGTCCCGCCATCAGCATGGGGGCACAAGACAGCTTCCATGGCAACCAGGACATGTCAGCTTCACTCAGCATCCTCGAGTCTCCCCGGGGAACTGGGGCGGGGGGGTGTTCCATATCCATCAGCCACAAGAGCCCGGCTGCCAGGGATGGTTAACGGGCTGAGAGTGCCAGCCTCCACGCAGCCAGGTCCTGCCAAGAACCATAAGGCAGAGCCTGAAGGAGGCAGATGTATCCGATCTGGCAAGGGATCACGGAGGACATGAAAATTAACCTTGGGCCACTCCTGGCAAGAATTAATTGCTTGTGACTGCAAGATTCCTGTCCATGCCAGGGGCTCACGACCAAACAGGACACATCACGCTCCGAGCTTTGGCCGATCCGTTCCCTCCATGGACATCTGTGCAAATCTTGTTCTTTTTTTTTTTTTGGACTGCTCATCATGAAGGATATTGGTTCCCCGAACTGGGATCGAATCAGCACCCCCTGCATTGCAAGGGGAAGTATTGTTCAATGGACCACCAGCCAAGTCGCTGCAAATTTTTCCGCATGCAAGAAAAAGTAAGCGTCCAGTACATCTCCAGTCATGTCCAACTCTCTGCAACCCCATGGACTGTAGTCCTCCAGGCTCCTCTGTCCATGGGATTCTCCAGGCAAGAATACTGGAGTGGGTTGCCACTCCCTTCTCCAGGGGATCTTCCTGACCCAGGGATCGAACCTGGGTCTCTTGCATTGGCAGGCACATTCTTTATCAGCTGAGCCACCAGGGAAAGCCCACTTAATTTGTTAGGAAGGCCAAGAAAGTAGCTGTTTGTCAGATCATGGAAGAAAAGTCTATCTTAGAAAGTGCCAGCAAGAAGTCAAATGGACAGAAGATTTAAACAGATGTTTCTCCAGACAAGACATGCAGACGGACAACAGACACACAAAAAGATGTTCAACATCGCTCATGATAAGAAAAATGCCAATCAAGACTACAGTGAGGTATCATCTCATACCAATCAGAATGGCCATCATCAAAAAAGTCTACAAACAATAAATGCTGCAGAGGGTGTGGAGAAAAATGAACCCTCCTGCACTGTTGGTGGGAATGGAAAGTGGTGCAGCCACTGTGGCTAACAGCCTGGAGGGTCCTTAAAAAATTAAAAAATAGAGCTACGGTATGACCCAGCAATCCCACTCCTGGGCATATATCCAGAAGCATGGCCCCCAGAGATGCACGCACCCCAAAGTTTACCGCAGCGCTATTTACAATGGCCAGGACGTGGAAGCCAATTTCATGTCCATCGACAGTGGAATGGATAAAGAAGACGTGATACCTGTATACAGTGGAATATTACTGAGCCACAAAAAAGAATGAGATAATGCCAACATAGATGGTCCTAGAGGTTGTCATACTAAGTGAAGAAGTAAGTCGGACAGAGAGAGATAACTATGATATAATACCACTTGTATGGGGATTCTAAAAAAAAAAATTGAATACAAATGAACTTATTTATGAAACAGAAACACACTCATCGACATAGAGAACAAATTCATGATGACCAAATTAGGGAAAGGAGGAAGGATAAGTTAGGAGCTTGGGGTGAAAACACACACCCTTCTAGGTATATGATACCTAAAAAGCAAGGACCTAGGGCACAGCAGAAGACTCGGTGCTCAATATTCCGTAATAACCTACATAAATAACTGACTCGCTTTGTTGGACACCTGGAAATAACACAACATTGTTCGTCAACTACGTGTGCGCTCAGTCGATCAGTCGTGTCCGAGTCTCTGAGACCCCGTGGACTGTAGCCCGCCAGGCTCCTCCGTCCACGGAATTCTCCAGGCAGGAATAGGGGAGTGGGTTGCCATTTCCTTCTCCAGGGGATCTTCCCAACCCAGGGATCAAACCTGCATCTCCTCCATGGGTAGGCAGATTCTTCCCTGTCCGAGTCACCAGGAAAACCGTCATCAAGTATACACTCCAATATAAAAATTAAAAAAAAAAATTTTTTTTTAAAGACGCCAAATGAGGCAGTGGGATGCTTTTTCATATTTCATTCAAGCGTGATTTCTGCCTAGCTTACTTCCGCCTCCTCCTCACCTCTCAGGTGAATGAATTCTGTGTTCTGTTTCATCCTGTTCACTCTCGGGGGCTCCCTTCCCATTTCTGGGTCCTGACTGCTCTGGGACTGTCAACTCGCGCTGCCTCTGGGGGTCCTGAGGTTTCTGAACATCTCACGCAATGGACTCACATGGAGTGCAGCTCTTTGGTTTCTTGGGTTTTAAAATATCATTTATTTATATGTTGGCCGTATCGTGTGGCTCGTGGGATCTTCCTTCCCAGACCAGGGATTGAACTGGAACCCTTGGCAAGTGAACGCGCAGAGTCCTAATCACTGGGCTCCTAGGGAAGTCCCGTGTAGAGTCTTTTTTTTTGTTTGTTTTTTTTGCACCTCAGCTCTGAGGAGATATTCCCAGGAGGCTCAGCGGTAAACAATCTGCCTGCCAAATCAGAAGACGCTAGGTTCGGTCTTTGGGTGGGGAAGATCCCCTGGAGGAGGAAATGGCAACCCACTCCGGTATTCTTGTCTGCAGAATCCCATGGACAGAGGAGGCTGGTGGGCTGCAGTCCATGGGGTTGCAAAGAGTTGGACATGACTGAGCAGACTTAGACACGTCTGAGTAGATAAAGGACCCCGCAGATGGACAGGAATCCAGCCATTTTCTAGCTGAACCTCTGGGGCTTCCCTGGTAGCTCAGTTCGTAAAGAATCCACCTGCAATGCTGGAGACCTGGGTTCAATCCCTGAGTTGGGAAGATGCCCTGGAGGAGGAAACGCAACCCACTCCGGTATCCTTGCCTGGAGAATCTCATGGACAGAGGAGCCTGGTGGGCTACAGTCCACGGGGTCCCAGAGAGTCAGGCACGACTGGGCGATTAAGCACGTCACAGCACAGTTGAACCTCCACGCTCTGCAGGGGTGGAGAAATCCGTGCACCGCTTGGAGGCAAGAACTCTGACCTTGAAAAATGAATGTTTTGTTGAAGAGCCTGGGGTGAGGGGGATGAGAGAGGAGGAGTCAACGAGCAGAGCTGGGCAGCCACCCGGGGTGCAAGCACGTGGGAGCTGAGAGGCGCTGAGCTCCGAGCCGATGGACCGCTTCTGTTCACGCATGGAATTTCTGAGCTCACAAATCCGATGACTGAACGTGGAGTTAAAAACCCTTTTCTGTTTTCTGCCTTTAATGTAAGAGGGAGGGATGCTCAGTGAGGAAGGACTCTGCAAAATGCAGGCTGCGCTGTTCCCATCTTCCTCTCTGGGTTTTGGGTACATGTCTGTTTTTCCTTTGCCAACAAAGGTCCACCTAGTCAAAGCTGTGGCTTTTCCAGGGGTCATGTATGGATGTGAGAGTTGGACTATAAAGAAAGCTGAGCACTGAAGAATTGATGCTTTTGAGCTGTGGTGCTGGAGAAGACTCTTGAGAGTCCCTTGGACTGCAAGGAGATCCAACCAGTCCATCCTAAAGGAAATCAGTCCTCAATATTCATTGGAAGGACTGATGCTGAAGCTGAAGCTCCAATACTTTGGCCACTTGAGGCAAAGAGCTGACTCATTGGAAAAAACTGATGCTGGGAAAGATTGAGGGCAGGAGGAGAAGGGGACGACAGAGGATGAAATGGCTGGATGGCATCACCGACGAGATAGACATGACTTTGAGCAAGCTCCAGGAGTTGCTGATGGACAGAGAAGCCTGGCACGCTGCGGTCCATGGGGTCTCAAAGCGTCAGACATGACTGAGCAAGTGGATAACATATACATTGCAGCAAATTATTTCCAACTTACTCTGGCTCAGATAGGGTCAGTTCTGTATTACTGAGCATCGGCTTACACACTTTTTCCTGTCAAGTGCGGGAACAAAAGCCCATTGATAGTGCAAAGTCGTCTGCTGTCAGAGAAGGTCTCCAGCCCTAGAAACAAATGTCCCCCAGGAACCCCCACTGCAAAGGGCACAGAACCAAGTTGGCGGGTAAATATCCTAGAATGTCACCGTGCTTCTGATTTCATCTCTGAGGTGTAAACCGAGGCGCTGGGACTTAGGCTGCATTACACAGAAAATTACAGTTTCTCCACGAGAATATAAAATCCATCTCTCTAAGGGAAACACGCACAGAGATGAAGGATTTCGGGACATTTCTGTTCAGAGATAACCGGGCTGGCTCATTTCACTGTGGACAGAAAACCGTTTTCTTGGAAACAGCCTGGCAGAAAACTGCTTCATAGACCCAGAGACTGTTGGCCTATTTATGATACCTATTCTATTTCTTGCAGAACAGGGCTGTTCAATTTGTGTCCAAAAGTTCCTAAGACACTGTGGGTACAATCAGATGCTATCCATCTTATTCATTTTTTTTTTAAACTTAAAAAATATTTTTTTTCTTTAGTTTTTATTTTCCAGTGGAGTAAGGTTGATATTGGCATCTCTGGGGGCTCAGTCGGTAAACAGTCTGCCTGCAATGCAAGAGACGCAGGTCTGATCACCAGGTCAGGTTTGATCTCCTCCCATGGAGGAGGGCATGGCAACCCACTGCAGTATTCTTGCCTGGAGAATCCCCCGGACGGAGGAGCCTGGCGGGCTACAGTCCGTGGCGTCACAAAGAGTCAGAAGCGATTAAGCAGCTAACATTTGAAGATCATAGATGATTTACAATGTTTCAGGGGTTTCAGGTTATCCAGCAAAGTCATTCAGTTACACACGTATCTATTCTTTTTCAAATTCTTTTCCCATTTAGGTTGTCACATAAGATTGAGCAGGGTTCCCTGGGCGGTACAGTAGGTCCTTGTTAATAATCCGTCTTAATGTGGAATGGTGTGTGCATGTTAACCCCAAACTCCTTATTTATTCCTCGCCCCAGGGTTCCCATTTGGTAACGCTGAGGCTGTTTTCTATGCCTGCGAATTCTGCTTCTGATTTGTAAATAAGTTCATCTACATAGAACGCCATCTGATTTCCCTGTAAACAGGTAACACTGGATGACAACGAACAGTATTGAATGTTTAAAAAAAAAAAAAAAGGCATAAGAAAGCCTTTATTCGAAGTCAGGGATCATTTCAAAAATTCGCCTTTTCCAATCATGATTTTTGTAAAAAATTGTATTGAAGTACAGTTGATTTGCATTGTTCTTAATTTGTTAATAAGCAAAGTGACCAAGCTGTGTGTGTATTGGAAGGACTGGAGTACATTCATATATTTCAATTTATATATATTGGAAATATATATACATAAATGCATATATATATATATTTCCTTTTTCAGGGAAGCCCATGAATATATATATACATACATATATATATATATATATATATGTCCCCTGGAGGAGGAAATGGTAACCCACTCCAGCATTCTTGCCTGGGAAATCCCACTGACAGAGGAGGCTGGCAGACTATAGTCCATGCGGTTGCAGAGTTGGACACGACGGAGTGACTAACACCTTCACTACTTTTTCACGTCCTTTTCCACTGTGGTTCACCACAGGACACTGAATACAATTCCCTGTCCTCCACAGTAGAATCTTGTTGTTTAGCCACCGTATATATAGTGATGGTGGTGGTTCAGTTGTTAGGTCGTGTCTGACTCTTGCGACCCCATGGACTGCAGCCCGCCAGGCTCCTCTGTCCATGGGATTCTCCAGGCAAGAATACTGGAGTGGGTTACCATTTCCTTCTCCATCCTATGTAGAGTAGTTTGGATCACATTATTTTTTAAATTGAAGTAGCGTTTACTCGCGATATAGAAACTCTTCTTTTAATGACTTCTCAAACAACCACAGTAAGCGGAGAGATTTTTTTTTTTTTAAAGTGCAAACAAAAAGCAAACACTAAATCTTAATCCCCAAGAAACCGGCATGTGTCTGGTGTCTGATTGAACAGCGGAACCTTCTTTGGTCCTTGGAGCCGACAGGAGAAAAGTATACGTCTGCTGGACTCGCAGCAACCATGATAAAGTGAGTCAAATACCTAAATTATCTATCTATCCATCTCTGTGACCCCATGGATTAGAGCCTACCCTGCTCCTCTGTCCATGGGATTCTCTAGGCCAGAATACTAGAGTGAGTAGACATCCGCTTCTCCAGGGGATCTTCCCGACCCAGGGAACAAACCTGGGTCTCCCGCATTGCAGGCGGATTCTTTACCAGCTGAGCCACCAGGGAAAGCCATCTATCTATCGATGATTTATCTTTTCATTTATCTGTTATCCAATTTATCTATCAATCATTTATCTATTCATTATTTGTCTATCATCCATCCAACTGCCCAGCCATCCATTATATCTATCAATCATCTAGTCACCTGATCTATTTATCTATAATTTATGTATCTTTTATCCATCTAGCATTTATCTAAGATCTAGTCATCTGTCTACCATCTATGTATCTGTATCCATCCACCCATCTAATTGTCCATCCATCCATTGTATCTATCATCTATTCACCTTATCTATTATCTATATATCTACATTATCTATATATCTATATCTATATATTTTCCATTCTTTTATCTATTATCTAATCTATCAATCTATTTATCTATCACTTATCTATCAATGTTTCTATCTACCTACCTATCTATATTCATTTCTCTAGTCACCTATCAATCTTTCTATCTATAATCTTACAGAAAAACCTGAACAAACTTTGTAGCCAACTCAATATCTATCATCTGTCCATCCATCTACACATCTATCTATCCATCTATCTAATCTATCCAACCATCCATCCATCTGTGTATACATCTATCTATACATCTACCCATCCATCCATCTATCCATCTATTTATAGCCATCTATCCATCTATTCATAGCCATCTATCCATCTATCTAATCCATCCATCCATCCATTTATCCATCTATCTATATCCATCTATCCATCCATCCATCAATCTAATCCATCCATCTATCCATTTATCCTTTTATCTAATCCATCCATCCATTTATCCATCTATCTATATCCATCTAGTCATCCATCCATCCATCTATCCCTCCATCCATCCATCTATCCACCCATCCATCCATCTATCTACCCATCCATCTATCTATATCCACCCACCCACCCACCGACCCATCCTTCCATCTATCCATCTATTTATATCCATCTATCCATCTATCTAATCCATTCATCCACCCACCCATCCATCTATCCATCCATCCATCAATCTAATCCATCCATCTATCCATCTATCCTTTTATCTAATCCATCCATCTGTTTATCCATCTATCTATATCCATCTAGTCATCCATCCATCCATCTATCCACCCATCCATCCATCCATCCATCTACCCATCCATCTATCTATCCATCTATCCATCAATCCATCTATCTATATCCACCCACCCTCCCACCCATCCATCCATCCATCCATCTATATCCACCCACCCACCCACCCACCCATCCATCCATCTATCCATCTATTTATATCCATCTATCAATCTATCTAATCCATCCATCCACCCACCCATCCATCCATCCATCATCCACCCATCCATCCATCCATCCATCCATCCATCTATCTATCCATCCATAGCTGAGGTTCTCAACCAGGGATGACTGCCCCCAGGGGACATATGACGACATCCAGAGACACTTCTGGTTGTCACAGTTGGGGTGGGGGTTTGCTCCCGGCACGTGGTGCGTGGAGGCCAGGGTTTCTGCTCCACACCCCAAGTGTGCAAGACAACCCCCAGCCCAGGGTCACCCAGCCCCAGATGAGAGGGGCGTGAGGCTAAGAAACCCAGGTCTAGAAGGTGAAGACACAATTTCTGATGCAGAAACAGCAGGCTGGCGGAGAGCCCGCAGACAATCCGGGCTCCTGCACAGAACCACCTCAGAATCTGCGTCTCAGTCTCAAAAGCTCCCCTTAGCATCACTCAGCCCTCCGGGGAACGTATTATTTGCCAGGTTCCTGGGGCTGGCTCACGGTTGTGTCTCATCCAACAGGGTCTTTCCAGGACCGTGACTTTTTACCAAAATGCCACCATTCCCCTGATGCTGAGAAAGGAGAAGAGGGTGGCAGAGGATGAGGTGATCATGGCATCACCAACTCGATGGACACGAGTTTGAGCAAACTCCAGGAGCTGGTGAAGGACAGGGAAGCCTGGTGTGCTGCAGTCCATGGGGTTGCAAAGAGCCGGACACGACTGGGCAACTGACCAACCAACCAACCACCATTTAAAACTTCATCTCGCAGATGACCTCAGGATGCAAGAAGCCTCTATTCCCTGGGGATGAGAGGGAAACATCAGAGAGAGATAGAGAGATCTGTCCCCCAAGGAAATGGCAACCCACTCCAGTATTCTTCCCTGGAGAATCCCACAGACAGAGGAGGCTGGCAGGCCACAGTCCACGGGGTCACAGAGTCGGACACAACTGAAACGCCATTGCACGCACGTCCCGACCAGGCAACCAAGACACCCGACACGGAAAAGCCAGTGATGCAGACAGAAAAAGATGACAGACCAGCAGAGGGGTACCCACACGTGGGCAAGCCTCCACCCACAGCTACCTCATCTACAACCCTTCGGCCTCATTCCAAGGAAAGCATCCCTTTTTTCCTTTTCCTCCTCTGTGCTCCAGTCCATCCTTCACACGGACAAACACATGGACCCAGGATGACTTGCAGAATTTCTGAAGGACCCGGCTGGCATCTCCGCCCGGGGATGCTGGCTCGAAGCATCAATTACTAATGTGGTCTGCGGCACAGCCCGGGGGGCCGGGGGTGGCAGGGGAGCTCGGAGCGCTCGGCGGGCGGCTGTGACCTTGGCCGCAGGCTAACCCTCGCCACCCCCCTGGCCTCGGGTACTTTCAAGTCAGAAGCGAGGTCTCCCTGTGAAGGTAGCTAAATTAATTTCCAGGGGACGGGCGGAGATCCCGGTGCAGCTGTTATGAAACGGGTAGGAATCTGAAATGAATAGCTGAGGAGGAGACAGAGGACTCGACTGCGAAGACAGGGAGAGACCAGGTCAGCAAGGGAGGCTCAGAGGAGGCAAAAAAAAAAAAGAGAGAGAGACAGAGAGGGAGCAATTTGCAACGACAGCCCACTTTGCTTGTTCCAACTGAATAAAGGTTGCAGTTGCCTCTGTGTGCGTGTTTTAACTGGAGGAGATTTGCTTTACAATGCTGTGTTGGCTTCTACTGCATAACAGTGTAAGTCTGCCGAAGGCATGTGTGTGTGTGTGTGTGTGTGTTAACTGGAGGAGAATTGCTTTATAAAGTTTTGTTGGTTTCTGCTGCACAAAAACGTGAGTCCATCGAAGGCATACATAAGTCCCCTCCCTCTTGAACGCCCCCCTCCCACTCCCCACATCATCCCTCAGCATCGCTCATTATTAGAGAAATGCAAATCAAAACGGCAATGAGCTATCCGCTCACAAAGGTCAGAATGGCCATCAGCGAAAAACCTACAAACAATAAATGCTGCAGAGGGTGTGGAGTGAAGGGCACCCTCTTACACTCTGGGTGCGAATGTGAATTGGTACAACCACGATGGAGAACAGTAAGGGCATTCCTTCAAGAACTAGGAATAAAACGACCATATGACCCAGCAATCTCACTATTGGGTATATACCCTGGGGAAACAATAATTCAAAACCACACATGCACTCCTTTGTTCATCACAACACTATTCACAGTAGGCAAGACATGGAAACGACTCTGATGCTGGGAAAGATGGAGGGCAAAAGGAGAAGGGGGCGGCAGAGGATGAGATGGCTGGATGGCATCACTGACTCAACAGACATGAGTTTGAGCAAACCCCGGGAGATGGGAAGACTGCAGTCCATGGGGTCAAGGGGGAGATGGTGAAGGACAGGGAACACTGCAGTCCATGGGGTCGCAGAGAGTTGGACACAACTAAGCAACTTAACTACAATAAAGGACATGGAAGAAATGTCGGTGTCCACTGACAGAGGAACGGATAAAGAAGTTGTGGCAGATATACACAACAGAATATTACTCAGCCATGGAAAAGGAACAGGTTTGCGTCAGCTCTAGTGAGGTGGATGAACCCGTGTGTGTTCTGACTGATTTTCAACGCCGGGCTTCACGAAAGGACAGCAAGAAGCCCAGAAGTCGTATGAAATGTCCAGCGTCAGGGGAGACGGATGACTGCTTCTCCGTGCTGGGCAAAGATGGGCATGGCACGGGGTCAGTGAGGGCTGGGGGCCTGCTGGAACCGATGAGGCCAACACAAGACACAGGTACTGTCTCACGTTTCTGCATGCGAGACGTCTGAGACAGGTCATGTGGGGCTACGATAGAGGTGTCGGCAGGACTTGGCGGGGAGGAATCTATTTCTGGGTCTCTTTCGGCTTCTGGAGCTGCATCTGAAGTTCCTGGCTTCTTCCTCCAAAAAGTAGGGTACCACCTTGAATTCTCTCTTCTGTCACCTGCTTGCTTGCCTCCCTGCCTATCTGATCCTCTACCTCCCTCAGAACAAAACCTTTGTGACTGCGACTTCCCTGGTGGCCCAGGGGTTAGGAATCCGCCTTTCACTGCAAGGGACATGGGTTCGATACCTGGTCAGGGAACTAAGATCTCATACACCTCGGGGCAACGAAGCCTGCCCGCCAAGCAACGGAATATCCCGCATGCTGCAACTGAGACCCAGAGCAGCCAAAAATAAAGACATATTAAAAAATTTTTTAAAACTTTAATAAATATTAAATTAAAAAAAAAACCTTTATGATTACAGGGCTTCCCTGGTGTCTCAGATGGTAAAGAATCTGCCTGCAATGCAGCAGACCTCAGTTCGATCCCTGGGTTGGGAAGATCCCCTGGAGTAGGGAGAGGCTACCCACTCAAGTATTCTTGGGCGTCCATGGTGGCTCAGTCAGTAAAGAATCCGCCTGCAATACGGGAGGCCTGGGTTCAATCCCTGGGTAGGGAAGATCCCCTGTTGTTTAAGTTGCTAAGTCACGTCTGAGTCTTTGGCAACCAGAGGGACTGTAGCCCTCCAGGCTCCTCTGTCCATGGGATTCTCCAGGCAAGAGTACTGGAGTGGGTTGCCATGCCCTCCTCCAGGGGATCTTCCCGACCAAAGAACCCCTGGAGTAGACTGAAATGAAAGCATCTCCGGCCGTAACAATAAGCAAGAAATGTCACAGCCATCAGTGACTTCCAGCCTCCAAATGTGAATGTTAAGTGAAAGCAGCTCAGTCGTGTCCAACTCTCTGTGACCGCATGAACTGTAGCCCGCCAGGCTCCTCTGTCCATGGGATTCTGCAGGAAGAATACTGGAGTGGGTTGCCATGTCCTTCTCCAGGGGATCTTCCCAACCCAGGAATCCAACCTGGGTCTCCTGCACGGGAGGCGGATCCTTTACTGTCTGGGCCAAGAGGATGGCAAAATTTCGATCCACCACCCCCACGGTGATTGCAGAAGAGCTGGGAGAATACAAGAATCAGCCATCCGTGACATCTACCTCTCCTGAAGGTGAACAAGGAAACAGGCTTGGCCCCAGACAGCCGAGGTGCATGTGAAAGGAGTGAATTCAGTGAGCCCACAGGGTGCATCTTCCCACACACAGAATCCTCAGTTCCCTCACTGATAGCTGATCTTTGCTGTTCAGACAGCCTGCTCCCTTTGTTGTATACTTGTCTACAGCCTCACTCCCCCTCCAGCCTCCTTGGAGCAGTTTTCTCAGAGCTACGGAGATGCTGCCGCCCCAGGCTCGGAGTCCTCAACGTGCCCACCCAATAAAAGAACTCTGATTTCAGGTGGTGACTATATTTTTTGGTCAACAGCATCAAGCTACCTCAACACACATTTTTTGCTGGGTTGTTGGCTTCCCTGATAGCTCAGTTGGTAAAGAATCTGCCTGCACTGCAGGAGACCCTGGTTTGATTCTTGGGTCAGGAAGATCTGCTGGAGAAGGGATAGACTACCCGCTCCAGAATTCTTGGACTTCCCCGGAGGCTCAGCTGGTAAAGATTCTGTCTGCAGTGTGGGAGACCTGGGTTCCACGCCTTGGTGGGGAAGATCCCCCTGGAGAAGGAAATGTCAACCCACCCCAGCATTCTGGCCTGGAGAATCCCAAGGACTGTACAGTCCATGGGGTAGCAAAGAGTCTGTCACAACTGAGATACTTCCAATTTCACTGACTTGAGTTCTCGTCTCTTTTTGCTATCTTTTTTTTTTTTTTTTTTACTCCATGGGGATTAGAGTTGGCTTGAGAATTATTTTAAGCTGAAAACATTTGAGATTCATCAGATGCTGGGGAGAGAAAAAAGAAAAAAAAAAAAAAAGCCTGTGGTGCTAGTGGTAAAGAACTCCCCTGCCAATGCAGGAGACGCAGCAAACCTGGGTTCGATCCCTGAGACAGGGAAGATTCCCTGGAGGATGAAATGGCAACCCACTCCAGCATTCTTGCCTGGAGAATCCCATGGACAGAGGAGCCTGGTGGGCTGCAGTCCACGGGTTTGCAAAAGGCTTGTAGACGACTGAGTGACTGAGCGTGCATGAGAATGAAAGGGGAAATGGGGTGGCTTTTGCTTCATTTCTACAATGTCTACAATTCTTATTAATAACATTGTAAATGAGCCGACTCTGTGGGTCGTTCCCTGGGCAGAACACCCCCCACCTCACGCTCTCCTCCTGCCTGTTCTTTAGAAGGAAGCTTTTGCCTCCTAGGACTTCCCCGAGAGTGCCAAAGAATAAACTGAATCAGAGAAGAGAGCAAAAGCAGGAAAAAAAGGGAAACAGTCAATGGAGACCAAATGCAAATAGCTTATCCATTAAACAAAGCCAAGGACCTCCAGTTCCTCCTCAAGGGCTGGAGGTGACAAAAACAGTCAAAGGAGATCAAATACAAATAGCTTAGCCATTAAACAAAACCAAGGACCTCCAGTTCCTCCTCAAGGGCTGGAGGTGAGGAAAAGAGTCAAGGGAGATCAAATGCAAATAACTCAGCCATTAAGCAAAGCCAAGGACATTCAGATCCTCCTCAAGGGCTGGAGGTGAGGAAAAGGGCCAAGGGAGACCAAATGCAAATAACTTAGCCATTAAGCAAAGCCAAGGATCTCCAGTTCCTCTTTAAGGGCTGGAGATAACATTCTGAGCCCTGTCCTTTGAGCTGTATTGCAGACACTGAAGCTCCCAGGAGGTGGAAGGAGTTAACGATGTGCCCTGCCCACCAGCACGGGGACCCCAGACGGCTGGAAGCAGAAGGTGGGTGATGCTGGCTCCCGATGACGTCACCACCAGCCAATCAGAAGATGGTCCAGCAGGTGATCACATACCCTGGGACCCTCTGCTTCACTCTGTCTTAAACAAAACAAAACAAAAAAAAAAGCGATTCCCAGAAGGTATTCAGGGACCTTGAAATGAACCTGAAATGAACTCTTGAAGGAGTTCAGGTCTTCTGACCATAAGCTGCTTATCTCTTTACTTGGACCTACATTGGGTGCCTTGCAGAGAAACCCATCTCTCTCTGCTTCTCTCTCGTTCTATATCCGTCTTTACCTCTCTGTCTGCTTGTCTCAACAAAGGTCCATCTAGTCAAAGCTGTGGTTTTTCCAGTAGTCATGTATGGATGTGAGAGTTGGACTATAAAGAAAGCTGAGTGCTGAAGAATGGATGCTTTTGAACTGTGGGGTTGGAGAAGACTCTTGAGAGTCCCTTGGACTGCAAGGAGACCCAACCAGTCCCTCCTAAAGGAAATCAGACCTGAATGTTCATTGGAAGGACTGAGGCTGAAGCTGAAACTCCAATACTTTGGCCACCTGATGCGAAGAGCTGACTCATTGGAAAAGACTGTGATGCTGGGAAAGACTGAAGGCAGGAGGAGAAGGGGACGACAGAGGATGAGATGGCTGGATGGTATCACTGATTCAATGGACATGAGTCTGAGCAAAGTCCAGGAGTTGGTGATGGACAGGGAGGCCTGGCGTGCTACAGTCCATGGGGTCGCAAAGAGTCAGACACGACTGAGCGACTGAACTGAACTGAACTGCTTGCTCTGTCTGCTTCTCTTTATCTCTTTCTGCTTCTCTCTGTCTCCTTCCCTTTCCCTCCTGCCGTCCCATCCACACAGGTCCAGAGCGGAGCTGGAAGTGGCATCACGACCCCGCGATCCCAGAGAAGGCAAGAGTGTCACTGCTGCTTGGCTCTGGCAGGACCCCTTGCCTGGGTCCTCTTAATGCCCTGAGTCTCCTTCCACGCCCTTGGGCCGGGTACCAGCTCCGTCCAGCTACTGAGGCTGTGTCTAGGGGAGGGACCCCTGGACCAGGCGTGCAGGCAGGCAGGTGTTGGGGGGAACGGATGCTCTGAGACGCACATCCACCAGCTTCTCCCTGCCTCCCAGACCCTTGAGTGCTCTGAGAAAGGGCGACCGGGGACACCTCCGCCTGAGAAGTAAGCAAGGGAGCTCACAGGCTGGGGTGGGTCTCAGCGGCTCTGCCATTTTTTAACATTTTTTTAATTTGGTCTGGAACACACGGATAACTCACTTGGAATTTTAAGGTGCATCCCAGCTCTGCCGTTCTAAAAGCTAGTTGCACGTGGCTCTGAATGCTTTAGTGTTTTGAGTGGGGCCTGGGGGTCCCCAAAGGACCCTGCCCTCCGGGGGATCCTGGCAACGTCTGGGGACATTGGAACACAGACAGCCAGCGTCTGGGGTGTTACCATGGTGGTGGGGCTCCCGGTGTGTGGTGGGTGGGAGACCAGGGACTCTGCCCCACACTCCACGGAGCCCAGGATGCCCCACGGCACAGAGTCCAGCCCCAGATGTCAGTAGGGCTGAGGCTGAGAAATCTAGACTTAGCATGAGAGACGCAGTCTGTCTGTCTGTCTACGTATCCATCACCTATTATCTATCCACCATCTAGCATCTATATTTTCTTTTTTCATCCTTCCTTCTACTAGCATCAGCTGGGAAGCCCAGGACACGTGGGTTTGATCCCTGGGTCGGGAAGATCCCCTGGAGGAGGAAATGGTAACCCACCCCAGTATTCTTGCCTGGGGAATCCCATGGACTGAGGAGCCTGGCAGGCTGCAATCCACGGGGTCGCAAAGGGTCAGTCAGACTGAGTAACTAACCCTTTCACTTTTTTTTATATTCTTTCTTTCGATGATGTATGTATCACTTATTGAGTATAAATCTATCATCTATCAGTTGCCTATTTACCATCTATTCTTTTCCGTTCTTCCTATCTATGTATGTGTCATATCTATCTATTTTCTTGTCTTTCTACCTATCTCTATCTATCATCTACATGTCTAAAATGTCTATCTGTCCATCTGGGCTTCCCAGGTGGTGCTAGTCAATGCAGGAGACGTAAGAGACTCGGGCTCGATCCCTGGGTGGGGAAGATACCCTGGAGAAGGAAATGGCAATTTCCCAGGCAATTCCCCAGAATTCTTGCCTGGAGAATCCCATGGACAGAGGAGCCTGGTGGGCTGCAGTCCACGGGGTCGCAAAGAGTTGGACATGACTGAGTGACTAGCAATAACACTTCTTTTACATTCATGAGTCAAATTCTGAGGAATCCCAAAGTGCAGGCATCTGGCCTCTTGGTCCTGTTTCCTGGCTGTGTCTGCATGTCCCTCTGCAGATTCATGAACCTCTCAGACACATCCATTCGCCGGTGTGACCCACTGGGGCTCTGTCCACCGCTTTCCAAGTGCAGAGATGCCACCTGCACCGCCTGGCGATGCTTCTGGTCATCTTCCTCGAGAAATAATCTTGCATCTCTAACGTGACCACGTGCCATTTTCCCCCAACACCCCCAGGCAGGTCCCGAAAGCGGATCCCATGCTTCTGACAGCTTCTGGCGTTCTCTGAATCACCGTGGACAGTTTCATAGCTCCTTCCAGCCCCGCGGTCAGCACACCGTCACTCACGCACTGCCTCTGAGGTCCTTCACCGTCTCGGAAATAGACGGCCGCATTTCATTCTGCTTTGGCACTCGTAAAAACCCGCGCGGAAAGAATTTCAAAGACTGGCAGGAAATGATGGAACCCAACGGGGTCTGTGCTTCCCAGGTGCCTCAGCATGTTAAACAACCTGCCTGTCAATGCAGGAGACGCGGGTTCAATCCCCGGGTCGGGAAGATCCCCTGGAGGAGGGAATGGCAACCCACTCCAGTGTTCTTGCCTGGAAAATCCCATGGACAGAGGAGCCTGGTGGGCTACAGTCCCTGGGGTCAGAAAGAGTCAGGCACAACTGAAGTGACTGAGCAACAGGGTCTGTTTCTTTCTATTATGAAGGTTGTTGGAACTCATCGTATTTTTGCTCCTTCCTACCCTTCAGAGATGGAGTTTTGAAAGGAAGCAGGATCAAGTGGCCAGATGCCTACACTTTGGGATTTCTCAGAATTTGATTCATGAATGTAAAAGAAGTGAAACTGCTAGTCACTCAGTCATTTCCGACCCTTTGTGACCCCATGGACTGCAGCCCGCCAGGCTCCTCTGTTGATGGGATTCTCCAGGCGAGAACACTGGCGTGGGTTGCCATGACCTTTTCCAGGGGATCTTCCCGACCCAAGGATCGAATCCAGGTCTCCCGCATTGGCAGGCAGATTTTTACCACTGAGCCACTAAGGAAGCTCACAAGTTACCGTTTTATGTTTTATCCCTGAGGATATTCTTGAATGAAAAATTCTCAATGTATCTACACATTGAGCAGCACGGTAGACCAGAAGTCCCAAAGGGTCCTCGAGGGACAATTTAAGCATATTCTGGGTAAATGTACTCCTGAACTCACGACATTAAAATGATTATTTGTAATTCTATGCACTTGGGGATTTTTAAATACCCATTTCAGTTACCCATGAGGGTAAAGAGGAACCATGAAAATAAGAATGTATCTATGAGATGCAACCCAGGCATCAGACAGAAACAAGGACACTGTGATCAGATATATGAAAAGTCAGAAATTAAGGGCAGGCATCAAACACAGGAAGTTCGACACGACATCCTAGAATGAAGACTAAGAATTATAAGGAAAAAAGGGAAGAAATAGACGCAGTTGATATCACCAGGAGTTGTAAGTTGGCAATAAATGCAAAGATTGCTAGAAGTGTGTGAACCTCAGAAAATGCTTGGTTGAAAGTGAAAGTCTGTCAGTTGTGTCCAACTCTTCAGACCTCATGGACTATACAGTCCATGGAATCCTCCAGGCCAGAATACTGGAGTGGGTAGCCTTTCCCTTCTCCAGGGGATCTTCCCAACCCAGGGATCGAAGCCCAAGAATACTGGAGTGGGTAGCCTTTCCCTCCTCCAGGGGATCTTTCCAACCCAGGAATCGAACCAGGGTCTCCTGCTTTGCAGGTGGATTCTTTACCAGCTGAGCTATCAGGGAAGTCCTAAAAACAAAGGTCGCTGAGGTGAGTTATACTCCTGTGCCGTGACTCGCTTCATTGAAGAGAGCCTCAGAGACGGGAGAGTTCTCACGCTTTTTACTGCGCACGTACACTCCCCTACCACACACGCAGAGATCCAGGACATTGTTATGTCTGGGATAATGTTTGTGCTATTGTGGCCTTTGTTAAACACACCCCTAGGATAGCGGTACCCAGACAACAGAACACACAAAGCTTCAACACATTTCTTAAATGACAAATTTACTGACTTCGGAGCTTGGATGGAGAACCATGCCTGGTGTGCATTTAGCCCTAAGCGTCCCTCAGACTGAATGCATAGGTCTTGCTGTCCACTCTGCAAACCCGGGTGTAGACAGGGCACAAGTCAGGAGCACCAATTGATGGAAGAAGAGTCAGGAAGACAGACATCAAAAAGCTTAATGACGGTGCCCATTGTGAGACTTGACACATCCCGAGGACCACTTGGGAAACAGGCATGGCACTACCTGTCTGACCCATGGGTCTTCTGAGAAGCTTCCCCAATCAGCTTCCCAACCCCTCCAGACTTGGAAGGAGCCCAGTGCACCCACTATGGTTGTATTTCCTAAAAGCCAAGGTGCGAGGTGTTTATGAAATAGGCACCCTCATAATTCAGTTGGTATCAAGACAGAGGAAGCTTCAACTGGGTTGCATTTGACACAGACCTGCCTTCGCAGAGCTCACTCTTTCCCATGAAAAGTGCCTCTTATCACATCCGGTACATCCCCAGTTTCTAGGCATTAGGACTTTATATCTTTGGGGCCACTCTTCATCCCACCCTAGATGGCAAGCTCCTTTAGGACAAGAGCTCCATGCCACTCAACAGTGAACTCCATCCAGTGTTTGCTCAGAGCCTGGCTGGGTAGCCCTACTCAACACACAGTTGCTGGAAGGATGGATGGATGCATGCATATGTGAGTGGAAGGATGGACAGATCAGCGGTGGATGGATGGATGGTGAATGGATGGATGGGGGGGTAGATGGATGAAGGATGGATGGATGGAAGGGTACTGGGGGTAGATGGATGAAGGATGGATGGATGGAAGGATGCTGGATGGATGGATGAAAGCATGGATGGATGAATGGGTGAAAGGATACATAGATGGATGGATGGGTAGATGGATAGATGGAAGGATGGAAGGAAAAGTGGGTGGGTGGGTGGATAGATGGATGGATGGATGCATGGATGGATGGATGGACAGATAGATGGATGAAAGGATGGGTGGATGGATAGATGGATGGATGAATGGATGGATGAAGGATGGATTGATGAAAGCACGGATGGATGGATGTGTGAAAGGATGGATGGATGAATGGATATATAGATGGATGGATGGGTAGATGGATAGACAGGTGGATAGACAGATAGATGGAAGGATGGATGGAAGGATGGAAGGGTAGATGGGTGGATAGATGGATGGATGGATGGATAGATGGATGGATGGATGATGGATGGATGGATGGATGGATGGATGAAGGATGGATAAATGAAGCATGGATGGATGAATGGATACATGAATGGATGGGTAGATGGATAGATGGCTGGATAGACGGATAGATGGAACGATGGATGGATGGATGCATAGATGGATAGATGAAAGGATGGAAGGATGGATTAGTGAAAGGTTGGATGGATGAATGGACACATAGATGGATGGATGGTGAATGGATATGTAGATGAGTGGAATGGATGGGTAGATGGATGGATGAATGGATGGGTGGGTGGGTGAATAGATGGATGGATGGATAAATGAAAGCATGGATGGATGAATGGGTGAAAGGAAGGGTGGATGCATGGATGGATGGATGAAGGATGGATGGATGAGGCGGTCATCCCCATTGGTGAACAGAACTCACTGATGCTACATGGAAGGGATGAACGCTCAGCCTTACTGACGAACGCACATGCTGTGGGTCCACCTACTGAATCACAGTTTGCCCAGGGACGAAAGATCCTCCATCCCGGTGCGTGTCCACATCGCCCCCTCCCAGGCTCCCTGGACATCAGCGACAGGCTCAAACCCAGAATCCCAGTGCTCATGATGCCTCGGATTCAACCGTACTCACCCGGTGATGCACAGGACCTTTCCAGGTGCTGGACTGCGTCTCCGAGCTCTGAGGAATGTTCCACAGTCAGGTGTGGAGGGAACATGGTAACTTCTCCAGAACCAAGGTCTCTCTCTCTACCCTGGTGAACAAGGGCTTCCCAGATGGCTCAGGGGTAAAAAATCTGCCTGCCAATGCAGGAGATGTGGGTTAGATTTCCTAGGGTCGGGAAGATCCCCTGGAGAAGGAAACGACAACTCACTCCAGTACTCTTGCCTGGAGAATCCCATGGACAGAGGAGCCTGGTGGGCTACAGTCCACAGGGTCATGAAGAGTCAGACACGACTGAGTGACTGAGAATGCACACCTGCCCAGTGGATGAATGACATAAGGGCAGTCATGAGATGAGAAGGGGCCACCTGAGGCCAGGATCCTACAAGGTTCCACTTGACCTTGGAGCTGCTCTTTGCTCAAGGATTATGGAATCTCCCAGGGACTCTTGAGAGACTCAGCAAGAACAAGAACTCAGCAAGCCTGTTCTCTCAGTGACAAAGGATGGTGGCTCGGCCAACTTCCCCATCCTGAGTGTGTACTTAGGAACCACCTTTGTGAAAATGGGAAGAGTAGCTGGCATTTGTGGACGATGACCTCAAGCCATGCAATGACTCTCTGGTGACACATAAACCTCAAAGGCTGGGGTCTTCCTCTAAGCCAAGATTCCACCTCTTGGAACATCATTCTGGCTGTTCGGAAATATTAGATGAGGCATGTCTTCATCTTGGTTTCAGCACAGGAAGTAATCCTAGTTTTCAAACATGACAGTCATGGCTGTAGGACTTAGCAGAATATCTGAGCAGTTCTCAGAGGTGCCAGCATCCAGGGCTGAAAGCGGCAGCTCAGTGGGTCTCAAACTCTGAGCAAGAGGATGGCTTGAGGAGGTCTGATAAATGCTGACACCCAGAGGGATGAGCTTGGGAATTCTGTTGAAGGCGGGGCTGAACGTTAATTGTTTTCAGAGGCTCCTCCAGTGTGCAGTCAAAACCCACTAGCCTTACCGGAGCTTGTCATCATTCAGTTGCCAAGTCGTGTCTGACTCTTTGTGACTCCACGGACCGCAACATGCCAGGCTTCCCTGTCCCTCACCATCTTCTGGAATTTGCCCAAGTTCATGTCTACTGAATCGGTGATGCCATCCAACCATCTCATCCTCTGTCACCCCCTTCTCCTCCTGCCTTCCATCTTTCCCAGCATCAGGGTCTTCTCCAATGAGTCAGCTCTTCACATCAGGTGGCCAAATTATTGGAGCTTCAGCTTCGGTCCTTCCAATGAGTAATCAGGACTGGACCTTGGGGACGGTCTTCACCACCCATGACAGGCTCGAGGACATTGATGGTTTGATGGGGGAGGGCTATGCTGGGGGTGGGGGTGCCCTTATTGGCTGTAGACTTGCTTCTCTTTCTTGAGGTTGGAAGGAATGTGAGCAAAGAAGGCTATAGCATTTGCAGTTCCAGTGCAAAATGAAACTATGGATTCCTTGTTTTCACTTCATTAAGAACTTCAAGATGGTGGTCACAGGGCATTAAGGCAATAGACGTTCTTATGAACCCAGGGTCCTGTGTAGCTACATGGGTCAATCAACCAGGAAAGCAACGCTGGGTATGTATACAAGAAGCTGTGATCTCCATGGTTTTCCAGGTCATCAGAGAAGGAACGAATGTTTTCTGAGTTTTCAATTTTTCTGGTTCATATAGGATGTAGTGGATTGAATACTGTCTACCGAAAGATACGAGCACATCTTAATCCCTATTAGCGGTGGATATGACTGTTGGCAAAAGGGTCTTGGCAGATGTAACTAATGAGGGATCTTGAGATGAAGAGATCATTCTTGACTATCCAGGTAGAAGTGGTCTGAGATGATGTTCCTCCTGGATGGGAGTGGCCCTAAACCCAGTGACACGGTCCTTATAAGACATAGAAGAGGAGAGACATGGACACAGAGGACAAGCCATGTGGAGACGGAGGTGGGGACGGGAGGGAGGTGGCCACCAGCCCAGGGATGGATGCCTGGAGCTCCCAGAAGCTGCAAGAGGCAGGAAGGACCCTCCCCCGGAGCCACTGGACAGAGCTCAGCCTTGGGACACCATGACCATTTGAGAACCGTCTCCAGGACTGGGGGAGGATGGATATCTGCTGTTTTTAGCCAGTCGTTTGGGGTCCTTAGTTACAGCCGCCCCAGGACCCTAGTGTAGACAGCGTAAGAGTGAGCTGTGTGAATCAGCAGGGTCATCCACTGGGACCACGGGCCCCCATTACACAGAGATCCAAGCGATGAGCCACTGGGACCCACCAATCGTCTTGTGGGTTCACACAGTGATTGTCACTTCTGCAGCAGGAAGAAGCAGGTCGGGAATCTCTGACCCTTGGCTTCCACCGTCTCTATAACCTCTGCCTGCTCTCTGCCTGGTGCTGGTCCCCGGTCCCCGGGAGACTCCTTGTCACGCCACGGCTCTGCTGGGAAGGGTGTCAGGACGTCTCCTATCCAAGTAGATGTCCTGCAGAGTCAGGGCACCTACAGAAGTCTCCGCTTGCTCCTCTTGGGCCATGACTTGGACAGTCCCGCATGCTGATGTCTCATCTCCGCCAGCCACAGCCGCACACGGGCCAGATGGCGAGGACCTCAAATGCACACATCCTCGTCTCCCGCTCGTGTACACTAACACCCCCTGGTCCCACGACACCGAATCCATTGCATCCTATTCATCTGTAATGAAAACAGGGTTTCTGGGGTTAGACACACCTCAGGGTCCCACCAAAGGGCCACCAGGACCTTGAAACGAGGTCAGACATTGAGACTTTGTGGGGGCAATTTCCCACACATATGACGGATTTACAATTCTCTCCAAGGCACACAGGGGCTGACACCCGGGGTCCACATACCACGGACCTCGGGTAAGTCTGACCGTCCCCCCTTTTTGTAAATAAAGTTTTATTAGAACACAGCCACACACGCTAGCATTGTATGTGTAGCTGTGTGTGTGTGTCGTATGGAAGAGCTGGATAGTTGCAAGAGAACATATAGCCCTACCATAGGAAGATACTCATTAACTGGTACTTTATGTAAAAAGTTGGCTCTCTTGGAATGCTATGTATCTGAATGTCATCACTCATGAATATCTATCATCTATCAATCCATCCATCATATCTACCTATCCACCCATCCATCCATCATCTGTATCATCCATCCATCATATCTATCGATCCATCCATCCATCACACCTATCACCAATCCTGAATATCTATCTATCCATCCATTCTACATACCTATCTACCCATCCATCATATCTATCTATCCATCTATCCATCCATCATATCTATCTATCCGTCTATCCATCCATCATGTCTATCACCAATCATGAATATCTATCATCTATCAATCTATCCATCCATCATACCTACCTATCCACCCATCCATCGATCATATCTATCAATCCATCATATCTATCCATCCACCCATTCATCACACCTATCATCAATCCTGAATATCCGTCCATCCATCCATCCCTTCTGTCTGTCCATTCATCCATCCACCCATGTCTATCATCAGTCCTGAATATCATCATATCTGTCTATCCAACCATCATATCTATCCATCCATCCATCCATCTATCCATCACACCTATCATCAATCCTGAATATCTATTTATCCACCCATTCTATCCATATATCTATCCAGTCATCATATCTACCTATCCATCCATCCATCCACCCATCATGTCTAGCATCAGTCCTGAATATCTATCATATCTGTCTATCCAACCATCATATCTATCCATCCATTACACCTGTCATCAATCCAGAATACCTATCCATCCATTCTATCTATATATCTACCTACCCAACCATCTTATCTATCCATCCATCCATCTATCCATCCATCATCTCCATTATAAGTCCTGAATATCTACCATATCTGTCCATCCATTCAGCATATCTATCTGTCCTGAATATCTATCAATCATTTGGTGTATCAGTCTACCTATCTCTAAAATGTATCTTTTTATCCATCTCTTTCCATCTATCATTCTATATATTTACCTAAATATCATCTCGCCAGCATCTATCTACCTATCCATCTGTCTGAATACCATGCCTAATATACACCTATCTACCTACCTATCCATTTGTCTACCTAAACCAGAACATCCAGGTACCTGATACTCCTTTAGAACAGACAGCTGAATGAACGAACAGATGAACCGATGAGTAAATGATGTCCGTGAAAGGCTCTTGCGCTATTATCTTAGAACACAAATGTCTAGAATCTTTTCCTGTCTTTTGCTTCTAAAGAGAAGCAGAGCTACGTAGTAGAGGTGGAAGCAAAGCCCCCATGAGCACGCCATTCTCCAGGCCGATGGCGACAAGCAGACAGGAGAATGAAAATGTACACCTCCAGGAGGGTTCCTTGCTTAGAAGCAGATTTGTTTAAAGTTGAACAGCTTCGCCGAGAAACGCGCCCTGCCCCAGAGGCAGGAGACTGACAGAGAATCCATTCTTGCTTGTCTTGAGTCTTCCCAAGTGAGAGCTATGGTGTTCCTTCATGCTTTCATTAAGTGACCGTTGAAAAAACGCTCTGTTCCAGAAAAATGAACCCTCCTTCACTGTTGGTGGGAATGTAAATCGTGCACACTCTATGGAGAACAGCATGGAGGCTCCGCCAAAAAATTAAACATGAGACTTGCCGTATGATCTAGCAATCCCACTTCTGGTTGCATACCCAGGAAAGAGGAAAACTCTAACTCGAAAAGATACACGGACCCCACTGATCACACCAGCACTATTTACGACAGCCAAAAACATGGAAGCAACCTGAGCGCCCGTCGACAGATGGATGGCTCAGAAAGATGTGGTACACACACATACACACACACAATGGAATAGTACTCGGGCATGAAAAGGAATAAAATAATGACATTCACAGCAACAGGGATGAACCTAGAGATTATCGTACTAAGTGAGGTAAGTCAGAGAAAGACAAGTACCATATGATAATCACTTATATGTGGAATCTGAAAAAAAAAAGATACAAATTAATTTACTTACAAAGCAGAAGTAGAATCATGACTTGTGGTTGCCAGAGAGGAGAATGTGGGGAAGGAATACATTAGGAATTTGGAATTAACACATGCAGACTACTGTATATATAACAGATAACCAACAACGACCTACTATACAGATCAAGGAGTTATATTCAATATCTCAGAATAACCGATAACGGAAGAGAATCTGAAAAAGAATATGTGTATATATATAGGGTTGGGCAAAAAGTTCCTTTGGGTTTTTCCATAACTTTTTCAGTTCAGTTCAGCTGCTCAGTCGTGTCCGACTCTTTGTGACCCCATGGATCGCAGCACGCCAGGCCTCCCTGTCCATCACCAACTCCCGGAGCTTGCTCAGACTCACGTCCATCGAGTCGGTGATGCCGTCCAACCAGTTGGTGATGCCATCCAACCAGAACATCTTACAGAACCTCAAACGAACGTCCTGGCCCACCCCCAGGGTATTTATAACTGAGTTACTTTGCTGAACACCTGAAAACTAACACCATATTGCGAACTAAGTACAGTTAAAGAAGATGTTTAAAAAAATAAACACTCCATTCCGGAAGCACGCGCCATCCATCTCAGAACCAAGAAGCCGTTCATAAAGCATCTGTCGTAAAGAGTCGGACACGACTGAAGTGATATAGCACGTAGGCACGCATACCCTCCTGAAGTATGAACCCAACTCTGGAAGAGCTGCTCATTGGAACCCCAATGCCTACTGCGCTTTCCGGAAGCCCAGCTTCAGGTTTGAGGCCTCCGCAGGATTTCGGCCATGGAGGGAAGATGGTAAGCTATGCAGCGGTCACTGGTCTTGAAATCCAGGGTGCGGTCTGGCAGGAAACACATACAGTCATTTTGCTAGCATCCCACGTGTCTGAACTCTCCACGTGAGCATCTGAGAGCCCAGGAGCCCTTCTCAGAGACAGGATCGAGCCTTCCTTGACCTGACTGGTGGGCATGGGTCCAGGCAAGAGCCCACGACCCTGCATGAGATGTTCAGATGGGTCAACAACTGTGTGAGTTTCTTGTAACAAATCACGATCAGGGTGTTGGTGTTCTGTTTGTCTTTTTAGTTGCTGTGTCCGACTCTTTGCGACCCCGTGGACTGCAGCCTGCCAGGCTCCTCTTTCCATGGGATTCCTCAGGCAAGAAGACTGGAGTGGGAGGCCATTCCCTTCTCCAGGGGATCTTCCCGACTCAGGGATTGAACCCTGGTCTCCTACAATGGCGGGTGGGTTCTGAGCCATCAGGGAAGCCTTTTGGTGTTTTTTAAAAAACTGAAATTTATTCAGTTTTTTTTTATAATTTATTTTTTTCACATCAAAATAATTTTTTTTTTTTTTTGGCTGCACCAGCATGTGGGATCTTTGTTCCCTGACCAGGAATCAAACCTGTACCCCTAGCACTGGAAGCCTGGAGTCTGAACCTCTGGACCAGCAGGGAAGTCCATTGTCGTGCACTTCTGCAGATCTAGCACTGAGCTCCCTGCAGAGGCTCCAGGGGAGGGTCCTCCCCACCTCTTCCAGCTTCTGGGGGCTCCGGGCATCCATCCCTGGGCTGGTGGCCACCTCCTTCCCATCTCCACCTCCGTCTTCACGTGGCTTCTCTGTGTCCCTGTCTCTCCTCTTCTGTGTCTTATAAGGACCTTGTCCTTGGATTTAGGGCCAGCCCCTTCCAGGAGGGCCTCATCTCAGACCCTTCACTCCATCACGTCTGCAGAGACCCTATATTCACATAAGGTCCCACTTCTAGGCTCCACCCATCAGAACCCAGTATCTTTCAGGAATGTTTTCAGGCTAACGCGGCCTTCTCATTGATTGGCTTAAAACCACAGGAATCCATCCTCTCCCAGTCCTGACAACCAACCATCTGTCGTCCCTCAGTCCTGGAGACCAGACGTCTGAGGTCAAGGGGTCCCAGGGCTGAGCTCCCTCCAGAGGCTCCAGGGGAGGGTCCTTGCCGCCTCTTCCGGCTTCTGGGGGCTCCAGGCATCCATCCCTGGGCTGGTGGCCACCTCCCTCCCGTCTCCGCCTCCACAGTCCCATAACCCCCTCCTCTTCTGTAATCAAATCTCGCTCTACCTATCTCTGATAAACAACCTCACGAGCACATTGGTAAGCAAGAACAACATCCTGTCTGACGATCTTCATTATCATTGGCAATGATTCTTTTCCCAGATATGAACACGTCTGCAGGTTCCCAGGTGGCAAAGTGGTAAAGAATCTGCATGCCAATGCAAGAGATGTAAGAGACCTGGGTTCGACTCCTGGGTCGGGAAGATCCCCTGGAGGAGAGCATGGAAAACCACTCCAGTTTTCCTGCCTGGAAAATCCCATGGACAGGGGAGCCTGGGGGGGGCGTCGGCGGCTAAAGTCCAGGGGGTTGCAAACAGTCGGACACGACTGAGCAACTAACCCAACAACCACATTGGCTTGAGGGATAACCCACGTCCTGCGGAATAAACCCATACTCCAGGAGAGGGACATGCCCGTATTAGCAGATGACGGATGGAAGGGCAGAGAGCAGGAGAGAGGTTCCGTGTGCCCACTGAAGGGTAAGTGGACAGCAATGCTATCATTCTACGACCGAGAACCTAAAACGAGGTGGAGGTGGTCCAGACCCCCACACCCTGTCCATATCTGCGTCCTAGAGAGCCCCGTGGGGAGTGGTGTCCAGGACTGCCCTGGTATCACATGTCCTACAGAATTACCTACCTCTCAGGAGACGGTCCTTCCATGAGTCGTGGGGTGAGACCCCTGCTAGAAGCCCTTGGGGCCACAGGTTAGCCCCTGGGAGCTGGTCCTCCTGAAGACGGGGTGGGGTCACAGGACCCTTGATCAAGACAGTAAATAAGGAAGGCTCAAAGCGTCTCCCTTTCTGGGAGCCAGGAATCATAGACGCATCTCCGGCACGATTCGTATGTGAGAGAGACGGGAACACAGGACATCCTCGAAGCTACCAGACTTCCCTTGAAAGTATTTGTTTCACCCAAAACGTGTCTATCTACCCCCAGGGTCCCACGGCGCCTCTGTGCTTAAGGAAGGAACACCGCCCATAAGGCTTGCAGGATTTAATGACTCAGAGCACCCGGTACAATTGGACATTTAGGGAGAATCACAGGATTCATGGCTGAGGACCCCACCAGCTCAGAGGTCCACTCTGCGTTCCCTCTTTCTCATGAGTTGCCGCCCGGGTCCTGATGGGAGACCCTGGGGGGATACAGAGCCCGGAGGGTCGGGGGGATGGGGGTGATGGAGAGACATGGTCCAGCACAGACCTGCAAGCACAGCGCTGACCGTGGTGTTCCCCGTCGGACCACGGTCTTCCCGGCGGGCCGCTACTTGCCGAAGGTCTCCTGGGTCACATCGGCGATGCCCGTCAGCTGGCAGCTTCTGGCCCAGAGCTGCCGTTGAAGCTCCGGGTCGTACGTGGCCTCCAGAGACCGGGTCTCCCTCTCGTTGTAGAGATAGCGGCCACCGACACCTTCCAGCGCCGGGCTGACCGCGGCGTAGACGGAGGTCCAGGCTCCCTCGTCCGGGGTCTGCGGGGAGTAGGAACGCAGAAGAAGATGCTAACTGTCAGAGCAGGGACACAGGGGTCTCGGGAGCCCCCGGAGGTCGAGGGGGAGACACAGGGCCCCTTACCGGGGAGCCCATCGACTCATCACCTCAAGCCTGGCTGGCCAGGGCTGGGGTAGCTGGCACTCCGTGACCTCGCGATGGTGCACCCCTGCGGGTTGCCTTTCCACATTGTTCTCATGCATTTCCACACATGTGCACAAAGGCCCCCCACTCCTCTGGATGACCCAGAGGAAGCAGCCTCTAAAGAGAAGGCTGGGTACATCTCAGGAGAGAGGAGCCCTGTAGCTACAACGGGAGGGTCTTTTTTCACGGAGCTGACTCACTCCAGGGGCGAGACAAAGGGTGGGTTCTGGGCACAGACCCTGAGTTTAAATACTCAGGTCTCCAGTCCTTTTTTTTTTTTTTTTTAATTCATTTTACTGAAGTATACTTGATTTACAAGGCTTCCCAGGTGGTACTAGTGGTAAAGAACCTGCCTGTCAATGCAGGAGACTAAGAAATGCAGGTTCGAACCCTGGGTGGGGAAGATCCTCTGCAGAAGGGCATGGCAACCCACTCCAGTGGGCTGTACCCACTCCCGTATCCTTGCCCGGAGAATCCCACGGACAGAGGAGCCTGGGAGGTTACGGTCCGCGGGGCTGCAGAGAGTCGGACCTGCCTGAAGCGACTCAGCACGCGTGCAGAGTAGATTTACAAGGTTGGGTGAACTCCTGACATACACGGCAGGCTCTATGAAACCAGAACGCCGGCTCACTGGGTCAAGGCAGATGACGCTTCAGCCTCAGGGTTGAAGGTGTGCTATCTAGCAATTTTAGAGGAAACGTGTAGACAACAGACAGGTTCCTACTTTCCAAGCAGGGAAGGAGACACGGTATGAGGACCGGAAAGTCTGAAAAGGAGCTTGAAAGGCATTGGAGAGACGGGGGAAAAGTGGACGCTGGGTGGAAGGCTGCAGGTTGGAATGGAACACACGCTGAGCTTTCGGGTTAGGGCTGGTGCCTGGGCGTGACCACTGGATTAGAAGATGTGATATGTGTGTGTGTGTGTGTACATACACATACAACGGAACACTACTCAGCCATCAAAAAGAATGAAATAACGCTGTCTGCAGCAACGCGGATGCACCTAGAGAATATTACACTCAGAAACATATGTCAGAGAAAAGCAAATACGGGATGACATTACTTATATGTGGGATCTAACAGAGATGATACAAACGGACTGATTTACAAAACATACATAGATTGACAGACCCAGAAAACAAATTTAGGGTCACCAAAGGGGAAATGGGTGGGAGAGGGTTAAGTTAGGAGCTTGGGATTAACATGCACACACTACAATATATGATACAGATAAGTTCCTACTTACTCTAGGTGACCCCGTGGACTGTAGCCCACCAGGCCCCTCTGTCCATGGGGATTCTCCAGGCAAGAGTACTGGAGTGGGTTGCCATTTCCTCCTCTAGGGAATCTTCCCAACCCAGGGATCAAACCTGCAAATCCTATATTAGAAGGCAGATTCTTTACCGCTGAGCCACCTAGGAATCAAGAGAACTCCCTTCTCTTATTGTCAAGATAGCGGTCTTTCCGGAGCTTGTCACTTTAAATAAGCTTCTGGAAATCCACTCAACCCGCCCTGCCCTGGTCCTTCTTGTGTGCCTCGACTGTCCTTTGAAACATCACCAGAAACAGATCCAAGCCAGGAGACAGCCCCACGGTCACATTTTCTAGATGGAGACAGGCTCAGAACATCTTCTGGGTAGTCATAGTGACAAATATCCTGTTGTTCTTACTCAGATGGATTGACGTGGAGAGCTGCACCTCTGCGGCAAAAACACAGTTAAATCAGCTCCTGGAGTGAGCCTGCTTCCTAAGTCAGTCAATCTCTGGGCTGAGATCCCAGGGGTCTGTGCCCAGAACTCCCACTTCTTCTCGGCCCTGGAGTGAGTCACCTCCACGAGAAGGACCCTCTTTAATGTATAGGGCTCCACTGTCTTGAGAGGCATCCAGTCTTGTCTTTAGAGCCCGCTTCCTTAGGGGCATCCAGCAGGCATGGTCTGGGGAGGTGGGGGTCCACTTCCCCTACACCTTGAAAATCCTCTTATCTGGGTAACAGTCCTTGTGATCGGCGTGTCCAGCGGAACACAAGGATGGCTGTTTAAGGAGGTGGTGCCTGTGGTGTGCTGGACATGAACTTGGGATGTACACTTTGCCAGAAACTCAGGTACGGTCAGGACGGACGAGATGTCATGGGATTCTGTCTGTTGACGGAGGTGTTTCTGTATGAAAGTGACTCCCAAGCACAGACAGACTATACCCTCATGCATACACACACACATACACCCAGGCACAGACATTCACGGGCACACACACACACCCATGCACACACCGATATTCACGTGCTCACACGCTCACACACACACACACACCCATGCACACAAATGCACGTATATGGACGCACACATACTCACACGCACACACATATACCGCCAGGCACACACATGCATTTACACACACACATATATTCACATGCACACACTCACATGCACACACATGGATATGGACACACAAATATTCACATGCACAGACAGATATATTCAATGTACACACACCCAAGTACACACATGTATTTACATGCACACACAAATATTCACATGCAAACACACAGCACACACACCCATGCAAACAAATGCATTTATGAGCACAGGCACACACACCCATACACATTCACATGGATACACATAACCCAGGCACATAAATATTCATATGCACATTCACACGCACACACTCCCCTAAGCACACAAATGCATTTATATGGACACACAAATGTTCACACAGACACACAAATATCCACATGCACACACACAAATATGCACATGCACACACACAGCACACACCCATGCACACAAATGCATTTATGAGCACAGGAACACACACCCACACACACTCACATGGAAACACACAACCCAGGCACACAGATATTCATATGCACACTCACATGCACACCCTCACATGCACACAAACCCATAAGCACACAAATGTATTTATATGGACACATTAATGTTCACACAGACACACAAATATCCACAGGAACACACACAAATATGCACATGCACACACACATTCCTCCAGGCACACACATGCATTTTCACACACATGCAACTATTCACATGCACACACATTCAAAACACACAAGCATTTACACACAGACACACACATTCACATTTACACACATATATGCCCTCATGTACACCCATTCACATGCACACATGCATATCCTTGCATGCACACACACACAACACACACCCATGCACACAAATGAATTTATACACAGACAAACACCCAGGCACACACATTCACATGGATACACATACCCTCAGGCACACACATGCATTTACACAGATGCACACACACTCACATGTACACACACCCATGCACACAAATGTACTTATATGCGTGCAAACACATCCAGGCACACACATTCACATGGATACACATACATACACCCAGGCAGACACATGCATTTATATGTATACACAAATATTCACATGCACACAGACATTCACATACACACCTTCACACACACACATATACCCCTAGGCACACACATGCATTTTCACACACATGCAACTATTCACATGCACACACATTCAAAACACACAAGCATTTACACGCAGACACACACATTCACATTTATACACATATATGCCATCATGCACACACATTCACACGCACACATGCATATCCTTGCATGCACAAGCACACAACATTCACCCAAAGCGGTCTTGACCATCCAGAGAGTTCCCTGACATAGAAAAGGGAAAATTTTTAGAAAAGGAGCCATTCTCAGCACTCACACATCTCGTGGAGGATTAATCACATCCACTTATCCCACTTAAGCACATGATAGATGCCGGGCTAAAAACAGCCGCCCTCGATCACCTACAGAACATTTCCAGGCCTCGGGCGGATGACAGAGAGGAAGGAAATGAGATTTCATTTGTAATGTTTTAATTCCCAAATGTTTTGACAGCTCATGAAATGGGTTTTATGCCTTTCTTCTTCCCCACGTCTGATGTCACAGTCCTAAGTCTCAGCCGTGAGGATCATGACACACCACGCCTGTCTGAAAGGGAGCAGGTCTGAGATGCTGAGAGTCACATGTGTGACCATAAAGAAGGCAGAACGCTGACGAATCGATGCTTTTGAATTGTAGTGCTGGAGCTGCAGAAGACTCTTGAGAGTCCCTTGGACTGCAAGCAGATCCAACCAGTCCATCCTAAAGGAAATCAGTCCTGAATATTCATTGGAAGGACTGATGGCTGAAGCTGAAACTCCAATACTTTGGCCACCTCATGCGAAGAACTGACTCATTGGAAAAGACCCTGATGTTGGAAGGGATTGAAGGCGGGAGGAGAAGGGGACGACAGAGGATGAGATGGTTGGATGGCATCACTGACTCAATGGGCATGAGTCTGAGCAAGCTCCAGGAGCTGGTGATGGACAGGGAGGCCTGGCGTGCTGCAGTCCAGGGGGTCGCAAAGAGTCGGACACGACTGAGCGACTGAAGAAAAACATAAGCAGGCACACACATACACACACGCTCACACACACGTGTGCACACAGACACGGACTGTGACATACACAGCTTTACACTGGGGGCATTTATCTACATCCTCAGAAGGAGGGGTAGGCGCCAAAGAATTGGGGGTCCTAGCGTAAAAGAGATGACTGGTGAGAACCTGCTGCGGGGCAGAGGGATCTCCAGTCAGTGCTCTCTGGTGATCTAAATGCGAAGGAAACACGAAAAAGTGGGGACCTATGTGTGCGCAGAGCTGAACCACTTTGTTGCACACCAGAAACGAACGCAACATTGTAAACCAAACACACTGCAACATACAACTGAACTCTGTTCTTCCCCAGGAGCATACTGGGCATCTCCCATGTTTACCCACAGCTTTAAAATCAGATCCTCTTAGAGACATGTCATTGGCTTCCAGGGGGCGGGGGGGTGGGTAGCTCCAACGGTAAAGAAGCTACCTGAAATGCGGGAGACCTGGGTTTGATCCTTGGGTCGGGAAGATTCCCCTGGAGGAGGAAATGGCAACACTCCAGGATTCTTGCCTGGAGAATCCCCATGGACAGAGGAGCCTGGAGGGCTACACTCCATGGGGTTGCCAAGAGTCGGACATGACTGAGGGGCTAACACACACAGACACACACAGAGATGTGTATGTTAGAGGACAGAACTGTCTCAAATGTGAAGCCCAACCCAGGAAGGAGACCTGTCTGGTTTCATCAGAGGCTTCAGAGTCACTTATGGACAGATGGGCGACACCACCGCATATTTACAGTTGAAGTTATTCTCTGTATGAAGCCCCTGTGGAGTCTCGGGAGCTTGAAACCACAACAAACGCGTGTTAAATGCTCACCAGTATTTGGCAAGCAAATCAAACCAGTCCATCCTACTGGAAATCAACTCTGAATATTCATCAGAAGGATTGATGCTGAAGGTGAAACTGTAATATATTGTCCACCTGATGCAAAGAACTGACTCACTGGATAAGACCCTGATGCTGGGAAAGATTGAAGGCGGGAGGAGAAGGGCACAACAGAGGATGAGCTGGTTGGATGGCATCACCGACTCAATGGATGTGAATTTCAGCAAACTCCAGGACATGGTGAAGGATAGGGAAGCCTGGCGTGCTGCAGCCCATGGGGTCGCGAAGAGCCAGATGTGACTGAGCAACTGCATGACAACCACAATATTTTCGTGGCCCCCAAATACCAAGAAAGATAGTTTAGATCAGAGCTCCTGGGCACCTGGAGCTCACAACAGGAAGGGGCATCGGGTCGACGGCTGGGTACAGGTGCATGAAAAAAAAAGAAACCAAAATCAAAAGCAGAGAGAGCAGAGGGTGGGATTGAAACAGCTCCACAGAGCTGGGAGCTACGTGCTGCAGAGAAAGATGAATGTGTTATAATTACATAATTACACAGCCCTTTGCAGGGTTGGAAACGCTTTCCCACATATTATGTCAGCGCCGCTCACAACAATCTTAGGAGATGCCATTATCCAGAATTAGGAAATTACAAAGATGAGGGGCAGGGTAGTGGGAGGGCAAGGGAGCAGAGAGGGTGCACGGGATGGCCAGATCTTGGTTCTTCCGGAGACCCTAACCCTCCCCACCGTCCTCCTCAGTCACGATGGGCAGATTCCCCACCTCCAGGCTCATGGCCTGACAAGTGCCTTGTCTCTCTGCCAGAATCCCTGAAAGCTACACCTTCTGTGCATTCCTCTGAGCTGCGGACACACGCTCTCAGCAGCCCAGCTGGCATTGGAGGCAGAGACCCCATGTACACACCACAGGGTCAAGCCATCTTTCATTTTCAACTGCCTGCTACCCCGGTTCCCAGACAGATACCAAGACATCGCCTGGTGTTCCTGCATCAGAAACCCCAAATGACTCCCGAGATTTCCTTGTTTCACCTTCCAAGGTCAACAAGTCAAGACATCGTGATGTGCTCTCTGGAATGGTCTTTTTTCTTTTTTTTTCATACTTATCTATTTGGTCTTCCCCATGGTTCAGTGCTAAAGAATCCACCTGCCAATGCAACAGACGTGGGTTCAATCCCTGGGTCAGGAAGATCCCCTGGAGAAGGAAATGGCAACCCACTCCAGTACTCTTGCCTGGAGAAGCCCATGGACAGAGAAGCCTTGCAGGCTACAGTCTATGGTGTTGTGAAGAGTCGGACATGACTAAGTGACAGAGTGTTTGCACACCTGTGTGCGTGCACACACACACACATTTATTTATTTTTCTGTTTCAGGTCTTACTTGTGGCATAGGGCATCTTTCGTTGTGGCACACGAATTAGGCTGTGGTACGTGAAATCTAATTCCCTGACCAGGGATTGAACCCAGGGCCCCTGCATTGGGAGCATGGAATTTTAGCCACTGGACCACCAGGGAAGTCCTGGAGTCGCCTTCAAAACAATCTCCTTCTGCCCCTCTCCACCCCTGCAATGGCTTCTAACCATAACCTGGGTTCACCCCCCACGGATCATGCCCTCTGGTCCATGGGATGCTCTGTAGGCTGTGGTCCATGGGATGCTCTGTAGGCTGTGGTCCATGGGATGCTCTGTAGGCTGTGGTCCATGGGAGGCTCTGTAGGCTGTGGTCCATGGGAGGCTCTGTAGGCTGTGGTCCATGGGAGGCTCTGTTGACTGTGGTCCATGGGATGCTCTGTAGACTATGGTCCATGGGAGGCTCTGTAGACTATGGTCCATGCAATGCTCTATAGACTGTGGTCCATGGATGCTCTGTAGACTGTGGCCCATGGGATGCTCTGTAGGCTGTGGTCCATGGGAGGCTCTATAGACTGTAATCTGTGGGGTGCTCTGTAGACTGTGGTCCATGGGAGGCTCTGTAGACTGTGGTCCATGAGATGCTCTGTAGACTGTGGTCCATAGGATGGTCCAGAGGCTTGAAGCATATGATTCTACATCACTGTTGACATCAAGGATCTGGCATCCCTGGATAGAGTGCAGCCCCAAAATCGAAGACACTCAGTGCAAGGGGGCAATGACAAGCTTGGGCTCTCCTGTGTCCAGACTGGAGCTGGAACCAGGTGTCCTGAGCAGACTTGAGATAGGGGGAGCTCAGGTCATTTACAGGGGGTCTGGGGTTCAGATGGGGACCCCAGTGAGAAGGGGGCAGTGATAGTATGATCACCCCCATTTGAGCCATTTCTGCATCACCGATGGTCCCAGCCTGGCTCAGGCTCCTTGGACCTTTAGATTGTTGTTCAGTCGCTCAGTCGGGTCCGATTCTTTGTGACCCCATGGACTGCAGCACTCCCGGCCTCCCTGTCCTTCACCATCTCCCGGAGCTTGCTCAAACTCCTGTCCACTGAGTCCGTGATGCCATCCAACCATCTCATCCTCTGTTGTCCCCTTCTCCTCATGCCTTCAATCTTTCCCAGCATCAGGGTCTCTTCCAATGAGTTGGTCCTTCACACAAGGTGTCCAAAATATTGGAGCTTCAGCATGAGCCCTTCCAATGAACATTCACGCTTGATTTCCTTTAGGATAGACCAGTTGGATCTCCTTGCAGTCCAAGCGACTCTCAAGAGTCTTCTCCAGCATCACAGTTTGAAAATATCAATTCTTTGGCGCTCAGCCTCCTTTGTGGTTCAAGCTCAACCTTCAACTCTGCTCCGAGGGCCGCACTGTCTGCGTTCTGCCCTCAACACAAGAGCAGATCATGACCGCCATATCCCTCCTCTTAGGGCTCGAGAGAATGGCTGAGGAAGCAACAGACTCAGGAGCAGTGGAGCTCCTGGTACAATCACGGGACATGCGTCCTGCATGCCTCATTAACTGTCTTCAGATCTCCATGCACAGGGCATGCATGAGGCATCGCCCAGCTGCAGGCAGGGATCGATGGAATGGTCTTGAGTTGCTCGTGGAAAGAACCATTTAAGGGCTTCCCTGGTGGCTCGGGGGTGAAGAATCCACCTGCCGATGCAGGATATTCGTGTTCGATCCTCAGTCTGGGAAGATCCCGCATGCCGCAGAGCAACTAAGCCAGCGCAGCTATTGAACCTGTGTCCCAGAGCCTGTGCTTGGCATTAACAGAAACCACAGCCATGAGAAGCCCTCGAGCATCGCAACGAGAGAGTTACCCCCGCTCTGCGCAGCTGCAGAAAAGTCCACGGGGCAACGGAGACCCAGCGCAGCCAATGAATAAAGAAAACTGTTTTTAAAAAAACCAATTAAGCCTCTCATCTTCATACATGTATCAACCTGTCATTTTTTTTTTTTTTTTTCTCAAAGGACGAACCACCATGCTCCGGGGACTGGCTCTGAACTTGGAATCAAGTCCATGGTTTTTGGTAAGGCGTAACATAGCGGTTTCAGAGTGATGTACCGGTAAGTCCTCTCCATGCGAACTCTCAAGTGGCAAACTCTCAAAGATGTGCACGCGCGTTCCGTCCAGGTCAGGTGTGACCGACATGCCAGCTCGCCCTCCGTCTGCTATTGCTGACAGTTCTTCAGCTCTGCCATCTCCCGCCTCCTCTGCCTGCTCAGTCAGTAACCCTTCTTGCCTGACTCAGCCGATGCCAGCCCCTGTGTGCCAGCTGGTACCCCGGACGGCTGTCCTCTTCACGGTACTGCGCGGTGAGATGGAAAAGGTTTACCTTGTGTTCGTTCTCTGTGTGAACAGTACTATAAACCTAACACAGTACAGAACTATACAGCCGATCGGGTTAGCTGGGTACCTGGGCTAACTCTGGTGGACTCACAAATAGGACTTAACGCACGTGTTCCTGGAATGGAACTCGTTTGTACGCAGGGGACAGACTGTAAAAAGAATGTCACCAAATGGCATGAAGGGACACAGAGACATGTCAATCCTACAGACTCCCCACCACCTCCCAGGGATCACGGGCACTCCCCTCGCGAGACGTCACACAAGTCATACATACACGCGTGCGTCTAAGGAAGTAATTCGTATAATGTACGGAGGCGCGCATGCTCAGGGGTGTCCGACTCTCTGTGACCCCATAGACTGTAGCCCGGCCAGGCTCCTCTGGCCACGGGATTCTCCAGGCAAGAATAATAGAGTGGGTTGCCATTTCCTTCTCCTGGGGATCTGCCTGACCCACGGATTGAATCTGCGCCTCTTGTATCGCAGGCAGATTCTTTACCATCTGAGCCACCAGGGAACCTTAAATGTGTATCTATATATACATGTGCATATGTGGTAAGTCACTCCAGTCGTGTCTGACTCTTTGAGACTGTATGGACCACAGCCCACCAGGCTCCTCTGTCCATGGGATTCTCCAGGCAAGAACACTGGAGTGGCTTGCTATTGCCTTCTCCAGGGGATTTACCCAACTCAGGGATCAAACCCAAGTCTCCTGCATTGGCAGGTGGATTCTGTTCCATATATATATATATATGTATGTTTATGCGTGTGTCTCTAGATACACATACAAATATATATTAGTATATCTATTTTTTGGTTTCTCCATGTCCAAAATATTTTTCTCCTGTGTTCTAATACCATTGGTTATGACTATCCAATATTACTTCTCTGTATCTTCTTGAAGCAGAAAATACAATGCAAAAAAGTATTGGTCACATAGGTAAAAGATACAAATTAGCAGTCAGAATTAAAAAAAAAAAAACAAAAACAGGGATGAATCCAAAAGAGAAAGCCTAATATTCACAACACCCACAGCCATGGAAACAACCAGATATCCATCAGCAAATGAATGGATAAAGAAGATGTGGTACATGTATACACATGGAATATTACTCAGCTGGGAAAAAGAATGAGATAATGCCATTTGCACCAACATAGATGGATCTAGAGATTGTTATAATATGTGAGGTAAGTCAGACAGAGAAAGACAAATACCATATGATATCACATACATGTGGGATCTTAAAAAAGGGTACAAATGAACACCTTTACAAAACAGAAATAGAGTTGCAGACATAGAAAAGAAAGTAATGGTTACCAGGGGGTAAAAGAGGATGGGATGAATTGGGAGATTAAGAGTGCCATATACACACGAGTGCATATAAGATGGATAGCTCCAGAGGACCTCCTCTATGGCACAGGGAACTCTACTCAACATTCTGTAATGACCGAGATGGCCAAAGAATCTAAAAAGAGAGCGGATGCATGTATATTCATAATCAGTTCAGCTTGTCATACACCTGAAGCTAACCCAACACCGTAAGTCAACTATAGCTCCAAAAGCTTTAATAAATACATAAAGTTTTATAAGAAAGAAGAGAAGGGCTAACCATCACCAACTCATCGGACACGAGTTTGAGCAAACTCCAGGAGACAGGGACAAACTCCAGGACAGGGAAGCCTGGTGTGCTGCGATTCCACAGACTCACAATGAGTCGGACGTGACTTAGCATCTAAACAACAGCAAAAACAAACACCGCCTAGAAAAAAAGGAGACATTTCCAAAAAGGCAGCAACGTTCAGAGGCCAAGTAATTCCACGGAGGCTGACTATTGAACCACAGGATATTTCGGAAAATGCTAATTCAAACACAGCAAATCCCATTTCCCGCTCCAGGATGCAAGAGTCCAGCAGTTGACTCAAGTTGGCAAAGACTAAATAGTCCAACGCTTAACATGTATAAAGAAGATGCAAACCATGGGGAGGGAGGTGGGAGGGGCGTTCAGGATGGGGAACACATGTAAATCCATGGCTGATTCATGTCAATGTATGGCAAAAACCACTACAATATTGTAAAGTAATTAGCCTCCAACTAATAAAAATAAATAAAGCACAAAGAGAGATGAACAACAACAACAAAAAAAGAAGATGCAAACCATCTGGAAACAGTGTCAGACTTTATTCTCTTGGGCTCCAAATTCCCTGCGGATGGTGACTGCAGCCATGAAATTAAAAGATGCTTGCTCCTTGGAAGGAAAGCTATGACCCACCTAGACAGCATATTAAAAAGCAGAGACATTACTTTGCCAAGAAAAGTCAGTCTAGTCAAAGCTATGGTTATTCCTAATGTATGGATGTGAGAGTTGGACTATAAAGAAAGCTGAGCGCCAAAGAATTGATGCTTTTGAACTGTGGTGCTAGAGAAGACTGTTGAGAGTCCCTTGGACTGCAAGGAGGTCCAATCAGTCCATCCTAAAGGACATCAGTCCTGACTATTCATTGGAAAGACTGACGCTGAAGCTGAAACGCCAATACTTTGGCCACCTGATGAGAAGAGCTGACTCATTGGAAAAGACCCTGATGCTGGGAAAGATTGAAGGCGGGAGGAGAAGGGGACGACAGAGGATGAGATGGTTGGATGGCATCACTAACTCAATGGACATGAGTTTGAGCAAACTCCAGGAGATGGTGATGGACAGGGAGGCCTGGCGTGCTGCAGTCCATGGGGTCGCAAAGAGTTGGACATGACTGAGAGAATGAAAAACAAAACCATCAATGTGGGCAGCTCTCAACATTTACTAATACATGCAGTGTGATAAGCTGTGACCTCCCCCAAGAGACATATCTAAGTGTGTGAATGCACGCGTGCTGAGTCGATTCAGTCGTGTCTGACTCTGTGCGACCCTGAGGACTGTAGCCCTCTCTCCTCCCCGCCCCCCGGCCCCGCCCCGGGCTCCTCTGTCCCTGGGATTCTCCAGGCAGGAATACTAGAGTGGGTTGCCATGCCCTCCTCCAGGGGGAGTCTTCCAGATTCGGGGATGAACTCCTGTCTCCTGCATTGCAGGCAGATTCTTCACCACTGAGCCACTTGGGGAAGCCCCCAAAGTACTGGGCATTGGTGATGGATTCAACCTCCAGCCCCCCCCCCCTTCTCCCTGGAGGTCAGAGGGTTAAGACTGAAAATTCCAACCCTTTAATCGCCAGTTGGTTGCCCTGACAACCAGCCCCCAGCCTAGGGGCAAGTTACAAAGGTCACACATTAACATAACAAGGGAAGCCTTTCAGGATCGCAGCACTTGGGAAATTCTAAGGGTTTTAGGAGGTCTGAGCCAGAAAAGCGGACCAAAAAACCCCAAATACATACATTTCTTATTATAGACTACAATATCGCAAGCATCAAGAAAGATGTGGGCAAAATGAAAGGTGACTTACTTTCAGACAGAGAACAGTAGCATCTGAAATCTCAACACTCCCTAAATTAAGTTAAAAATCCACCCCCCACCCCCATTAGCTTTTGTTCAGATGAGATGATTATAGTATAGTCATATTACTATAATCATATATATGAGTGTACGGTCATATATACTTTATAAGTATATAGTCATATAATATAGTATATTATGGTCATATAATTATAGTATAGTATACTATAGTATAATCAAAGCTATGGTTTTTCCAGTAGCCATGTCTGGATATGAGAGTTGCACCATAAAGAAAGCTGAGCGCTGAAGAATTGATGCTTTTGAACTGTGGTGTTGGAGAAGACTCTTGAGAGTCCTTTGGACTGCAAGGAGATCCAACCAGTCCTTCCTAAGGAAATCAACCCTGAATATTCATTGGAAGGAATGATGCTGAAGCTGAAACTCCAATACTTTGGCCACCTGATGTGAAGAGCTGACTCACTGGGAAAGACCCTGATGCTGGGAGGGATTGAGGGCAGGAGGAGAAGGGGACGACAGAGGATGAGATGGTTGGATGGCATCACCGACTCGATGGACATGAGCTTGAGCAAGCTCCGGGAGTTGGTGATGGACAGGGAGACCTGGTGTGCTGCAGTCCATGGGGTCACAAACAGTTGGACATAAGTTAGTGACTGAACAACAAAAATAATATACCACTTGTAAAAACCTAACCACCACCTGAACATAGAAATATGAGCAAATGATTAAACAGAAAGAGACCTCTTCATCCTACACGGGTTGTTTTTTTTTTTTTTTCTATTTGTTAAAATCACCTAAAAGGTGGTCTAGAAATATAATCTGGTCAGTCAAGAAGCGCTTGACTCAAAAAAAATAAATGCACCATGTGAGAACTGGCAGTTAAGATTTATTTCGGGCAAAATGAGGGCTGCAGGCAGCAGACAGCTCTGAGAGACTGCTCCAAAGAGCTAAGAGGGGGAAGGTCGGTATATAAGTGATTCTGTTGAAGGGGAAGTGAGTGCAATCAAACACGTATTATTTTACGAAAGGTTTCTGCAAGTCACGGGGAGCGGTCACCACCGTGCAGGACTTTTTAGTGCTTTTCTAGGTATGAGGAGATGAAATAATCAGGCTCATGAAATGGGCTCTTGAAACTATCTAGCCATCTGAAGACCTGTCCTGCCAGTCTTGCCCAGAGCACAGATGTCTCCCGTCTGCTGTCCACACTGAGCCCCTTTCAGGGAATGCTGAAGGTCTGCAGCTGTAGCAGCACTTGATTGAATCCTTGCAGAGGTGGACGGAAGATGCCCAAGTGTAGCTGACAAAGGGTAAACACAAAGAGACTGGGGCTTCCCTGGTAGCTCAGCAGTAAAGAATCTGCCTGCAATGTGAGAGACCTAGGTTCGATCCCTGGGTCACGAATATACCCTGGAGAAGGACACGGCAACCCACTCCAGTATTCTGGCCTGGAGGATCCCCCATGGACAGAGGAGCCTGGCGGGCTACAGTCCACGGAGTCACAGAGTCAGACACAGCTGAGGGACATAGCAGAGCACGCACATTCATTCACAAGAGGAAATGAGATTTTAAATGGAACCAGAGATGACACAGGAGAGGTGGGTTTTGATGTCCCGGTGACGGAGATGGATTGCAGCTGCCGTTGGCCGCTTGCTGGGGACAGCCGCCTCTGCTTGTTCACATCTGTCAGAATCTGGGTTCCCTGGGTGGTCCCGGCATTCCGGACCGAGGGGAACTTGGAGGCGGAGAACTGGCGACGACCACGGTCGTTGACGGCGTCCACCTCCAGGGCTCTGGCCATCACGGCTTCTAATCTCCAAGATCCCGCAGAGAGGACGAAATGAATTCTGTCCACCTGCCAAGGCTGCGGAGGTTGGTGATGTACCCGACTCCCATCGCGGAGTCAGCACCTCCCACGGAAAAGATCACAGCTAGAGGAGAGGTGTGATTTCCAGCAAGAAGCCAGATGACTTTGGAGCAAACACACAATCTGACTGGTAAATTCAACAAAGATGCAGACTTAGACAAACTGCATATGGGTAGGGACACAGTTCTACAAGCATATGAGCAGATATGTGTGTTGGAGGTTGGGGGTCCACGTTTTCCATGTATATGTCCTTTAGCTAGGAACTTCCCTGGTAGCTCACATAGTAAAGAATCTGCCTGCCATACAGGAGACCCAGGTTCGATCCCTGGGTTGGGAAGAGCCCCTGGAGGAGGAAATGGCAGCCCACTCCAGTATTCCTGCCTGGAGAATCCCACGGACAGAGGAGCCTTGCAGGCTACAGTCCACGGGGTCACAGAGAGTCGGACACGACTGAGTGACTCACACACACAGCACATCCTCTCGCTAAACAAACTCCTTCTTGAGAATTTATCCTAAAGAGAAAATCACGCGGAAGATCCAAATAGACATCTCTCCAAAGAAGACATACAGACAGCCCTCTGGTACGTGAAAAGATGCTCAGCATCGCTAGTTATTAAAGAAACGCGAATCAAAACTCCAGCGAGGGGAGACCTCACACTGGTCAGACCGAAATGAAGCGAAAGTCGCTAAGCTGTGTCCGACTCTCTGCGACCCCATACAGTCCATGGAATTCTCCAGGCCAGAATAGTGGAGTGGGTAGCCCTTCCCTTCTCCAGGGCATCTTCCTGACCCAGGGATCTAACCAAGGTCTCCCTCATTGCAGGCAGATTCTTTACCAGCTGATTCTTTACCAGAACAGTATGGAGGTTCCTTAAAAAAAATAAAAAAAAAAACAAACCTAAAAATAGATCTACCATCTGACCCCGCAATCCTACTGCTAGGAACATGGAGAAAACCATGCTTAGAAAAAATACCTGCAGCTCAACCTTCACAGCAGTTTTGGTGGGAATGTATACTTGGGCAGGCATGATGGTAAATGGTATGGAATGTTCTTTAAACACTAGAAACAGAGCTCTCATACGATCCTGTGATCCCACTGCTGGGGCATACACCTGGAGAAAATGATCGTTGGAAAAGACACGTGCACCCCAGCGTTCATCACAGCACCAGGCTCAATAGCAAAGACACGGACGCTACCTCAATGTCTGTCAACAGAGGGACAGAGAAAGAAGACGTGGAGCCTGGAATCGGTAGCACAGCGGCGTCGAGGAGGTTAAAGCCAGGTCTGCCCGCGGACCGCAGCAACGCCCCGAGCATCTCAGCCTTTACCTTGAAGACCCACCAGCCCAGGAGCTTCTTGACGAGGCGGGTGCCCCAGAAGACGTGTCTGTAGAGGTCGGTGTCCACCACGCCGGGGTCAGCCACGTTGGCGGTCACCGGGGCGCCCCGGGCCGTCAGCAGCGCCTGCAGGTGGTAGGTGAAGAGCACCAGGGCCAGCTTGCTCTGGGCGTAGGCCGCGTGCGGTGAGTAGCCGGTTCTGCGGGAGCAAAGGGGAGAGGCCGTGAGACCCGGGCGTCTGCATGTCGACGCCGCCCTCGCCCGGCCGTGGACGACAGCGCCAGGCACAGGTTGCGGGCATCCGGAGACGTGCCCGAGGTCAAGGGAGCTGTGCTGACCACTCAGTCGTGTCCGACTCTCTGCAACCCCGCGGGCTGCAGCCCGCCAGGCTCCTCTGCCCACGGGGATTCTCCAGGCAAGAAGGCTGGAGTGGGTTGCCGTGCCCTCCTCCAGGGGATCTTGCCCGACCCAGGCATCAAACCCAGGTGTCCCGCATTGGCAGGCAGATTCTTTACCGACTGAGTCTCCAGGGATGCCCAAGTGTGTTATCTGCACTGTGTAGATCTCCTAGGACGCTACAGGGTAGATATTTCACCTAATACGGGGTCAGGGAACTGGCCAATTTAGATGCAGAGGCCTGTGGCAATAGTTGCTATGGGGCTTGGTCAGTTCCAGAGATGTTTATCCTGTGAGCTTGGAGCAGGGCTCCACACCTGTGACCTTGCTATAGGGCTCCACACCACGCGTTTTATTTCTCCTTTGAATGTTCAAGGCTTGGGAAAGATGCTATGACAGATGTACTTCTCGAGCGCACAATGACCACCTCCATCCACTCCTTTTTGGCTTCCTACCATCAGGGACTATTTTATGGGGCTGGACGTGGGCACCACTTCATGAAAACCACAGGGCGTTTTCTGGCGGTGCAGGGGTGAAGACTCCCTCACCTTCCAATGCAAGAGGTGTGGGTTTGATCCCCAGGTCAGGGAGCTAAAGTCCTACACGCCTTGTGGCCAAAATACCAAAACATAAAACAGAAGCAACATGGCATGAATAAGAAATTCAATAAGGACTTTAAAAAACAGTTCCCAACAACAACAACAACAAAAATTCTTTAAATAAATAAAAACATAATGGTGGTCACTTACACCTATCCTTTCCTAGAAAGTAATGTTACTGAAACATAGCAAAAAAAAAAATTCACTGCAGAGAAAATATCACTCCAGGCAAACTAATTGTGGTGTCTAAGCAGCTAGTAATTTTATGCATAGCTACAGAGCGGGGCAAAATGAAGAGCTTGTTGATATCTCTACTGGGGACTTTCCTGGTGGTCCAGGGGCTAAGAAGCCACCTGCCAATTCACGGACTCTGTGTGTTCCATCCCTGGTCAGGGAGCTAAGATTCCAGTGCCTCACAGCCAAAAATACCAACCAGAGCAATAATATTCCAATAAAATCTTTCAAAATAAATAACAAGGACCAGTTTCGAGTCTTTCATCCTTTTTTTTTTTGGTCATCAACAATAAATCTACAAATAAAACCCAAGTGATTTGTGCTTAAAAAGAAAAAGTAGCACTTGAAATTGTGAAAGGTAGATTAAAACATGACAATTCAACTAGGGACAAAAAAGAAGAGAAGAAACATTGTAACAGGTTGAATATTGACTTCAGAAATGGCCCATGTGGAAAAAAACAAGTCTGGAAAAAAAAAAAAGAAAACCAAGGAACACTTCCTGGCAAAATACTTCATGTCTGATTCATTGGGGATCGGTCATTTTCTTCATGTCCGTGGCTCTTTTTATGTAATTTTGTGGATACAAATGCAGCCCCACTTGTGTGTCTTCTTCTGGTTCAACGTGCCCTAGAGTCTATGTTATTTTACATCTTCAACCCCAGAGCTGACTCTAACAGTCGGAGAAAATCCATCCACGGATTTCACCCTTGTGGAAATTTAATACAGTCAAAGATTAAAAAGAAAGAAATCTGTCCTGACATGAGAAGCAAAAAAAAAAAAAAAAGCACTCACTGGAATTCAATGCCTCTTATGCACAAAGGCTCTTAACTAAACAGGAATTGAAAATTGCAATAAATGAACTAAATGGACTCAATGATTCAGAAAAGCAAATTCAGGAAACATGACCAAGGGAAAAAAGCACCTAAGAGGGGAAAAACGAGAAAAGGGAAACGGAAATATTTAAAATTTAAAATGTAGAAAACAGGACAAGCAATGAATGACAAGACTGAGAAATGAAGTCACGTAAGCGTCATTGCCCAGTGAGGCTTTCTGAAAAAAAACAACAAAAAAACCCCACACCTCACGCTGCTTTGTAAATTGCACATGTGGGCTCTCGGCTGTCAAAATGTGACGACCACGGCAACACCCTCGGGGACTCCGTCCCACCTCCTGCAGTTTCCCTGGGCAGCGACTTTCTTCCCTGTCATCAGGGCCCCCCACGGCGTCGCCGGCAGCCAGCCACTTGTCCCAAGAGGCCACGTGCAAACTCTGAGGTTCTTCCGGGGGGACCCTGCAATTTAAGCTGGAGAATAAACCCCAAGTCCTTCGTTTTCGTGATGAGTGAGGGCAGGTGGGCCAAGGGTGACGCGGGACGAGCTTCCGCAGAGCGTCGTCTGCCAGAGGAACTCCAAACACAATCTTTTGTTGCAGGGAGGAACAGAGATGATAATACAGCACAGTTCCAAGCACAAATTCCCTCCCCCGAGTCCATGACAGCCCCCCTAATTATAGTCAAGATGCTCGTTTCTGGCAAGCTGTTCCTCTCTCTTCCCAGCAGGGGAGGAGAAAGCTCCAGGGATGAGGGGGTTATTAAGTAGGGGGCGGTAAAGGCTCAACTTTCCTGTTGGCATTGGACCGTTTCAACAACACACGCATCCGTTTGCTCCTGAATTAACAGGGCTGTTTGGGAGGGAAGCGCAGTCGTGAATTTAGAAAGAAGAGAAAGGTGCAGTCTCCTTAAAGGAAAACTGACGCACGACAGAATTATGGCTTCCCTCTACGGAGAGTGGCATGGAGCTTCTTTAATAAACTAAAAATAAAACTAGGGTATGACTAGCAACCCCACTCCTGAGCACACATCCCGAGAAAAAGCACAGTTCAAAAAGGCACGGGCATGCCAATGGTCACTGCAGCACTATTTACAGTAACCAGGACCTGGAAGCAACCTAGATGTCCATCGACAGATGAGCGGACAAAGAGGATGTGGCAATATGTATGTGGAATATTACTAAGCCATAAAAAGGGAAGGAAACTGGGTCATCTGTCGCGACATGGATGGACCCAGAGAAGCTGTCATACAGACTGCAGGGAGTCAGAAAGAGACAGTTGTCGGATATTCACGCACATATAGGGAATCTGGAAACGTGATACTGAGGAACCTGTTTGCAGGGCAGGAAGACAGACACTGATGTATAGAACAGACATGCAGACATGGGGTCTGGTGGGGGGAGCAGGGGGTGGGATAGGCGGAGAGAGGAGCCCTGACATCTATCCGCCACCATGCATAAAATGGCTAGCTAGTGCGAAGCTGATGCGTAGCCGAGGGAGGTCGGCTGTGTGGTCTGTGATGACCTAATGGGGCGGGATGGGGGTTGCAAAGGCAGCTCAAGAGGGAAGGGATTATGTGTATGCATATAGCGGATTCACTTCATCATAGGGCAGATACTAACACAATATTGTAAAGCAATCACGCTCCAGTGAAAAAATAAATATGCTGACCACGTTTGCAAAGAAGAGTTATGGTTCTCGACAATAGCATGCGGAAGAGACAGTGGGAAAAGTCAATACTTTTCTCTAAAGGAGTTTTTTTTTTTTTTTTTTAAAGAAGAAGAAAACAAGACTACAAGTTAATTTCAGGAGTGGTTCCCCGGTGGTTTGAAAGATAAAGAAACATCCACAGTGGAAATGGAAAAGAATCAGAGCTGAGGCACCAGAGAAGAAGATTGCCATTAAAGTGTCTAAGTAAACCCCCGAGGGACAACAGACCCACTTGGTACTGAAAACAATGAAGAGATGATCACAGTGTTAACAGACAGAAGGCAGCCAGCAGGGAAAGTCAACCTACAAACTCAAGCACAGGTAGAAAATATTCATAAGATGCCTACAAGACTTGATTCGAAACATGAGACTTGTAGTAAGTGACCTTTGTAATACACGGTGTCAAAAAGTGGAACTGAAATCATACATACACCTTTGTTGTCAACAAACAGTAACTTATTCATATGACTACCTCATAAATAACTTGAAGGTCAATCTAAAACAGAGGTAGAGATATTAGTGTGGTAGCCTTTTTGTTGGAAAGGAAAAAAAAATGCTTCTTCTATACTTTTATGTTCTGTGACTGGGGCATGCAAATTAAACCAACAATGGTCAGATTAACAAGAGAGACACATGAATTTCACTTCTAATGTCACAGGTGTGGGGGATTTCATAGAAAGGAAAAGAAATGCCAAAGACTTGGGAAGTCCTCATTTCTCAGGAGTTTCTGTTTCTAGTTAGATCAGGGAAGTTCCAGAAAGGCATCTTTCTGCATCGGTCCCTTCTCAATGGCCTTCAGCGCAAAATAATCTGTATATCAAAGTGGCACATTATGAGTTGGCACGTTCAGATCCCTGTCACTTTCTCTATCTTAAAGGCAAGAGAAGGAAAGTCGAGGAATGGCATTTTAAACACAATATACGCAAATCTTTGTACTGAATCAAAGACTCGATCATTCTCTAAAGGGTTGGTTCTTGATTAAAAACTTAGGAAAGCATTACTTAGAGATGGGAAATCTTATCCTAAATTGCAGCAGCGTGGTTTTTTTCGGTTGAGAAGAGGACACTGGACCTTGACACCTGCGTTTCCTGTAAACAGTAGGTGGTGTTTACAAGGCTGAGTGTTATATTTGGTCTGGGTCTGGCACTGAACTCAGAGCCAGTCTAAGCCCACCTCAGGAAGGACCCTGAGATGCCCGAGACCAGGTGCTAAGTGGACATAGTGAGGAAGGGCACCCATTGCCAGCAAGACGCCAGGAATGGGGTAGATCGTACATTTGCACTAAAAAAAAAAAAGAGTTTTTCGAGTTCTCATCAGAGGAAAAAATAGGTACTGTCTAAAGGGCTTCCTCCGTGGCTCAGTGGTAAAGAATCTGCCTGTGATGCAGGAGGCATGGACTCGATCCCTGGGTCCGGAAGCTCCCCCGGAGGAGGAAATGGCGACCCACTCCAGTGGAGAATCCTATGGACAGAGGAGCCTGGCGGGCTACCGTCCTTGGGGTCACAGAGAGTTGGACGTGACTGAGGGATTACACAACAACAACATAAAATAAGCTGCAGAAATGGCACCAAGAGGACTTCCCTGGTGTTCCCGTCGTTAAGATTTTACCTTCCAGTGTAAGGGACGTGAGTCTGATCCCCGGTCAGGGAACTAACATCCCTGCATGTTGCAGGGTGTGTCCAAAAAGTAAAAAAAAATTAAATGAGGAACGAGGATATATTTTACAGCATGAGGAATATAGCCAATATGAGACAATAAATACAATACAATCCTTAAACTTATATGCTATACATTAATGTGGAAATGGCAACCCACTCCAGTATTCTTGCCTGGAGAACCCCATGGATGGAGGAGCCAGGAGGCTACAGTCCGTGAGGTCGCAGAGAGTCAGACACGACTGAGCAACTGATACACATGCAAAAAATGATATGAATATGACAATATATGTGACTATGCAAGCATAATTACATATTACACATACAATTATATAAATTATATAAATATTAATACAATTATTTAAGTTAAATAAGTTTAACTGTTCAACTTTAAAAGTTATATATTTAATATATTTAACAATTATATGTTTAATATATATATTAAATGTAAATACATGTAAATGTAATATTACATAATGTTGCGAATATTACATTTACATGTTACTACATAAATATATAGTAAATATATATTGATATATTAATATTAGATATATATTAGTAACATAGTAATATAAATATTGTTATATATATATATTAATATATGCAATATATAATGATAAAATACTGGAGTGGGTTGCCATTTCCTCCTCCAGACGATCTTCCCAACCCAGGGATCGAACCCAGGTCTCTCAGATCGTAGGCAGATTCTTTGTCATCTAAGCCACCAGGGGAGTTCCATATATTAAATGTATAACATCTGTTTCATATATAATAGCATAAAATATGTGTAGGTAGAAGCATTCCCCTGCTCCAGAGGATCTTCCCAGACCCAGGAACTGAACCGGGGTCTCCTGCATTGCAGGCAGATGCTTCACCAACAGAGATATCAGGGAAGCCCTGAAAAAACATCATGGAAAAGAATAAAAAAGAAAAGAATGGATATACATGTGTAGCGGAGTCACTTTGCTGCAAGGCGGAAATTGCAACACTGTATGTCCACTATGCCTCATAGACTAAATTTTAACTATGCTTCACGGTTTCCTCATGTGTTGAAGAATATAATAGGATTTGCCTCAAAGCGTAAATATAAATAGACTGATATGCAGAGAGTGCTTAAATGTGTGACGGTGAAACAGCCAACACTTCCTAATACAGGCAGATCTCGTTTTGCTGCACGCCAGCGATACTTGCATTTTTGTACCCACTGAAGGTGTGGGTCAGCTCCGTCTGGAGTAAATCTGCCGGCACCGTGTTTAAAAACAGCGTCTGTTCACTTCACGTCCGCGTGTGACGTGTCGGTCACTCTCGCCGTATCCTTTTATTTTAATTTGAAATTTGACAGAATTTTTATTTCACAGTGCCCTGATCCCGATAGAAGTGAAGGGCCAGTTGAAAATGGTGCTCTGAAGTTCTGACTTGACACTTAGAGCTGTAAGTTGCTAGGTTATAAGCAAGGTGTAACCAAGATGGAAGCAGACAAGTAATATAAAAAGTTTAGGTAGCTAGGAGATTCATATTGTTATTTCTCCAGGGACATATTTCCAGCTAAATCTAAAATAAAGGCCTGCTTTCTCACAGTATTTTAAAGCTTTGCGTGATGATCATATTTGTTACGTTGAGCTGTGATGAGTGACCTTTGATGTGGCTACTGCAAAAAGGTTGTGACTTTCATGCAGAGTGCAGTCAGAAAGAGAAAAACAAATATCGTTTATTAGCACACATGTGAAAAGTAGAGAAACGGCAGGTTTTCCATTGCTAAGTCGTGTCTGACTCTTTGCGGCCCCATGGACTGCAGCCCTCCAGGCTCCTCCAGTCCGTGGGATTCTCTGGGCAAGAATACTGGAGCGGGTTGCCGTTCCCTTCTCCAGGGAGAAAAATAGTGTACATGCTCTTATTTGCAAAACAGAAATAGACACACAGACATAGAAGAGAAACATATGGACACCAAAGTCGGGGTGGGATGAATTGACAGACTGTGATTGATCCACATGTACGATTGATACCATGTATAAAATAGATAACTAATGAGGACTACTTATAGCCCAAGAACTCTTACAAAAAGATTACAAGTCACTGAGAGGAGATGGTTGGATGGCATCACCGACTCAATGGGCATGACTTTGGGTAAACTCCAGGAGTCGGTGATGGACAGGGAGGCCTGGCGTGCCGTGGTCCATGGGGTCGCCAAGAGTCGGACACGACTGAGCAACTGAACTGAACTGAACGCTCAAGGCTCAGAGGACAGTTAGCATTCTTCGGCAATAAAGGATTTTTTAAAATGAAGGTCCGTACCCTGTTATTTTAGACACAATGCTACTTATTGCACATCTAAGAAATTACAGGCTAGAGTAAGCATCACTTTCAGATGTAGAAGAAAGAAAAACCAATTTGTGCAACCCGCTTTAATGCGCTACGTACTTTATCCCTGCGGAATGCAACCAAAGCCCACAGCGTCTCCCAGGTCTGCCTGTGTTGGTCACTGCAGTTTTTTTTTTTTTTGCCCACGGGAGAGGCTGAGCTGCAGCCCGGGAGGTGGGAAGCGACGTCCCCGGGGACAAGCGCCCTGTGCAGAGCGTCGCGATGACAGGTCAGGACCCCACCCCGGCTCACCTGCTCTGGAGGTCGTCCAGGTTCAGCTCCCCCACGTAGTGCGTGGCCGAGGACACGGTCACCACCCTGGAGCGGCGGCCGGGGGCGCCCGACCCCCGCAGGGTGTCCAGGAGGAGGTTGGTCAGCAGAAAGTGGCCCAGGTAGTTGACGCCAAAGTGCTCCTCAAAGCCGTCGTCCGTGGCCCTCTGAGGCACCATCATCACGCCGGCTGGGGACAAAGGGGGCACTCAGGACAGTCAGAAAGGAGTGGGGAACAGGGTGAGAAGAGATGAGACTCTACGCCATCCCCTGGACGACTGGGAAGCCACCAAGCTCCAGGATGCTGACTCTGGTCCTGGCTCCCAGCACCCCTTCGCGCCTCAGGGTCCGGCTCTGTCCACGGAAAATAAACATGGGAGAAAGTGGAAGCAGTGACAGACTTTATCTCCTTGGGCTCCAAAATCACCGAGGACCCTGACTACAGCCACAAAACGAAAAGACGCTTGCTCCTTAGAAGGAAAGCTATGACCAACCTAGACAGTATTTTGAAAAGCAGAGACACCACTTTGCAGACAAAGGTCCATCTAGTCAAGGCTATGGTTTTTCCAGTGGTCATGTATGGATGTGAGAGTCGGACCATAAGGAAAGCTGAGCACCAAAGAATTGATGCTTTTGAACTGTGGTGTTGGAGAAGACTCTTGAGAGTCCCTTGGACTGCAAGGGGATCCAACCAGTCCATCCTAAAGGAAATCAGTCCTGGGTGTTCATTGGAAGGACTGATGCTGAAGCTGAAACTCCCATCCTTTGGCCACCTGATGGGAAGAGCTGACTCCTTGGAGAAGACCCTGATGCTGGGAAATATTGAAGGTGGGAGGAGAAGGGGACAACAGAGGATGAGATGGTTGGATGGCATCACCGACTCAATGGACATGAGATTTAGCAAGCTCCTGGAGATAGTGAAGGACAGGGAAGCTTGGCGTGGTGCAGTCCATGGGGTCACAGTGTCGGACACAACATAGCCACTGAACAATAAAGTGCACAATAAATGTAACTGCACCTGAATCTTCCCGAAACCACCCCCCTGGCCCTACATTCAGTCTGTGGAAAATTGTCTGCCATGAAATTTGTTCCTGATGCCAAACAGGTTAGGGACCACTCCTATGGCACCTAAAATTTGATGAACAAAATATTGGGTTTCCAAAGAGATTGCTTAGGTTTCCTGCAAGATCTTCCAGAAAACCTCAAAAGAATGTTTTAGCCAACCCAATAGATTGGGAGTTTGGGACTGACATACACACACAGCTATATTTCAAATAAAATGCTCTTTACACTGTGCTCACTTCCTTGCTTATCTCTGGCTATTTCACTGCCGCCCGCCAGGCCCTTCTGTCCACGGGATTTCTCCAGGCAAGAATACTGGAGTGGGTAGCCTTTTCCATCTCCAGGGGATCTTCCCAACCCAGGGATCGAACCCAGGTCTTCTGCATTGCAGTCGAATTCTTTACCAGCTGAGCCACAAGGGAAGCCCCAAGAAGCCCCTTAAAATAAAATGCCTTTTAAATGTTAAAAAAAAAAAAAAAAGGTCGAGGGGCTTGGCAAAGTTCACACAAGTAAATTACAGACTTAGAACCAAAGCCCACTATTTTAAGTCTACACCCGCTGATCGTCTTTCTTCCCAAAACCCCTATGTAAACAAAACCGGTCTCCTCAACGAGAGACATTTTCTGTACCATGTCAGGTCTGCAAACGTGTGTGGTTCTGAAATGAAAAACTTGGCTACAATTTTCACATATCAACTGAGTTTGCTGTTATATGATGTTAAGCTCAAAGATGTTTTAAAATGTCTGGTATTAAAGAGTGGTCAATAAAAAGTAACATATATACAATGGAATATCTAATGCATGCATTCTCAGTCGTTTCCAACTCTTTGCAACCCCACGGACTGTAGCCCACCAGGCTCCTCTGTCCATGGGATGCCCCAGGCAAGAATACTGCAGTGAGTTGCCATGCCTTCCTCCAGGGGATCTTCCCGACACAGGGATGGAGCCAGCGTCTCCTGCATCAAAGGCAGATTCACGACCCATTGTGCCACCTGGGAAGCCCGCCGTGGAATATTACTCAGCCAATAAAAAAGGAATGAAATTGCGTCAGACGCAGTGATGTGGACAGACCTAGAGTCTGTCATAGAAAGCGAAGTCAGTCCGGAAAACGAGTATCACGTATCAATGCATATATGTGGAATCTAGAAAAATGGTACAGAGGAACCTAATTTCAGGGCAGTAATAGAGACACAGACGTAGAGAACAGTCTGGGGGATGCTGGGGGAAGGAGAGGGTGGGATGAATAGAAGAGAAAAGGACTGAAATATATACACGACCGTGCGTGAAGCAGATAGCGAGTGGGAAGGTCCGTATAGCCCAGGGAGCTCACGTCGGGGCTCTGTGATGAACTAGAGGAGTTAGACGGGGGTTGGGGGTGGGGGGGAGCCTCAAGAAGGAGGGGATTGTGTATACTTACAGCCCACTTGGTCTCCCCTGCTGGCTCAGCTGGTGAAGAACCTGCCTGCCACGCAGGAGACCTGGGTTGGATCGCTGGTTTGGAAAGATGCCCCTGGAGAAGGGAAAGGCTACCCACTCCAGTATCCTTGCCGGGAGAATCCCACGGACAGCGGAGGCTGGCGGGCTGCAGCCCACGGGGTCGCGACGAGTCGGACACGACTGAGCGACTAAACAGCACACGGCTGGTTCTGTTCACAACACAACGTTGTAAAAGCAACTACAGCCCAGCGAAAAAAATGTTTAAAAATACACCAGACTCGCACTGGTTATCTGTTTTACATGCGATGAAAAGTAAGGTGTATTGTAAAAACGTTTCTGAAGAGTGCGTCGGGGATGCCCTTCAGGAGCTGTCTGGAAGAATCCAGGTAGAGGTGGACAAGAGGCATTTTGGAGACAATGTGGACAGTTCCCTGGAGAAAAGTTCCCTTGATGTCGAAGGTGGATGGGATGCAGCTGCATTCAATAAGCTGGGTGCGTGCCCGCAGCGGGGAGGGGTACTCAGCCCATGACAGACTCGTACATTCCGGGGGCACGCGGCTCATGTGAGGCTGGTCGGGAAAGGACCCAGCGCTCCAGGCTGACGGAGAGCCAGCCTGCTCGCTCTCTGGGCACGCATTCCCTCGGGAGACAGAGTCTACAGCACATTTCCCGAGTCGCGGTGGCCTCCCGAACTCTGCCGTCACGAGTGGAACCTGGAGGAGCTGACAAGGTCATAGAGCGTCCGAGGGCATGCTCAGAAAAGCCCCCAGTGTTCAGAATTCTGTCTCTGCGGGCAGAGCTAGCCTCCCGAGAGAAGGCCGGCACTGCTAAGACCTCTGTTCTGGTGCAGAGACCACACATGGGGATCTCGTCAACAAGCCCAGCGGAGGCCAGGCGCCAGGCAGGACGAACTGGAGAAGACTCTTGACAGTCCCTTGGACTGCAAAGAAATCAAACCAATTAGTCCTAAAGGAAATCAACCCTGCATATTCATTGGAAAGACTGATGTTGAAGCTGAAGCTCCAATCCTTTGGCCACCTAATGGGAAGAGCTGACTCATTGGAAAAGACCCTGATCCTGGGAAAGATTGAAGGCAGGAGGAGAAGGGGGCGGCAGAGGATGAGATGGTTGGATGGCATCATCGAATCAATGGACAGGAGTTTGAGCAAGCTCTGGGAGTTGGAGATGGACAAGGAGGCCTGGCGTGCTGCAGTCCATGGGGTCGCAAAGAGTCGGACACGACTGAGCAACTGAACCACAACAATTTCAGACCACAGGAGAAAGCCACTCTGGACATGAGACCCTTGTGGGACATTCACATAACAGCAGCTCTGGATGCAACCCCGCGGGAGGACCAGAGGCACAGTGGCCCAAAATGCAGGCAAAGGAAATGGTTATTTCCACATGTCTGCATGCTTGCTTGCTCAGTCCTGTCCAATCCCCAGAGGCCCCATGGACTGTAGCCCGCCAAGTTCTTTTGTCCATGGGATTTTCCAGCCAAGAATACTGGGGCAGGTTGCTAGCAGCATTAATTAAAACAGGCAAGACGTGGAAACAATCTAAGTGTCCATTGACTGATGAATGGATATGGAAGATGTGCGGGGTGTGTGTGTGTGTGTGTGTGTGTGTGTGTAACGGAGTATTACTCAGCCATGAAAAAGAATGAAATACCTCCATTTGCAACAACATGGATGGAAAGAGATGATCATACTAAGCTTAAGTAAGCCATAAACAAAAAGATGAATACCATGTAATATCACTTATATATTCATATGTTAAATCTAAAATCTCCGTCTCTAACCAAGCAATCCCACTCCTGAGCAGATATCCAGAGAACATCATTTGAAGAGACACATGCATCCCAATGTTCACAGCAGGCAACACAGGGCGGCAACCTCAGTGTCTATCGACAGATGAATGGATAAAGAAGATGTGGACATATATATAATGGAATATTGAGTGACTGACTGAACGTCACTTAGTCATGTCCCACTCTCTGCGACCCCACGGACTGTGCAGTCCATGAGATTTTCCAGGCCAGAACACTGGAGTGGGTAGCCCTTTCCCTTTTCCAGGGGATTTTTCCCAACCCAGGGATGGAACCCAGGTCTCCTGCATTGCAGGCGGATTCTTTACCAGCTGAGTCACCAGGAAAGCCCGTGGAATAATAGTCAAATGGAATATCACTCAGTCATAAAAAAGGAATGAAATAATCCCATGTGCTGTAACATAGATGGACTTGGAGGGTATTGTGCTGTGAGAAATAAGTCAGAGAAAGATAAAATACTGCATCGTATCACTTGTACGTGGAATCTTAAAAATACCACAGACGAGTGAATATAACCAAAAAGCAACAGACTCAGACATACAAGGAAGAAACTGGTGGTGACCAGTGGGAGAGAAGGAAGAGGTGGGGGCAAGATGGGGGGCGGGGAGGTTTAAGAGGTACAAACCACTATTGTATTAGTATAACATTCCCTCATAGCTCAGTTAATAAAGAATCCGCCTGCAAAGCAGGAGACCCCAGTTCAATTCCTGGGTGGGGAAGATCCGCTGGAGAAGGGATAGGCTACCCACCCCAGTATTCTTGAGCTTCCCTTGTGGCTCAGCTGGTAAAGAAGCCGCTGCAATGCGGGAAACCTGGGTTCCACCCCTGGGTTGGGAAGATCCCCCTGGAGAAAGGAAAGGCTAGCTGCTCCAGGATTCTGGCCTGGAGAATTCCATGGGCTGTATGGTCCGGGGGGTCGCAGAGAGTCGGACACAGCTGAGCGACTTTCACTTCGTTTCACATTAGTATAAAATAAAGGACAAGGATATATTGTACACAACAGGGAACTTAGCCAACATTATATAATAACTGTCCATGGAGTACAAGCTTACCAACCGTGAATCACTGCCGTCTATGTTGTGGGCTCAGCCGGGAAAGAGTCGGCCTGCAATGCAGTGGACCCGGGTATAATCCCTGGGTGGGGAAGATCCCCTGGAGGAGGAAATGGCAACCCACCCCTGTATTCTTACCTGGGGAATCCCAGGGACAGAGGAGCCTGGTGGGCTACACTCCATGGGGTCACAGAGAGTCAGACACAGTTGCGTGACCAACAGTTTCACTTTCATACTGTAGACCTGCAACATATAAGACTGTACACCCACTGCACTTCATTAAAGATGATTATTAATAAGAAGGCACGTATTTATGAACCTGTTGTGCTTCGCGGCACTTAGTCATTCATTCGTGTCTGACTCTTTGCAACCCCATGGACTGCAGCCCGCCAGGCTCCTCTCTGTCCGTGGGATTCTCCAGGCAAGAATACAGGAGTGGGCTGCCGTGTCCTCCTACAGGGGATCTTCCCGACCCAGGGGTCGAATCTGCATCTCCTGCCTGGCTGGCGGATTCTTGACCACGGAGCCACCGGGAACGCCCTTGCCTGTATCGGCATCCATTGGAAAACACGCCACCTCATGGAGCAAGGGGGCTGGAAAGGGGGACACGGGGGTTGGCAGGAATTGCAGGTTGAATTTGAAGGTGTTTCCAAGGCTTCAGCCTGTGGAGTTGAAGACCAGGTTATAAAAAAGAGCTGGTGCTGGTTCTTATATCCTCAAGATGGTTTTGGGGGACTTTCATCATGGTCCAGTGGTTCGGAGTCCGCACTTGCAATGCAAGGGGTCTGGGTTCCATCCCTGTTCATGAAGCTGAGGGGAAAATAGTCTTTGATTTCTTGGACGTTGGCAGCAGAGAAAACACCCAGGAGAGTGTGGTCAGCCAGACCTCGGTGCAGCTGATGGGCTCTGGAGGTAAGGCCACTGGACAGACCCACTGGACTCATTTGTGGTTTTTTTTTTTTTTGCAGGGGCACTTGCGGTCAGGTGCACGGTGATCTGAGCTGAAGGACGCCCCCCTGGGCCATCTCCTTAAGGCTGGACCTATTCACTCACTCCGTTCGGATTATGCGTTAACCAGCGATCACGGACAAGACAGGTCCCGTGCAGCCCGAGGGGTGTGCCAGCTTGGATGGTCTCCGCACACAAGCTCTGCTGACAGATTCGAGCAGAAACTCTCTGACTCCAGTCGACAGCGAGGAGGCTCCAGGCACAGGGGGAGTTCAAGGTGACCTGGGAGATCTTCAAGGGTCATCTGAGCAAGCCCTGGGCAAGAGCATCGCGGGCGGAAATATATTTTTACAGCAGTGTCTGGGTATCACTTTTGTGCCTACAGCCGAACACCCTGCCGTGTTCTGGACGCGTTCAGACCACCCCCTCGGGGATTCATCCACTGGGGAAGCCAGGTGCAGACGGCAGCGCCCTGGATGCTGGACTCAGAACTCCCAGGGTCCCCACTCACGACTAAACCCACGATTAAGTGAGGTGCTTGTCTGGCTTTCCAGGTGGCTTAGTGGTAAGGAACCCATCTGCCAATGCAGGAGATGTAAAAGATGCGAATTTGATCCCTGGGTCAGGAAGAGCCCCTGGAGAAGGGAATGGCAACCCACTCCAGTATCCTTGCCTGGAGAATCCCATGGACAGAGGGGCCTGGTGGGCTACCGCCTATGGGGTCGCAAGAGAGTCGGACATGACTGAGCAACCAAACGACATTTGGGCACTTGCTCCCCAAGAAAGCCCTTACACCCTAGGGCTAACCCTAACCCCACTCCCCGCTTTCCTGACTGCTCTGGACATCAAGGCCCCTGTGGCCAGTGCCTGGAAGCCCAGCTCTAACGGTCCTTGGTCCGTGAGCCGATTTATGCTCTGAGTTCCTGAACAAATGAAGATCTATGGGGAAAACTGGGTTAACGTGTATCTGGCCAGGCAAGCCATCTTTGTTCTTTCTCAGGGTTACCACTGACACGTTTATTCGGCAGGGAGGGTGGGAGGGTGGGGACACATAATTTTTAGTAATCCTTGATGTTGGGAAATCCATCTAGGAGAGAGGTGGGAAGTATTCCGACAAGGACAGACCATAAATTCTGAGCGGTGAACACAAACCTGTCCAAGTTCTGGCACGAGGATGGGAAACGCGATCCATCAAGTTTGGATGGGAATAAGTGATAAATATTGACCGGCTCAGCAGGACACCCACTATTAATCGTTCTCGGGGTGGACGAAGCCCCAGCCTCCATCACGAGTTCCCTCACCGGTGGAGAGAGGCAGTCTCGTTCCATCTGCGTCATGCTAACGCATGCACAAATATTCCCCGACTGGAAGGCCGAACATCTGCAAAATCCTGATTGTTCTCTTTAAGAATAAACTTTAGGGACTTTCCTATAGTCCGGGCTTCCCTGATAGCTCAGTTGGTAAAGAATCTGCCTGCAGTGCAGGAGACTTGGGTTCGAACCCTGGGTTGGGAATGTCCCCTGGAGAAGGGATAGGCTAGCCACTCCAATATTCTTGGCCTTCCCTTGTGGCTCAGCTGGTAAAGAATCCGCCTGTGATGCGGGAGACCTGGGTTTGATCCCTGGGTTGGGAAGATTCCCCTGGAGAAGGGAAAGGCTACCCACTCCAGTATTCTGGCCTGGAGAATTCCACAGACTGTATAGTCCATGGGGGTCGCAAAGAGTCGGACACGACTGAGCGACTTTCACTTCACCACTTTTATTGACATAATTTACAGCTACGGAATACAACTGGTTTCTTTAGAACGTGAAACTTTCCTCTGACAGATGCTGCAGAAGCAATACTGTAACAAATTCGATTAAGACTAGAAAAGTGGTCTCCATCAAGAATGGCAATAAAAAAATTAATTAAATAAAAAAAATGCAAAGGTAGCGAGGACCACTAGGTAGCCATGACCCTTGGACAACATTTTCCGTGGGACTCAGCTGGGGGTGTTCTCCATGAGAGCTGATGCCTGGGGTGGTTTACCAGGAGTTGGTCCTGGGAACCCAAGCCTCCCCACCCCCAACCTTTTTAAAATTTCATTTATTTATTTTTCGCTGCACAGGGCTTTTGTTGCTGCTTGGCTTTCTCTAGCTGCAGCGAGCAGGGGCCACTCCCCAGTCGGACACGGATAAGCTCAGGCTTATCACTGTGGTGGCCTCTCTGTTGCCGAGCACATCGAGGGTGTAAGGGCTTCCGTAACTATAGCACATGGGCATAGTTGCTCCGGGGCATGTGAAATTTCCCCAGACCAGGGATCAAACCTGCGTCCTCAGCATTGGCGGGGGGTGGGGGTGGGGAGTGTTAACCACTGGACCACCAAGGGAGTCTGAATCCAGCTCCTTTGAACCAATCACCTTGCCAGCAGGAGTTACTATCCCAGAGGACGTTCCTGGGCACATAGCTTTGCTAAACTCAGCGGACTCTACTGAACACCATCAGTACCATGGACGGGGTCTTGGTCCGAGAACTCGTGGAGTCAGGAAATGGGCTTGCAGCTGCTGACTCAGAATATTCCCAGTAATCGTTCCCTTTAGAGCTGTGGTTTGATCGAAATGTCCATCGACAGAGGAATAGATAAATAAGATGTGGTACATATGTACAGTGGAATATTACTCAGTCATGAAAAAGGATCAAAGAATGCCATTGAACCTCCAGATTGTCATACTGGGTGAACTTAGTCAGACAGAGAATGAGAAATACCATATGATATCACTTTGATGCAGAGTCTAAAAAGAAATGATACAATTGAACTTACTTATGAAATAGAAACAGACTCATAAGCATAGAGGAGAAGGAAATGGCAATCCATTCTAATATCCTTGCCTGGAGAATTCCCTGGACAGAGGAGCCTGGTGGGCTGCAGTCCATGGGGTCACAAAAAGTCAGACACGCCTGTCCATGGGATTCTCCAGGCAAGAACACTGGAGTGGGTTGCCATTTCCTTCTCCAGGGGAATCTTCCCGACCCAGGGATCAAACCCAGGTCTCCTGCATTGCAGGCGGATTCTTTACCGTCTGAGCACCAGGGAAGCCCTGAGCACACTTAACATCATTTCAAAGCAACACCCTAAAACTGATTATCCCGATAGCGAAAGCCAAACACATCAGTGGAACACAGCTTCGGCAGTAGCTGAGACTATATATCCATGGTAATGCCGCTTTCCCCAAGGACTGCCAGAGCGCCTGTCTGTGCCTGAATTAACCTCTGGAGTTCACCAGATGTCACCATTATTTTTTCAATTTATTGTTTCAGTTCAGTTCACTTGCTCCGTCATTCCTGACTCTTTGCGACCCCATGGACCGCAGCACGCCAGGCCTCCCTGTCCATCACCAACTCCCGGAGCTTGCTCAAACTCATATCCATCAAGTCTGTGATGACATCCAGCCATCTCATCTTCTGTCGTCCCCTTCTCCTCCTGCCCTCAATCTTTCCCAACATCAGGGGCTCTTCAAATGGGTCAGCTCTTCGCATCAGGTGACCAAAATATTGGAGTTTCAGCTTCAACAACAGTCCTTCCAATGAACACCCAGGACTGATTTCCTTTAGGATGGACTGGTTGGATCTCCTTGCAGTCCAAGGGATTCTCAAGAGTCTTCTCCAGCACCACAGTTCAAAAGCATCCATTCTTCGGTGCTCAGTTTTCTTGATGGTCCAACTCTCACACCCATACATTATTATTGGAAAAACCATAGCTTTGACTAGATGGACCTTTGTTGGCAAAAACATTTACTGTTTACTTGGAGGAAAATTAGCTTACGATGCTGCTTTTTTTCTGTAAACACCATGAATCAGACATCATTATACATACATCCCTCCTGAGTCTCCCCCCACCCCACGCCATTCCACCCTCTAGATCATCAGGCTCTTATTCAGAGTGAAGAATTGGGGACATATCACTCAGTCACGAAAAGCAAAGAAACCGACTCAGGTGTAGTGATGTGGACAAACCTAGGGTCTGTTACACAGAGTAAAGAAGTCTGAAAGGGTAAAACACATATCATACATTAACGCACGTATATGGAATCCAGAAAAACGGTACTGATGAATCTATTTGCAGGCAAGAAATGGAGATGCAGACGCATAGAACAGACTTGCATAACTCACCGTTATTCACCAGGATGTGGAGGGGGAGTTTCTTCATCTTGAATGTCTGGACAAACTGCCGGATAGACTTCATGGATGCCAGGTCGCAGTACAGAAATTCCACTGCAGAAAGACAAAGAAGCAAGGTGAGCTTTCAACCCACCACACATGCTACAGTCCATCAGCGTTCACTCAGAAGGGACATGTTAGGGTACTCTTGAGTACAGACAGAGGAAGCTGTGTGTGCCAAGTTACCCTGCCCCTGAGAACAAGAGAGGGTGTGTTTTCAATGCTTTCCCTGAAAAAAAAATAACAAAGGGAGTGTGCGTAAGGGGTGGGCGTAGTCCAGGATCAGTCACTCAGCACGGTCGCCATCCTGGGGATTGTGGGTGAGCCCTCCGCCAGAAGACACGCTGGAAAAGTGAGGATGCATTTGAAAAGTCAAAGTGTCAGTCGTTCAGTCGTGTCCTGCTCTTTGCGACCCCGGGGACTGTAGCTCACCAGGCTTCCTCTGTCCATGAGGATTCTCCAGGAGACCCCCGGTTCGACCCCTGGGTCAGGAAGATCCCCTGGAGGAGGGAATGGCAACCCACTGCAGTATGCTTGCCTGGAGAATCCCCGATGGACAGAGGAAGCCTGGTGAGCTACAGTCCGCACCATTGCCAAGAGCAGGACACATCTCCTGCATTGCAGGCAGACTCTTTACTGTATGCATTTAGAAATTAAAATAAATAAAAATAAAAATCAATAGTGGTTGTATGTCAGCTGAGCCCAGGGATTTAAAAAAAAAAAAAAAAAAAAGCAACATTAGGCACTTACCTTTTGCATGTTTCTTTTTTTAACATTTTTTTTTTTTTTAATGTGGGCCATCTTGTAAAGTCCTTATTGACTTTGTTTCAATACTGTTTCTGCTTTACGCTTTGGCTTTTTGGCCAAGAGGCGCCTGGGATCTTACCTCCCCAACCAGGGATGAAACCCTTACCCCTTGCATTGTCAAGCAGAAGTCCCTTGCATGTTTCCTAAATGCATTTTTTTTTCTCTTTTGATTCTGTTCTCAGCGGCAGCAGGTTGTGGCAGATTGGGGAAGACGGAGCTTTGCCGCAGGGAGTTGGGAATTTCTGCTCTAGAAGTCAGAGCCATCTGCACAGGAATCCCCAACACGCTGTTCTAATTTCCCCCTGAAACACTCCCAGGAATGTTAAAAAAAGAAAAAAAAAAAAAAAAGAGGAAAACCCACACCATTGCTAATAACTAGAACCAATGGTAAAAAAAAAAAAAAAAAAAAAAGGACCAGTGGACCCACACACTCAGCTTCCAGTCCTGTCCAACTCTCTGCAACCCCATGGACTGTGGCCCGCCAGGCTCCTCCATCCATGGGGCTCTCCAGGCATGAATACTGGAGTGGGTTGCCATGTCCTCCTCCAGGGGATCTTCCCGACCCAGGGATTGAGCCCGGGTCTCCTGAGTCTGCTGCACTGGCAGGCAGGTTCTTTACCAGGCGCCAGGTGGGAAGCCCAAAAAGGACCATATTTGACAAGCAACACGGGGACTGATGCTTCATGTTGAGACCACTGCCTTGGGAGCGAGTCACTGCATCTTGCTTTTTTTTTTTCCCACTGTTTGTTTGTTTTTTTTTTCCCCACTTTTTATAGCTGTGCCAGACAGCTTGCAAGATCTTAGTTCGTTGACCAGGGATTGAACCAGAGAGCCCTGGCAGTGAAACCACTGGACTGCCCGGAAATTCCTTGTGCCCAGTCTCATCAGCAGCACCAGTTTCCACATCCACTCAGGAGCTGCCCCTGCCTCTCACTGGAAGGAGGGGGTTATACCGCACAGGGGATTTGTTGCCTAATCGCGAAGTTGTGTCCGACTCTTTGCAACCCCATGGACCGAAGCACGCCAGGCCTCCCTGTCCATCACCAGCTCCCAGAGTCCACGCAAACTCACGTCCATCGAGTCGGTGATGCCATCCAACCACCTCATCCTCTGTCGTCCCCTCTTCCTCCGACCCTCGACCTTTCCCAGCATCAGGGTTTTTCCCAATGAGGAAGATGCGCCCCTAAATCAAGTCCTACTGCTGCGGCAGGCAGACTGCTCCCCGCAGACCAGAATGCTTGAAGAGCTCCAGCCTTGAGAAGGGAAGTACAGAAGACAGGGTACACGGTCTGACCCCTGCCTCCCATCAAGCAGGGGCCCCAGGACTGACCATTGAGAGGACAAGGCCCTCACGTGTGTTAGGGGCTCATCTAGCACGCGACTAGGGGTTGTGGACCCCCAGCAATGAACACAGTGAGAGGGGATTGGGGTAACTGTCACAGCAGGGCTCTTAGCGGGGAGGAGGAGGCAACAGGTGACAGTTAAACACTATTTTCGCCTCTTATTTATTTGGTTGAAAGTGAACGTGAAGTCGCTCAGTTGTGCCCGACTCTTTGCAACCCCACGGACTGTAGCTCACCAGGCTCCTCTGTCCGTGGGATTTTCCAGGCAAGAAGATCAGAGGGGGCTGCCATTTCCTTCTCCAATTATTTATTTGGTTACCGTGGGTCTTCCTTGCGGCATGCAGGATCTTTAAGTTGCAGGCATGGGGAATCTGGCTCCCCCACCAGGGACTGAACCCAAGCCGCCTGCATTGGACGCTCAGAGTCTTAACCACTGGCCCACCAGGGAAGTCCCGTAGGTGACATTTTTCTCTTGACCTGGGGCGCCATTAACCTACCCTTTCATGTCTAGCTACATGATTATAGAGAAATGAAGGCTGCAATGCTCTGAGAATTTTCAGGGCACCCCGAGGGGACAAGAAATAGAACATCTGCCATGCAGGTGACTGGACCACAGGAGATATATCAGTTGTCTGGGTAGCAAAAAGCCGGAAATTCACATAATAGGTAGGGGATGAAAGAGTTCGAAAGAGTTAAGGGTTAAGCCAAGGGTCTGATCCTGACTCAGTTAAGAGTGAGACTGAATGACGCGCGGCTGGTCATGATACGAAAGCAAGATGGTACCCTCCCACGAGACCATGTTGACGGCAGGAAATAGGAGGATTCTTCTGTAAGCTCACGACGGGGTTTTTTCAGGCGGGGATTAACACTTAAAAGGCTGAAAAGAGGCAGGCAAACAAGGAAACAGCAGGCAGGGCTGTCCCTTTCGTGACAAGGAGGACGTGATTCGGGGCTAAAATGTTAACGGGACAATGAGGATGGTTACCTGTAGGTCCGATGTTCAGTCAACGCAAAGGCGTGATACAGACGTGGGGAACATTTGTGTTGACACCAAGGTGGGGAGTCGAGGTGGGATGAATTTGAGAGATTCAGATTGAGACAAATACTCTGTGTGAAATAGATAAGTAATGAGCACCTACTGGATACCTCAGGGAACTCTACTGAATGCTCTGTAACGACCTAATGGGAAGAGAAGCATAAAAGGGACGATCCATGTATACATATGGCTGACTCAGCTTGCTGCAGAGCAGAAATTAACAGGACATCACGAAGCAACGACATCCCAACAAAGATTAATAAAAAAAATATTGAAGCCATGATAATTATAGTTAAGCAGCGGGATCCTCTGCTGCTGTTTCTTCATCAGAAAGTTTCTAGTAACACAACATCAGAGGCTCTTTGTCAAAACCCATTAGAAACGCAGGAAGAGGTGGGCAGAACCCGAAATGGTTCCGGGAGAACAGTGTGTACATCTTTGAGCATCTGAGAAATCGACAGACAGAAAAAAAAAAAAACAAGGACCCAGAGAAGACTGTGGATAATACATCTGACAAGGTTGGGAATGCAAATTAACAAACAGGGACAAATCTATGATAGGAAGAAGATTTTAAAACGATAGGTGTGTGCTTCTAACCGAATGAATAATACGCTCGATTTACAAGTAAAATAGGAACATCTCAAGGAAATGAGTACTTCAATCGAGAAAAAGACTGACTGTTACGATCTAATCAAGCAAATTAGGACTCATCAGAACAACGAATATGGGATAAATAGAAAAAATTGATGAAGAAAAGACACTCAGAAAAGCCTGGGAGGGTGTCACATATCTTTTATCAAGTCCTTTCCTACTTTCAAAAACCAGACAACCCCACTTGTAAATTGACTGACTTTGAACCCAGGGGGTGGAGGGGAGACAACTGATTCTCTTTATGACGTGTGCATCTTTCCGATACAAAAAGCTGCCAAGAAATCGCATCAGAGGACTTCGCTGCTGGTCAGTGGTTCAGACTTTGCCTTCCAGCGCAAGAAGTGCAGGTTTGATCCGTGCCTGGGGAGCCGAGATCCCATATGCCTTGCGACCAAAAAAAAAAACGAAAACAAAAAACAGAAGCAGTATTGTAACAAATTCAATAAAAACTTTTAAAATGGGGGAGGAAAAGAGAATGAGAAAACAAAAAATAACACCAGAATGGCAAGAGAGAGTTCACATTAATAACTCCAGGTGAAAAAAGAAAATCATGAATGAAAAGGCAAATGAAAACGTTTCCACTGGGGTAAACAGAAGAGTGAAATGTGGAAGTGAATGTGTTAGGTGCTCAGGCGTGTCCCACTCGTGGCGACCCCCATGGACAGCAGCCCGCCAGGCTTCTCTGTCCATGGGATTCTGCAGGCAAGAATCCTGGAGTGGGTTGCCATGCCCTCCTCCAGGGGATCTTCTCGACCCAGGGATCGAACGCGGGTCTCCTGAGCCTGGCAGGCAGGCTCTGTACCACTGAGCCGCCTGGGAAAACCTCTCCTACAACGTCCCTCTGGGCACACCTGAGCCTCAGGCTTATCCTTATCAAGCAAAGACCGGGTCCTCAGCATTACACAGACCCCTCACTGCAGAGCGATATGGTCAGGACGCACCCATCGACCTCCAGGAAAGTCCGTTTCTTTAAGGTTCCCAGTTCCTCACCACCACCACAGAGCCGTCTCAGGACGGCGTCACAGTAAAGCTCAAGCCCTAGAACCTCAAGCATAAAACCACCACCACCGCCAACATGGCAACCCACTCCAGTCTTCTTGCCTGGAGAATCCCCATGGGCAGAGGAGCCTGGCGGGCTACCACCCACGGGATCGCAGAGAGTCAAACACGCCCCATCGACTGTAAACAACCACCACCACCAAAAAAGCCAACAGTATTGGTTAAAAAAAAAAACTTTGGTAGAAGTTGCTAAAATTTGTGCCACTCTCAGATTACAGATCATTCAAATGTTTCTGAGCCCCAAGTGTTATTTGGAAGATGAAATTAAAACGAGAACATTCTCGACGGACCCTATAACTGACCCCCCAAGACACGTAACAGATGTCCCCAAAGCACTTCACAAGGAAAGAGAAAAGAGTGACGTTGGACTGACTCAGAAGCCAGCCGGTGAGAAGGCAATCAGAGTCGTGCTTGGAAACAGTGATTTTTTAAAAGTGCTTTAAAAGCAATTCCTACTCCCAGGAGGTAAATGGCTCTCCTGGGGATCTTATTTACTTCTTCCATCGACAGGGCAGGGCGCAAAGAAGCTTCTGCCTAGCCCAGATGATCAGAGCCCCGAATTAGCGTAGGTTTAATGTGTTCCCCCACTGTGTACGGACGACAACACCCAGATGAAGTCAGCACGCCCCACCGTCCACCCCGGTGAGCTTGCTTAAGGAATCGCGGGAGAAATGCACCTGTAACTGCCGTGACGTATCACCTGACACCTGTCAGAACGACTGTGCTCAGAAAGGTAACAGATCAAACGTGGTAAGAGGGGTGGAGAGAAGGGAAGCCGCCTACACTGCGGGTGGGAATACACAGGGCTGCAGCCACTCCGCTGCAGAACAGAATGGAGGCTGCGTAAGAAGCGAAAAATAGAGTTACCGGAATGACCCGGCAATCCCACTCCTGGGTGTTTATCCAAAGAAAGCGAAAAAGGGAACGTGCACCCCAAAGCTCATCGCAGCTCTGTTCACGATAGCCAAGATGTGGAAACAACCCATCGTCAGATGAATGCATAAAGAAGATGTGGTATATAAATAAAATGGAATATTGCCATTGCTTACTCACTGCTGCTGATGCTAAGTCGCTTCAGTCGTGTCCGACTCTGTGCGACCCCATAGACGGCAGCCAACCAGGCTCCCCCGTCCCTGGGATTCTCCAGGCAAGAACACTGGAGCGGGTTGCCATTTCCTTCTCTAATGCATGAAAGTGAAAAGTGAAAGTGAAGTCACTCAGTCGTGTCTGACTCTTAGCAACCCCATGGACTGCAGCCCACCAGACTCCTCCGTCCGTTTACTCACTAAGTTGTGTCTGACTTTTGTGACCCCATGGACTGTAGCCCCGACAGGCTATTCTATTCATGGGATTCTCCAGGCCAGAATACTGGAGTGGGTTGCCATTTCATACTCCCAGGGGATCTGCTCAACCCAGGGATCCAACCTGCATCTCTTGCATGGGCAGGCAGACCCTTTACCACTGAGCCACCTGGGAAGCCAGTGATGGAATGTTACGCAGCCATAAAAAAGAATGAGATAATCCCAGTTGCCGCAACATAGACGGACCCAGAGATGATCACAGTAACAAAGACAGACAGAGAAAGACAAATACCATATGATATCGCCTATATGTAGAATCTGTTTTTTTTTTTTAAATATACAAGTGAACTTATGCTTACCAAAGGGCAAAGTGAAGATGGAATAAACTAAGAGTTTGGAATGTACACATGCCCACTAATATTGTTGCTTAGTCACTCAGTCACATCCAACTGTTTGCGACCTCCTGGACCACAGCACGCCAGGCCTCCCTGCCCATCACCAACTCCCAGAGCTTGCTCACACTCATGTCCATCGAGTCAGTGATGCCATGTGACCATCTCATCCTCTGTCGCCTCCTTCTTCTCCTGCCTTCATTCAAGGATCCCGTGAACACATCCTCTAAAATAAACATGTATTAGATAACCAGCAAGGACTTATTGTATAGCACAGGAAACTCTACTCAACATGCTCTGAGAACCGACACGGGAAAAGACTGTAACGAAGGCCTCTAAACAGCTCAGTGTTTATAAAACATTCTTTGGGTATCACGCAAAGCTGTAGAAGTCCGTGCCTTCATAAACAGCATCTGTGCTCCACCACGGTTGGACTTTTAGAAAGTTCTCGGGCGGATCTCCTAAACAGCAGAGTTGGGATTCACTCAATAAAAGGCTGTCACGCTTTCTTACATTACCCAAGAACAGGAGGGCTTTTGGTTAGTTTTGCTTCCGGTTACACTTTCCCGTCCACTACCAGGAAGACACCCAAGGGATGGGTGACTCACCGTTCTTTTTTATTTTTTTTTTTAATTTTTATTGAGGTATAGTCGATTTACAATGCTGTTGTTCCGTTCTTTTTTTTTTTTTTTTAATATAACTTTGTATTTTGGCCACGCCGCACAAGTTGAGTTATCGGACCAGGGATCAAGCCCATGCGCCTGCAGTGGAAGCACAGATTCTTAACAACTGGACCATCAGGGAAGCCAGTCCATTCTATTTTAAAGAATATTTCTTTTCAAAAAAAAAAAGGAAGCGAGGAAGGGAGACAGAGAAGAAAGAAGACAGGAGATAGGACAGGGAAATGTATCATTATTGTGTTTCTACTGCAAACAGAAACCCCCTGGGTTTGGAATCTTTTTAATACAGGAGAATTCTTTTCATCTGCTCACATTTTGATGACGGCGATTGTGGAGGAGGATGCCAGTGTTTTATGTCTGTTCTCTCATCTTCTTTTTGTTTTACCAAATAAACTAGTAAAAAAATAAATTATTATTTTTTTTTGAGATGGTCCTGTGATTTTCCCTCTTTTCTTCTGTGGATGTCATCAAATGAAAATGTCTCCGGCCGTATCAACAAACAAGAAATGTCAAAGCCATCAGCGGCGAGGTCCGGCCTCCAGATGTGAAGGAGGGTTCCCAAAGCTGTGATCCAGAAGATGCTACCTCCCCCGACAGTGACTGCGGGGGGCCGGGAGGACGCAGGGATCAGACATCAATTTCTCCTTAAGGTGAACAAGGAAATAAGTTTGACCCCAGACAACCCAGGTGCATACGAAAGGAGTGAATTCAGTGAGCCCAGAGGCTTGCATCCTCCCTTACAGAGAATGCTCAATTCCTTCCCTTGATACCTGATCTTTGACGTTCAGATGGCCTGCTCCATTTGTTGCAAACTTGCATACAGCCTGACTCCCCCTCCCGCCTCCTTGGAGCAGTCTTCTCAGAGCTACAGAGATGCTGTCCCCCCGGGGCTCCGAGTCCTCAACATGCCCACACAATAAAACACCTCTCTGCTTTCCAGGGGTGACTGTACTCTTTTTAATCGACAATCTGATTGGTTTCCGTATGTTGGAGCGTCTCTGTGACCCTGGCATGAATCCGGCTCGGCGGTGGTACACCATCTTTTTTGATGTGCTCTTGATTCAGTGTGCTGGTATCTGGTTGAGAATTTTTGCACCTATACTCATCAAAACTATAGGTCTGGTGGGAAAAGACCCTGATGTTGGCCAAGACAGAAGGCAGGAGGAGAAGGGGATGACCGAGGATGAGCTGGTTGGATGGCATCACCGACTCAATGGACATGAGTTTGAGTGAGCTCTGGAAGTTGGTGATGGACAGGGAGGCCTGGCGTGCTGCAGTCCATGGGGTTGCAAAGAATCAGGCACGACTGAGCGACTGAAAAATAACAGTAATACTCATCAAAGATGTTGGCCTGCAATTTTCTCTTCTAGTAGTATCTCAAGACTTTTCCTGGGCTCTGAAATCACCACAGATGGTGACCAAAGCCATGATATTAAGAGACACTTGCTCCTTGGAAGGAAAGTTCTGACAGACCTAGACAGCATATTAAAAAGCAGAGACACTACTTTGGTAACTAAGGTCCGTCTGGTCAAGGCTATGGTTTTTCCAGTAGTCACGTATGGATGTGAGAGTTGGACCACAGAGAAAGCTGAGTGCTGAAGAATTGATGCTTTTGAACTGTGGTGTTGGAGAAGACTCTGAGAGTCCCTTGGACTGCAAGGAGATCCAACCAGTCCATCCTATAGGAAATCAACCCTGAATATTCATTGGAAGGATGGATGCTGAAGCTGAAACTCCAATCCTTTGTCCACCTGATGCAAAGAACCGACTCATTTGATAAGACCCTGATGCTGGGAAAGACTGAGGGCAGGAGGAGAAGGGGATGACAGAGAATGAGATGGTTGGATGGCATCACCGACTCGATGGACATGAGTTTCAGCAAGCCCCGAGAGCTGGTGATGGACAGGGAAGCCTGGCGTGCTGCGGTTCATGGGGTCAGAAAGAGTCTGACACGACTGAGCGACTGAACAACAAGACCATTTCTTGAAGGAGGTGAACATGGTTCTTGTCTCTTCAGCCGGTACGTGTCTCATGGAGGGAATGAAGGGAACGCCCCCGCTTTCTCCTGCTCCAAACCCCCCCTGGGCCCCAGTCCTCAGCGCACGCCTCCCCCGCCTCCGTGAGCAGAGCCTGAAGCTGCAGTCACGACCGAGGTCTCAGCGTCCTCTCGGCAATGACTCCTATCTTCCTGGGGATGTCACAGTGATTTTCTGCACCATTTCCCTCCCGCGGTCGTAAAGAACACATTACGGATTTGGCAGAACCTGTTCATCAAGGCTGTTAAACCTCCCGAAAGAACAAGCAGCATCAAGACGGGAAAATGTGCTTTCATTTTCTCTGGATGTCTGTGGTTCTGCCCGACAGCAGACTTAAAAAAAAAAAAAGTGTCTGGCTCTTTGAGACCCCACCGTCCATGGAATTCTCCAGGCCAGAATACTGGAGTGGGTAGCCTTTCCCTTCTCCAGGGAAATTTTCCAAACCCAGGGATCGAACCCAGGTCTTCTGCATTGCAAGTGGATTCTTTACCAGCTAAGCCACCCAGGACGCCCTTTAATTAATTATTTTAATGGGAGGATAATTACAATATTCGAACTGTGGACTTTTTTTCTTTTAGGCAGACAATTGTCTTCCACAAGTCTTTCATTGCCCTCATTGTTTTGTTGTTGTTGTTTTAAGAGACAGTTTCCATCTGTATAGCACCACAGAGACATGCCCACAGATGACAGAAAAATCCGGACATACGGTGACCCATCAGTAAATAAGGCCTCCTGCACTGTGCCGCGCGGAACCAGAAACCTGGCTTGATATGCATGTTTTCCTGTGACGCTTCTGACTACAGTCCTGTCATCCAAGCGTCCTGACTAACGGAAGCCCTGCCTTCTTCTCCTGGGAGATTAAGGCACAAATAAGACAACGCATCAGTGAGATCGAACCCTTTCTTAGGACTGAGTCACAAACAGTTCCCAGGTGGCTCAGATGGTAAAGAATCTGCCTGCCAAGTCAGAAGACCCTGGGGTCCCCTGGGTTCGATCCCTGGGTCGGGAAGAGGGAGGAGGAAATGGCAACCCACTCCCGTATTCCTGCCTGGAGAATCCCACGGACAGAGGAGCCTGGCGGGCTACGGTCCACGGGGACTCAAAGAGTCAGACACGACTTAGACACGACTTTGTTGACTCAGACAATAACAACCACCACCAACACCTGCAAAACTAAAAGATATAGATTATTTTGTTAGAGTAGTTAATTTTTTTTTTTGGCCTTGAAGGGTGTGGGGGCTTATTTCTCCAACCAGTGGGGATCAAACGCATGCCGTCTGCACTGGGGGCAAGGAGTCTCAACCGTTGAACCTCCAGGGAAGTTCCAGACTTATGAGTACCTGAAAAGCGAACACAGAGCTGAGATGGTTGGATGGCATCACCGACTCAACGGACATGAGTGTGAGTAAGCTCCGGGAGATGGTGATGGACAGGGAGGCCTGGTGTGCTGCAGTTGGACCCCCGCTTTGGTTCCCCCACCTGCCAAGGGCAGGTCCAGTCCTACTGACACTCTTGTTTCCCGCCCCCCCAGTTCCCCCGTCCTACAGATTTTTGTGTGCGTCTATATACTCTTCCTCGGGCGTCAGGGACTCCCGTCAGCTCTGAGCTGGTGTTCTGAAAGCGCCTGTGTGTTTGAAGGCGTATCCCTGAGGCGTTGTGGAGGGAGACGTAGTTTCTGCCGTCTTGTTCCTCCCTCGGGCAGATTCCTCCTGCTGGCAGAAAACTCCACCGAAATCTCTCGGATTTCTGAATTTCTTGCCCCGTGAGGCGCTGGCCACCCCTTGTTTTGAATTTCCATTTCAAGTATTCATCTAGCGAAACACCTCGAAGATGGAGCTACCATCTTATTCCAGACCAACAAAAAGAACCAAAAAGAAAAAAGAAAAAGAGGTCGCCTTATTCCTTTCTTGTTCTCAGATGCAACCAATATCACGCAGGACCCTGGAAAAAAATGTTCTCCTCAGACTTTCCTGGGAATCCACCAGTTAGGACTGGACCTTCCAATGCAGGGAGTAGGAGGTTCAGTCTCTAGGTGGGGAGTTAATATCCCACCTGCCTCGTGGTCAAAAAAATCAAGACATAAAACAGAAGCAACATTGAAACAAATTCAATAACAACTTTAAAAGAGGTCCAGATCAAAAAAATATTCTTTAACCACATCAAAAAAAAAAAAAAATCTTAAAAAAAATAAAAGTGTCCTCTCATTTAGGAAAAAAAATGTCTTGGTTTTTAGAAATGAATTTGCAATAAGTCCTTCTTTTATAAAAGTCTTCCCTGGTGGCTCAGATGGTAAAGAATCTACCTGCAATGTAGGAGACACAGGTTCGATCCCTGGGTTGAGAAGATGCCCTGGAAGAGGAAGTGGCAACCCACTCTAGAAAGGCATCTAGGAACGTCTCGGTGCTAAATGTGAATTGTCATCACCTTATCCGTGTAGTCAAAGCTATGGTTTTTCCAGTAGTCCGATATGGATGTGAGAGTTGGACCATAAAGAAAGCTGAGCGCCAAAGATTGATGCTTTTGAACTGTGGTGTTAGAGAAGCCTCTTGAGAGTCCCTTGGACTGCAAGGAGATCCAACCAGTCCATCCTAAAGCAGATCAGTCCTGGGTGTTCATTGGAAGGACTGATGCTGAAGCTGAAACTCCAATCCTTTGGCCACCTGGTGCAAAGAGCTGACTCATTTGAAAAGACACCGATGCTGGGGAAGATTGGGGGCGGGAGGAGAAGGGGACGACAGAGGATGAGATGGTTGGATGGCATCACCGACTCAAAGGACATGAGTTTGGGTAAACTCCGGGAGTTGGTGATGGACAGGGAAGCCTGGCATGCTGTGATTCATGGGGTCTCAAAGAGTCAGACACGACTGAGCGACTGAACAATGACCAGTGAAGCTCTCTGCTGAGCAGCAGGGCCATGCCAGACTCACTCCGCTCTTTCTAGAAGCGCTTCCGTCAGTCTGACGGGAGGACAGACCTCGCCGCAACCCCCCTCCCCAGGCTGCAGCCACGCCTAGAACACAAGGCTGGGAGCAAGCCGGGTCTCCAGGCTGTCACGGCAAGTTCACCAAACAGGACCCTGAAGACATCCACGTTGTGTTTAAACGACGGGTCCCAGCCTCAGGGTTAAGTAACCACGTGTGTGCCGAACCCCACGCAGAGCTGACCATCCACTGGCCGCCTTTTATCCCGCCGGGGGTTCGGGTCTCTCCTGCAACCCGGCCGCGCGCCCACCGGCCCCTGACGGCTCCTTCCATTCATCCTAGTTTTCTGTAGAGCCCGCCTCTGCACCTGCCTGCAATTCCAACCTAACGATGATCCATGCAGGGCCTACGGGGGGCTGCCTCTGTAAGGAAATGTCGCCACATCCATCCACCCTGTCAACGCTCCAGTATGAGCTTGGAAAAAAGAGCAAAAAAAATCGGACATCAGGATAAACATCCCTCCTGTCTCCTGCAGTCACGACCCCAGGAAATCATGTTTGAAAGGGCTTCGGGGCCTTGATAGAAGAAATCCTATCAACATGCATTGTCCAGGGAATTTCCTGGTGGTCCAGTGGCTAAGATTTTGAGCTCCCAATGCAGGGGACCCAAGTTTGATACCTGATCAAGGAACTACATCCCACATACTACAGCTAAACATCTCCCATGCCATGGGTAAAGAAATCCGTAGAAACTTGGTGACCCCGTGCAGCCAAATAATTAAATATATATATGTTTTTTTTTTTTCCTTATTCCATTTACTAAGAGAAATGACAGCACATGTCTACAAAGAAGACGAGAGCAAAAAACGTTCGCAACGGTTTAAAAAAGCCAAAGTGAAAGTACAAGCTTTAATTGCTCAGTCGTATCCGACTCTTGTGACCCCGTGGAATGTAGCCCGCCAGGCTCCTCTGTCCACGGGATTCTCCAGACTAGGATACTGGAGTGGGTTGCCATGCCCTCCTCTAAGGCATCTTCCCGACCCGGGGATCGAACCCACGTCTCCTGCATTGGCAAGCGGTTTCTTTACCCGCAGAGCCATCAGGGGAGCTGCTGCCGGGTATTTCTGGGGCCCCGTATCTAGGGCAGGAATTGTGCAAGGCCCTGGGGTCTTGGCACCACGTGGGGGTCACTCAGAGGCACCTCGGGCAGGCTCGGATACCGCAGGACAAATCAATGAGCTACTCCGAGGACCACAGGCTCACGCTAAGGACACTGGGGAATCCGGAAGAAAATTCACTGCCGGACCACCGATGGACTACAGCTCCCATGATGCCTTTCGGTCTCTCATCCCAAGCGCCATTTTGGTTTCCACCCCGCTCCGCCAGCCGGCAGCGCTAAGGCAGACCTGAGACTCAAAGACGAACCCACGGCCAGCAAGACAGCGGCGGGGACAGTGAGGCTTGTGGAGTCCAGCTCAGACCACCGGCTGGGGATTAAGGACGTGGATGCCCCACTCGGCTTGCCAGGGTCACCGTCTGTTACCAGGATGGACGGGGAGATACACAGACACGGCCAGCTACCTTTGGAAAACCGCTGTGTTGGCTGAGAAATTCGTTTGGGGTTTTCCGTACGATGTCACTGGAGTAACTTTTCGGCAGACCCAATACTTTGAGCTTCCCTGGTGGCTGTGTGGTAAAGAATCCACCTATCAATGCAAGAGACACATATTCAATCCCTAGGTGGGGAAGATCCCCTGGAGAAGGACGTGGAAACTCACTTCAGTATTGTTACTGGCTTCCCTGATGGCTCAGATGGTAAAGAATCTGCCTCCAAAGCAGGAGACATGGGTTCGATTCCTGGGTGGGGAAGATCCCCTGGAGAAGGAAATGGCAACCCACTCCAGTATTCTTGCCTGGGGGATCCTGTAGAGAGAGGATTCTGGCGAGCCACAGTCCACGGGGTCACAAAGAGTTGGACACGACGTAGTGAATAAAGAATACCCCACCTGGCTGGCTTTGAGTGTCCTGGCTACTCTTTGGATCACTGAAAAGAAACCAGTCAGGTGTCAGTCATTTGACACCATCATCCTTTGGTTATATAAACAGAGTGCAGTGACACCAATTCTTCATAGTTAACCTTCATAGTTTAGTAACTCTTCATAGTAATTCTTCATAGTTTTGTGACATTAACATGACCTTCCAATCCTAGACCCCCCCAAGGAAGCTTCTTTTAGTTTGTCTGTGGGTGTTCCTGGGATGCCACTCTTATAACGCACTAAGCAAATGCTTCAGATTCACCTCATAAAAAAATGTCCTTGGTCACATGAACGGATAAAGAAGATGTGGTAACATGTAGGCAATGGAATACTACACAGCCACAAAAAAGGATGAACCCATGCCATCTGCAGCTACAGGGATGGACCAAGAGATGATCATGCTAAATGAAGTAAATGCAACAGAGAAAGACAAATATCATGTTATAATTTATATGTGGGGTGTATATGCAGATAAATATCACGTGATAATTTACATGTGGATATTTAAATATGGGATCTGCCCTATGACACAAATGAACGTTATCTATGAAACAGAAAGAGAATCATAGTCACACAGAAGAGACTTGTGGCTGCCAAAAAAGGAGGTGGCAGGTGGAGGAGGGATGGATGGGGAGTTTGGGGTTATCAGAGGCAAACCATTATATACAGAGTAGATAAACACAAGAGACTGCTGCACTGCCCAGGGAAGGATACTCAATAACCTGAGATAAATCATAATGGAAAAGAATGTGAAAAACATTGTGTGTATATATGTGCGCAACAGAATTGCTTTGTTGTACACCAGAAATTAACACAACACTGCAAATCCACCCCAATTAAGCAGATAAAAATAATTTTTAAAAAATGTCCTTAGTAACCTACGGACCACACCACAGCCAGCTCACGGTTTGCCGTCACAGAGAGACCGCGCTTGTCGATGCCAACGACACACCCAATCGAAACAGACAGAAAAGGCAGAGCAAACCCAAGGGCAAGAGGCAGCGTCTACACAGCCGGCGAAGAGGGCGCAGTTTTGATTCCTGAAGCGCTGATCGGGAGGTCAACCAGAAAGGAGACATGGAAAGCTTGGGTGTCACACCTAGAGGAAGGAGGAAGGGACATAGTCCGGGGCGTTCTAAATGTCTCTGGGCGGGGACTTCCCTGGAAGCCCACTGGTTAGGACTTTGCCTTCCAACACAGGGGGGTGCGGGTTCCATCACTGATCAGGGAGTTAAGATCCTACACACCTTGCGGCCAAAAAAAAAACCAAAACAAAACATAAAAGAGTAACAAGGACTTGCCTGGTGGCCTAGTGGATAAGAATCCACCTGCCAATGCAGGGGACAAGGGCTCCATCCCTGGTCCGGGAAGATCCCACAGGCTGCGGAGCAGCTCAGCCTGAGTGCCAGAACTACTGAGCCCACAGGACCTCAAGCTGATGACGGACAACCGAACGGGGCACAGCTGATGGGAGGAGAGGCTTGACAGATGGCCAGAAGTGGAATTGCAGCCCAGGTCTCAACCCTAGGTGGCTGGACCCCTTCGTCTCAGGAAGCCTTGGTTTTCTCATCTGTGAGATGGAGCTTAGAATCACACCTACCGTCGGGATGTTGTATGGATAAGCCATGCAACTTCTCAGCATCACGTCCAATGCATGCCAAATACCCAGTAACCACTTCATTCATACGACAAAGGTCCATGTAGTCAAAGCTATGCTTCTTGCAGTGGTCTTGCATGGATATGAGAGCTGGACTGTGAAGAAAGCCGAGCACCAAAGAATTGGTGCTTTTGAACTGTGGTGTTGGAGAAGACTCTGGAGAGCCCCTTGGACTGCAAGGAGATCCAACCAGTCAATGCTAAAGGAAATCAACCCTGAATAAATTCATTGGAAGGACTGATGCTGAAGCTGAAGCTCCAATCCTTTGGCCACCTGATGCAAAGAGTCAACTCACTGGAAAAGACCCTGATGTTGGCAAAGAGTGAGAGCAGGAGGAGAAGGGGGGGAGAGAGGATAAGATGGTTGGATGGCATCACCGACTCAATGGACATGAGTTTCAACAAATTCCAAGAGTTGGTGAAGGACAGGGAAGCCTGGCGTGCTGCGGTTCGTGGGGTCGCAAAGAGTCAGACACGACTGAGCGACCGAACAACAACTTCACTCATGCTGTAAGTCCTGTTTTCATTACATAGGAGGGCGACGGACCCCTCAGAGAGGAGAGATAGGCGTTGCAGAAGGACGGAGAGGAAAAGAACAGATGGATGGACTGAACAGCTAATTCGAGGCCCCAGGGAGTGAGTAAGTCATGAGAAACCCAAGACGCGAAGGAAAAATTGCTCTGGAGAAACGTGTCAGGAAGGGAAGAGACGGGCCAGAATGTGTGCAGTGATACTTTCCTAGAGCTTTTAAAATTAGGTTTCTAACTGGCCAAATCAGACCTCAGCTGGGTGATGGCGTGGGCAGATAACCCGCCCTGTGTCAGCCAGGATTCCGGGTAAACAGACCCCGCCAGACACTTGGAGCTTTGCACGTGAACAGAGAAGAGACGGCCGCGCTGTGAATATGAAACACAAACTCTGTTGGCCTCCGGCTTCTCCTTTCTGGGACGTGACCACCCCCTGGAAACAGCCCACCCCAGTCCAGCCGCAAATCATCAGACTCAATTTCATACAGTGGCAAAAACACCTCGAGTTTTTTCCTTCAAATTCTAGCCAGATTATTCAATAGGGGCTTTCCTGGTGGCTCAGACCCTAGAGAATTCACCTGCAATGCAGGAGACCCGGGTTCGATCCCTGGGTCGGGAAGATCCCCTGGAGGAGGGCATGGCAACCCACTCCAGTATTCCTGCCTGGAGAATCCCATGGACAGAGGAGCCTGGTGGGCTACAGTCCACGGGATCGCAAAGAGTCAGACAGGACTGAAGCGACTTAGCAGGCACACTTGTAGGGTTTTCTATTAACTCATATTGCCACAGACTTCTTACTATCCGGAAGGGTGCCATACATCATTTTAAAGGCAAGTGTTTCCAACAATATCTACTGACCTCATAACTCTTCTGCGTTCAGTATTAATAGAGTCACTTAAATTGAACTGCATGAGATTAATAGGCTGGGGCTTCCCGCACTGCTCAGTCAGTAAAGAAGCCACCTGCAATGCTGGACTCTGCCTGCAGAGGAGGAGACTCAGGTTTGATCCCTGGGTCTGGAAGATCCCCTGGAGGAGGGCACAGCAACCCACTCCAGTGTTCTTGCCTGGTGAGTCCCATGGACAGAGGAGCCCAGCGGACTGCAGTCCATGGGGTCGCAAAGAGTCAGATGTGACCAAGCAACTGAAAAACTAAACCACAGATTAATTGGCTATTCGGTACTTAGGGTTCCATTGCAAACCATGCCCACCAAAACGCACGTCTCCTGACATGAAGACCTCACAGCTCCTTCTATGCAAACCCACAAAAGCAAAGGGTAGCCTCACACTTAAACGAAGCCTTCATTATGCATACACAAACTCACACACAGGCAGTATCATTTGGTTCCCAGAGACGAGGAGGTTTTCAATTGTAGGTAATTGGATATAATTATCTTCAATTCACTGCATGCATAAGAAGCGCGCGTGCTAAGTCGCTTCAGTCGTGTCTGAGTCTTCGTGACCCCATGGACTGCAGCCCACCAGGCTCCTCTGTCCGTCGGATTCTCCAGGCAAGAATACTGGAGTGGGTGGCCAGGCCCTCCTCCAGGGCATCTTCCCTACCCAGGGACTGAACAGGGATTGAACCCATGTCTCTTAAGTCTCCTGCGTTGGAAGGTGGGTTCTTAACCACTAGCGAAACCTGGGAAGTCGCATAAGAGCCACACCAAATCTACTGTTATGTTTTTTTAGAAACACAATTTTTAAGAAATTCTGGGAGGGGAGGGCGGCATTCTTTCTGAGAGGAGTTCTATTCTATTTATTTATTTTGTCTGGGGGAGCCGTGTGGAATCTTAAGTTTCCTGACCAGGAATAGAACTCACTCCACCTGCATTGGAAGCACAGAGTCTTAACCACTGAACCACCAGGGAAATTTTCCTTTTAATGTTCTTTTAACGTTTTTTTTGGGGGGGCGCAAATCAAAGAGGAGAGCTAGGTTTCCCAGGCAGCACACTGGTTTCCCAGGCAAAGGAGATGCTCTGTTCTAAGAGAATTTAAAGCAGACAGTGAGATGCTCAAGCACTGGGGTCCAGAGTCCTTGTGCCTTCACTTGGAGATAGTGACATTCAATGACATTCAGTGAGCTGGAAAGAAAACCCTTAGCGTCACTTGGAAGTTGCAGCCTGACTCCCCCTCATGAATGTCTAATGAAGGTCGGGAGCACGGCTGATGTTTTTCACTCATGAATGTTTAACGCGTATGTGATGTTTCCCTGGGCTCAGGGAAACTCCCTCCTCCTTCAGAAGCAGGGAGGTGATGGCCACGCAAGATTCTCTAGGCGTGAAGCTCCAGCTTTACAAGACGGACCGGGAGGGGGTTGTGCAATGATGCTGACGATCAGCAGTGGCTTTCCAGGTCCCTGACAGACCCCCACAGCAAGTGGACGACAATAAGCCATGGTCTAACGGACTCCTCTGGTGGTCCAGAGGCTAAGACTCCAAGCTCCCAGTGGAGGGGGGGTGGGTTCGATCGCTGGTCAGGAAACTAGATCCCAAAGGCCACAACTGAGAAGTTGCAAGCTGCAACAAAGACCGCAGATCCTCCGTGCTACAGTTAGGACCTGTGAAGCCAGATCAATTATTTTTTAAAGTGAGCGACGGTTTAGGTAGATGAGACCACGTGTCCCATGGAGTTGGGCCAGGAAGAACCCGAAGCCATCTGGAAGTCACCATCACGACTTCTCCAGGGGTGGCGCGGTGACGCAGACCACAGCGGACCCTCAAAGGCTCTGCATTTTGCCGCAACACCCCCCAGCCCTGTCTGTGTTTAGTGGCTCAGTCGTGCCCGACTCTCTGTGACCCCCTGGACTGCAGTCTGCCAGGGGGATTCGTCTCCAGGTGAGAATACTGGAGTGGGTTGCCATGCTCTCCCTCCAGGGGATCTTCCCAACCCAGGGATTGAACCCAGGTCTCCCGCATTGCAGGCAGATTCTTTACCATCTGAGCCACCAGGGAAGCCCTGTCTATGACAACGCATTTATTCAGCTCCTGATGATCTTACCAGGGTCAGGAAGATCCCCTGGAGAAAGAAAAAGCAACCCACTTCAGCACTCTTGCCTGGAGAATCCCACGGACAGAGGAGCCTGGTGGGCTATAGTCCACGGGGTCTCAAACAGTCAGACACGACTGAGTGACTAACTCACATACTCATAAGGTGACTATAAGACAGGGACAGTGAAAGTTGCTGAGTTTTGTTTGACTCTTTGTGACCCCATGGACTGTAGCCCAACAGGCTCCTCTGTGCATGGAATTCTCCAGACAAGAATACTGGAGTAGGTTGCCATTTCCTTCTCCAGGAAATCTTCCCAACCCAGGGATCAAACCCAGGTCTCCTGCATTGGCAGGCAGATTCATTACCAACTAAGCCAGCAGGGAAGCCCCACTAGTTAAGTATACTTCAATTTTCAACAAATGGTTAAAAAAAAAAAAAACAAGATAATGGGTATCCCCAAAGAAATGAACTGCAGAATAGAAGAATGGAAAAATAGGGAAAGATTCAGTGTAACAGAAAAAGTCCTGTGATATGGACTCAAATAAATAAAAAGAGCTACTACAGACTGTAAACATTATTTTTAAAGGCCCGTACATCTAGCAACCACATCCTGGTCAAATGATTGTGCATTAAAAAGAGACTGAGTTTTCCAAGCATCCATGGAGCAGACGGCAGGCCATCTCACCAAGGGAAAATCAAATACCGTCAAGACGCCTCTTCCCCACTGTTAGATTTCAGTGAATAGAGGAGAAACATCGACAAGAGTCTTGAATCACAAGCGTTTCCACAAATACTTGAAGCCCCAGGCGGCCGATCATTCAGGCAGGAGACGAAGAGATAGCGTCAAATAACTTCAGGAATCAGGAAATAAAAACGGGTCAGTGTTTGTTCCCCCAGAAAATGTAAGGAGACATGTGGCTCAAACTCCCTGGAACTCCCAGGCCAACCAAAAAAAAAACAACAACAACTCAGCCTCTGTAGGGGATTAAGAGGGATCAATCACTGTGTATAAAATAAATAAGCTTTAAAGACTCTGCCTGCAATGCTGGAGAGCTGGGTTTGATCCCTAGGTGAGGAAGATCCCCTGGAGGAGGGCATGGCAACCCACTCCAGTATTCTTGCCTGGAGAATCCCATGGACAGAGGAGCCTGGTGGGCTTCAGTCCATGGGGTTGCAGAGAGTCTGACATGACTGAGCGACTTCACAATGAGGGAGAAAAACTGCCCAAATCTCAACAGGGATTTGGAGGTATCAGTCGCTAGATCGTGTCTGACGAGGAGAACTGTGTTCGTCAAACACGCCCGCTCTAATTTGGATGCCCGACGTGGTTCGCCGGCGCCAAAGCACTTCATTTTCTTCCCTTCAAAACTTAATTACAGGGCGGGACGGCATCTCTGCGAATCCAGGGCATCTCACTCTTCCTTCAATTAGCGCCTAATTTCCTGCCCTGGGAGACATCTCGGATTCATAACACGGACTCCAGTTCGCGACGCTTCCTGGGACCCCGTATCCCAGAGGGCGGGGTTACAGGAGTGCAGACAATGGGGTTGGGGGGGGGGTTATTCTGGCTTATTCCTTTTTTAAATTTATTTATTTGGTATTTAAGGATAATTCCTTTACAGAATTTTGCTGTTTTCTGTCAACCCTCAACATGAATCAGCCATAGGTATACATATATCCCCTCCCTTTTGAAACTCCCTCCCATCTCCCTCCCCATCCCACCCCTCTAGGTTGACATGGAGCCCCTGTTTGAGTTTCCTGAGACACACGGCAAACTCCCGTTGGCTCTCTATTTTACATATGGTAACAGAAGTTTCCATGTTACTGTTTCCATGCATCTCACCCTCTCCTCCCCTCTCCCCATGTCCATAAGTCTATTCTCCATGTCTGGTTTCTCCACTGTTGCCCTGTAAATAAATTCTTCAGTACCATTTTTCTAGATTCCACATAGATGCGTTAGAATACAGTATTTTTATCTTTCTCTTTCTGACTTACTTCACTGTATAATAGGCTCTAGGTTCATCCACCTCATTAGAACTGACTCAGACGTGTTCCTTTTTATGGCTGAGTACCATCCCATTGTGTATATATACCACAACGTCTTTATCCATTCATCTGTCAATGGACATCTAGGTTGCATTCATCTTCTAGCTATTGTAAATAGTGCTGCAACAATGGGATACATCTGTCTCTTTCCATTTTGGTTTCCTCGGGGTATATACCTGGGAGTCGGGCTGCTGGGTCACATGGTGGTTTTATTCCTAGTGTTTTAAGGAGTCTCCATGCCATCTTCCATAGTGGCTGTATCCATTTACATTCCAACCAAGAGTGCAAGAGCGTTCCCTTTTTCTCCACACCCCTGGCATATTCTTGATGCCCTTCGGGAAAGAGCTTAGGAATTAAACCCTGGGACGGTTTGTTTCCATCAGCACAAGTTTCCAAAATCCATCTCTGTAGTCAAAGAAGAAAAGGTCAGGGGTAGACAGGGGAAGTGCGTATGGAAAGAAGGACTTCAAAAAGACACAAGAGGGACCATCTGCTTCCGAAGAATTGATGCTTTTGACCTGTGGTGTTGGAGAAGACTCTTGAGAGTCCCTTGGACTGCAAGGAGATCCAACCAGTCCATCCTAAAGGAAATCAGTCCTAAACATTCACTGGAAGCACTGATTGGAGCTGAAGCTCCAATCCTTTGGCCGCCTGATGTGAAATAAAAGTGTGGGGTGTCCAGACTTCTGGACTCCTGTCTGCTTGCCAGGAAGTCACCAAAGAATGACTAAGGCAAAAAAGAACACAAGTCACAGAGATGCTGCTGCCAGCCAACCTCCTCCACCGCGCATGTCTCACCCTCAACACGTCTCACTCGACACAGGTGTCGCTCACGACCTTCTGGACGCTTCTCCACCACCAGTGACCATGACTCACCGTGGTGAACGCCCAGCACTTCCCATGCCATCTGTCTCCACAATCCCTACCCCCCAACCCGCTTTGTGCACCCCAATCACTCATCCTGCAACACGGTTCTGACTCATCCTTTATTCTGGGATATTTCATCATCTCTACCGCCTGTCTGCTCGCAGTCTGGCCAGTTCGAGGCGTGCCTCCAGCTTTGTAGGAACCCAGCTCTGTTCTCTTCTCCAGGAGCATACTGGGCACCTACCGACCTGGGGAGTTCATCTTTCAGTGTCAGGTCGCTTCTGCCTTTTCATACTGTTCACGGGGCTCTCAAGGCAAGAATGCCGAAGTGGTTTGCCATTGCCTTCTCCAGTGGACCACATTCTGTCAGAACTCTCCACCATGACCTGTCTGTCCTGGGTGGCCCTACAGGGCCTGGCTCATGGTTTCATTGAGTTACAGAAGGCTGTGGTCCATGTGATCAGTTTGATCAGTTTTCTGTGAATGTGGTTTTCAATTCTGTCCACCCCTCGAGGGATAAGGATAAGAGGTTTATGGAAGCTTCCTGACAGCATATTAAAAAGCAGAGACATTACTTTGCAAACCAAGGTCTGTCTAGTCAAAGCTATGGTTTTCCCAGTAGTCACATATGGATATGAGAGTTGGACCATAAAGAAAGCTGAGCACCTAAGAATTGATGGTTTGGAACGGTGGTGTTGGAGAAGACTCTTGAGAGTCCCTTAGATTGCAAGGAGGTCCAACCAGTCCATCCTAAAGGAGATTAGTCCTGAATGTTCATTGGAAGGACTGATGCTGAAGCTGAAACTCCAATACTTTGGCCACCTCATGCGTAGAGTTGACTCATTGGAAAAGACCCTGATGCTGGGAGGGATTGGGGGCAGGAGGAGAAGGGGACGACAGAGGATGAGATGGCTGGATGGCATCACCGACTCGATGGACATGAGTTTGAGCAAGCTCCGGGAGATGGTGATGGACAGGGAGGCCTGGCGTGCTGCAGTCCATGGGGTCGCAAAGAGTCAGACACGACTGAGCGACTGAACTAAACTGAGTTCTGTTCTTGACATCGTGATGACAGTAGTGTCTGTGTTTTATGAAACAACGCTCACCCATGGTGCATCCTGCTTAGGGTGGAGCCCGGGCATCTGGTGGGGACACTGTAGGTGTCTGTGCTCACTGCAGCCTCACCACTGACTACCTGGGGGCATCCTGGGCTCCTGGGCATCTCAATACCTTCATTTCCTCATCTATGAACTACAGATCACAGACGCGCCTGCTGCAAAGAATACCTGTGGGGTGAAATGGCTCCTGTAGTGAGACCCTAGCAACAGAGCCTGGGAGGTAAGAAGCTCTCAGGACTTATTCGTTTGTGTGTGTGTGATAAAGTGGTACATAATGTAAAATTCACCATTATCAAATTAATTCTTTAAACTGGAAACCACTCAAATGTCTATCAATGGATGGATGGATCGGTGGGTGGATGGATGGGTGGATGATGGATGGATGTGTGAGTAGGTGGATGGATTGATGGATGGATGCATGCATGCATGAATGGATGCATGCATGGTGGGTAGACGGATAGATGCATGCATGGGTGGATGGATGGATAGCTGGATGGATGATGGATGGATGGATGGATGGGTGGGTGGGTGGGTGGATGGATGGATGAACGGATGGATGAATGGATGATGGATGGATGGTTGGATGGATGAGTAGATGGACGGATGGATGAATGGATGATGAATGGATGGTTGGATGGATGAGTAGGTGGATGGATGGATGGATGGATGGATGGATGGATGGGTGGATGGATGGATGGGTGGGTGGATGGATGGACAGATGGATGGTTGGATGGATGGATGAACCGGTGGGTGGATGGGTGGGTGGGTGGATGAATGGATGATGGATGGATGGATGAGTGGATGGATGGATGGGTGGGTGGATGGGTGGATGGATGGATGGATGGATGAGTAGATGGATGGATGGATGGGTGGGTGGGTGGATGAATGGACGGATGGATGAATGGATGATGGATGGATGGTTGGATGGATGAGAAGATGGATGGATGGATGGATGGATGGGTGGGTGGGTGGATGAATGGACAAATGGATGAATGGATGATGGATGGATGGTTGGATGGATGAGTAGATGGATGGATGGATGGATGGGTGGGTGGGTGGGTGGATGGGTGAATGGATGATGGATGGGTGGATGGATGAATGGATGATGGATAGATGAATGCATGAGTATATGGATGGATGGAAGGATGCTGGAAGGATGCATGGATGGATGGATGCGTGCACGGATGGATGAATGCATGGGTGGGTGGACAGATAGAAGCATGCATGGGTGGGTGGACGGATAGATGGATGACAGAGGATGGACGGGTGGATGGATGGGTAATGGATAAACTCGGTGGAACATTACGCAGCTGTGAAAAGGAGTGAGGTTCTGATACAGGATACAGCATGGATGAACCCTGAACACACGACCGTCAGAGAAGCAGACACAGAAGGACACATGGTGGGTGCGTCCATTGATAGGAAATGTCCAGAACAGGCACATCCACAGAGATAGGAACCAGATTCAACGCTGCCTAACATCATGAGCATCTAGATTAATGGAGAATGACTGCTGATGGGCACAGAAGTTTCTTCCTAGTGCCATGAACATACTCTAAAATTAAGCAGTGGCAATGGTTATATAACTCTGTGGACATACTGAAGACGACCAAATTGTATGCTTTCAGGGCTGATTTTTATGGTATAGGATTATATCTCAATAAGGTTGCATCAAAAATTGTCATTTTAAAAATTGTTACATTTTTAATACTTCAGTGACATTTAGCACCAGGGCAGTTCTGTAAAACCCACCCTTCAGCACAGTTCCGCAACATTTTTGTCATCTCCAAATGAAACCACCAGTCCTACAGGTATTACCCTGTATTCCTTCCTCTCCCCCGTTCCTACTAATCAATGATCTGTCTCCATGGAGCTGCCTGATCCAGACATTTCCTGTCAATGAAATCAACGTGTGTCCTGTGTCTGCTTCCCTCTCTGAGCATCGTGGGTTCAAGGTCCATCCACATTGTCGCCTGTGTCAGAGCTTCATCTCTTTCATTCCACGGTATGGATTCCATTCTGCTGCTCCATTCACCCACCCACCCACCCATCCATCCACCTATCCACTCATCCATCCATCCACCCATCCATTCATCCACCCATCCATCCATCCATCATCCATCCACCTATCCTATTCATCTATCCATGCATGTATCCACCCATCCATCCACCTACCCATCTATCCATCCATCCAGCCACCATCCACTCATCCATCCACCTATCCATTCATCCATCTATCATCCATCCATACACACATTCATCCATCCATCCATTCATCTATCCATCATCCATCCATCTATCATCTATCCATCTATCCATCCATCCATCCATCCATCTACCCATGCACCATCCAGTATGTATCTATCCACCATCCACTCATCCATCCATCCATCCATCCACCTATCCATCCACCCACCCATCCATCCACCCACCCATTCATCCCCTCATCCATCCATCTATCCATCCATCCACCTATCCATCATCCACCCATCCATCATCCATCCATCCATCTATTCATCACCCATCCATCATCCATCCATCCACCCATCTATCCACCATCCACTCATCCATCCATTCATCCATCCATCCATTTATTCATCAGCCACCCATCCACCCACCTGTCCATCCACCCATCCATCCATCTATTCATCATCCATGCATCCATCCACTCATCCATCCATCCATCTACCCATTCATCCATCCATGCATCCATCCACTCATCCATCCACCCATCCACCTATCCATTCATCCATCCGTCCACCTATCCATCCATCTACCCATCCATCTATCCATCATCCAACCATCCATCCACCCATCCATCCATCTATCCATCATCCATCCATCCATCTATCCATTCATCCATCCATCCATACACACATCCATCCATCCATCCATCTATCCATCATCCACCCATCCATCATCCATTCATTCATCTATTCATCATCCATCCATCTATCCCGCCATCATCCATCCATCCACTACCCACTCATCCATCCATCCATCCATCTGTCCATCCCTCTATCCACTCACTCATCCATCCATCCATCTATTCATCATCCATCCATCTATCCACCTATCCATCTATCTATCCATCCATCTGTCCATACATCCATCCATCATGCATGCATGCATGCATCCATCCATCTATCTACCATCCACTCATCCATCCATCCATCCATCTATCTACCATCCACTCATCCATCTATCCATCCATCCATCTATCCATCATCCATCCATCCACCTATTCATCCATCCATCCATCCACTCACATCCACATACCCACCCACCCATCCATCCAATCACTCATCCATGCATCCATCCACTCATTCCCCTCTCTCAGACCCTGCCAACCACAAACCCACTTCCTGTCTCTGTGGATTTGCCTGTTCTCGATGTTTCCCATCAATGGAATCACACACCATGTGTCCTTCTGTGTCTGCGTTTCTCTCTGAGCATCACATGTTCAAGGTCCATCCACATCGTAGCCTGTGTCAGAGCTTCACTCCTTTTCATTCCACTGTGTGGACCACATTCTCTGTATCCATCCATTCCCGGATGGATGCTCGAATTGCTTCCATCTTTAGGCGAGTCTGAGCAGCACTGCTATGAACAGTCAGGCACAAGTTTCCACGTGGACACCTGTTTTCAGCTCTCTTGTGTAAATACCAAGAGATGCTCAAATGGTAACATATGTTCAACTCATATGTTGATGTGTTAACTCACTTGTTTAACTTGTAGAAGAACCAGCTTCTGCGATCGCTTTGACAATCTCGTTTAGCTTTGACAATCTCTTGGGGACTCCTGAAACCCCTCTTCCTCTCCATGTACACTCAAATCCACGTGCACACAGAATGTTCGGTCCCTTTGCTGGGATTTCACTGAACTCAAATAGCACACACTCGATGCTCAGACACCAATTTGTCCAGGACGCCACAGCACAACACCTCCTCGTACCAAACCCCAACCTCTGTCCTTACAGCAAACTCCAGAGATTATGCAGATACCTGGGGAAACTGCTCAGCAGGAAAGTTCTTTTTTCCCCAAACACCCCCTGTTGTGGCTCAGAAGGTAAAGAATCCCCCTGCAATACAGGAGACCCGGGGTTTGAGGGTTTGACCGCTGGGGCAGGAAGATCCCCTGGAGGAGGGCATGGCAACCATCCTCCAGTCTTCCTGCCTGGAGCATTCCATGGACAGAGGAGCCTGGTGGGCTACAGTCCCTGGGGTCGCAAAGAGTCAGACACGACTGAGTGGCTTTCACTTTCACTTTTCGCTCTCAAACAGGGTGGGGGCTTTTCTCTGGGAAGCTGACAACCCCAACAGTGTTCCTCTTTCAAGGTTAAGTCCATTTCTGCGGTGAAGATGTTGTAGAGAGAGAAGAGACGCTCCCTAGAGAAAGCTTATCACAACACACACGCTGAAAAGCAATACGAGGGGAGAGAGATTCGACCCCAGCCATGTCAGTTAGATAAATCTGAGGAGGAAGCGGATCCCGTTTCCTATTGCCTCCTTTTGCGGCTCAGTCGCTCAGTCCTGTCCGACTCTTTGCAACCCCAGGGACTATAGACCGCCAGGCTCCTCTGTCCATGGGATTCTCCAGGCAAGAACACTGGAGTGGGTTTCCCTTTCCTCCTCCAGAGGATCTTCCCGGCCCAGGGAAGGAACCCGGGTCTCCTGCATTGCAGGGGGATTCTTTACCATCTGGGCCACCAGAGAAGCCCTCCTGGTTTCCGTCTTATTTTTTGGTGAGAACACTGAGCATGTGAGCAAATAAAATCCTAAATTTCACAATGCAGGTGACGTCACACACACTGTCCTGTCTGGTGGGGTACTGTGTCTGCGGACATTTGTGCCTGGGGGGGGCACTTGTGTCTGGAAGGACACTTGTGTCTGGGGGACACGTGTCTGGGGGCACGTGTCTGGGGACACTTGTGTCGGGGGGACACTTGTGTCTGGAGGGGCACTTGTGTCTAGGGGGCACTTGTTTCTGGGAGGACAGTTGTGTCTAGGGGACACATGTGTGGGGGCACGTGTCTGGGGGGATACTTGTGTCTGTGGACAAATGTCTGGGGAGTACAGTTATGTCTGGGAGGATAGTCATGTCTGTGGACACTTCTGTCTGGGGGGACACTTTTGTCTGGGGGACACTCGTGCCTGTGGACACTTCTGTCTGTGGACACTTGTGTCTGGGGGACACTCGTGTCTGGGGACACTTGTGTCTGGGGGACACTTTTGCCTGGGGGACACTCGTGTCTGTGGACACTTGTGTCTAGGGGAACACTTCTGTCTGTGGACACTTCTGTCTGGGGGGACACTTGTGTCTGTGGACACTTGTGTCTGGGGGGACACTTTTGTCTGGGGGGCACTTGTGTCTGTGGACACTTGTGTCTGGGGGGACACTTGTGTCTGGGGGACACTTGTGTCTGTGGACACTTGTGTCTGGGGGGCACTTTTGTCTGGGGGACACTCGTGTCTGTGGACACTTGTGTCTGGGGACACTTCTGTCTGGGGGGACACTTTTGTCTGGGGGACACTTGTGTCTGTGGACACTTCTGTCTGTGGACACTTGTGTCTGGGGGGCACTTTTGTCTGGGGGACACTGGTGTCTGTGGACACTTGTGTCTGGGGGACACTTTTGTCTGGGGGCACTTGTGTCTGTGGACACTTGTGTCTGGGGGACACTTGTGTCTGGGGACACTTCTGTCTGGGGGGACACTTTTTTCTGGGGACACTTGTGTCTGTGGACACTTCTGTCTGTGGACACTTGTGTCTGGGGGCACTTTTGTCTGGGGACACTCGTGTCTGTGGACACTTGTGTCTGGGGGACACTTTGTCTGCGGGACACTCATGTCTGGGGACACTTGTGTCTGGGGGACACTTTTGCCTGGGGGACACTCGTGTCTGGGGACACTTGTGTCTGGGGGACACTTTTGCCTGGGGGACACTCGTGTCTGTGGACACTTGTGTCTGGGGGAACACCTCTGTCTGTGGACACTTCTGTCTGGGGGGACACTTTTGTCTGGGGGACATTGGTGTCTGTGGACACCCCCGTCTGGGGGAACACTTCTGTCTGTGGACACTCGTGTCTGGGGGAAACTCGTGTCTGGGGACACTTGTGTCTGGGGGACACTTTTGCCTGGGGGACACTCGTGTCTGTGGACACTTGTGTCTGGGGGAACTTCTGTCTGTGGACACTTCTGTCTGGGGGGACACTTGTGTCTGGGGGGACACTTTTGTCTGGGGGGCACTTGTGTCTGTGGACACTTCTGTCTGGGGGGACACTTTTGTCTGGGGGACACTCGTGTCTGTGGACACTTCTGTCTGTGGACACTTGTGTCTGGGGGGACACTTTTGTCTGGCGGACACTGGTGTCTGTGGACACCCACGTCTGGTGGACACTGGTGTCTGTGGACACTTGTGTCTGGGGAACACTTCTGTCTGTGGACACTCATGTCTGGGGGGACACTTGTGTCTGTAGACACTTCTGTCTGGGGGAACACTTCTGCTGTGGACACTTGTGTCTGGGGGGACACTTTTATCTGGCAGACACTCGTGTCTGTGGACACTTGTGTCTAGGGGGATTCTTCTGTCTGTGGACACTTGTGTCTGGGGGACACTTTTGTCTGGGGGACACTCGTGTCTGTGGACACTTCTGTCTGGGGGAGCACTTCTGTCTGTGGACACTCGTGTCTGGGGGGACACTTTTGTCTGGGGGACACTGGTGTCTGTGGACACTCCCATCTGTGGACACTTGTGTCTGGGGGGACACTTTTGTCTGGCGGACACTGGTGTGTGTGGACACCCATGTCTGGCGGACACTGGTGTCTGTGGACACCGTGTCTGTGGACACTCCCGTCTGTGGACACTGTCTGGGGCACACCCAGCCGGCAGGGCACAGCCGCGCAGCAGACCTCTGCCCCCAGCCCCCACGGGGCCTGCTTCCGCTCTGTGTCCACAGACGGTGCCCCCACCTCGGGCAGCCCGCCCACCCCTTGCTCACTGCAGCTCCGGGAGGTGGACCCATGGCTGAGGATGCATTCTGGGGGGAGAGGCTCTGTGTGGAACCCACAGCGGCGCCTCTCGAGAAAGCACCTCTCCTATTTCCAGGGAGAAGGGACGTGGCAGAAGTCCATGAGGTTCTCAGGCTCGAGGTCACCTCACATCCCTGCCAAGACGGCAGTGAGTCTACGTCCATTTTCAGTTTTGAAGTCAAGCTTAGAGGGCTGGGCTAACCCAGCCCGAGCTTCTCAGGACTTCACCAGCGCCGGCGGCTGGGGAGCCCCTCCCTCCTTTCCTTCCTGACTTACATCCGTGCTTCTTCCTGCCGACACTAAAGCCCACACCTCTCCATCCCCTGACCACAGCCGTCGCTCTTCTGTTTGACATCCAACCTTTCTTTCCACTCTCCTTATCCGTCTTTTCTGCACTCCAGCCTGTCAGTCATGTCCAACTCTCTGCGACCCCGTGGACTGTGGCCCAACCAGGCTCCTCTGTCCACGGGGACTGTCCGGGCGAGAACACTGGAGAGGGTGGCCATGCCCTCCTCCAGGGGATCTTCCTGACCCAGGGATGGAACCCATGTCTCCTGCATTCCAGGCAGATTCTTTTAGCACGGCACCACCCGGGAAGCCGCCCCATGTTATGTGAACAGTCAATTCTCAATTCCTATCGATGGTCTAGAGCCACAGCCTGCCTGCTTCATCCGTCTTCCTTCCTCCAGGCCTTCTACTTGCTGGACACATTTCCCCAATTTACCTTTTGATATCCACCCTCCGGACCTGTAAGTAGCACCAAGGTTGAGAGACCCTTTGTCTCAAGCAACCACGATCTCAGCTGGACCAGCCATGCAGACCAGAAGAGTTGTGTTGGCCTCCTGAGAAACACCTCGCATTACAACTCATGTGCCCTGTATAAGTGTGGGCAAAGGGGTTTTCAGTGGGCACCTCAAGCTGCAAAGGCACACGGCTCACCCACCACCAAGGATTTTTAGCTGTTGTTCAGTCTCCAAGTTGTGTCTGACTCTTTGCACGTGACCCCATGGACTGCAGCACGCCAGGCTTCCCTGTCCTTCAGAACCTCTCGGATTTGACGCAAACACATGCCCACTGGGGCTTTCCTGGTGGCTCAGATGGTAAAGTATCCACCTGCAATGCAGGAGACGCAGGAGACCAGGGTTCCATTCCTGGGTAGGGAAGATTCCCTGGAGGAGGGAATGTCAACCCACTCCAGTATCCTTGCTTGGAGAATCCCATGGACAGAGGAGCCTGGCGAGCTACAGTCCATGAGGTCACAAAGAGTCAGACACGACTGAGCAACAAAAACATGTTCTTTGAGTCGGTGATACCATCCAACCATCTCATCCTCTGTTGTCCCCTTCTCCTCCTGCCCTCAATCTTTCCCAGCATCAGGGTCTTTTCCAAGGAGTCAGCTGTTTGCATCAGGTGGCCAAAGGACTGATCTCAAACAATAAGTCTCCTTGTTGTTTTAAAAATAAAAATAAAACTCAGAGCAATCTTGCTCGCAAGATCAGCTGAATCCCTTTCTTAACTCTGCTCTTGTCTGAAAGCGAGGTGCAGCCTGTGTCTGTCGGCCACCCAACTGACCTTGTCAGCCCTCTCGAGCACCATGATGGATTGCAATTCCACAAATTCCACAAGCGTCAGCAGCATCCTAAGACACGCCCGGGGCACCCTGGGAGCTCTGCAATGAACGGACGGCAGGTGCTGACACTGCGAAGTCACCGTCAGCTTGCACTTGCATCTTCTCATGGAGACACACACCATCATTGTCCAGCCGCAGAGCCCTCGGTGACTCAGAATCCGAGGACCCCGCATCTATCCTTGGACCCCTGGACTGCTTCCCTGCATGCGTTCCCAAGTCTGCCCTCTTCAAATCCCACAGGACACCCGATGGATTTTCTGGACCCAAGTCCTCATCAGAGACATTTCACAATGGGGGTGACTCTCAGACTTGACTCTCAAGAGTCAGGTCGACCTTTTCTCCCACTGCATACAAGTCCAGAGCGTGGTCTGCAAGAGGTCCAGCAAACAAGGACCCCAGAGGTGGGCTGACTGAGGCAAAGCTGGAAATCAGAGAGCCACTCGGGCGCCTCTGACGAGCTGGTGGCAGGCACTTCGAACAAGGTGATGCATCTATAGGAGACGGCCAAGTTCTCCTAGCCAAGCTCTGCCTATTTTTAAACTCACTCAAGATTAGCATGTGGACTTTACGAATTGAAGCACTTTCAAAAAGCGCTGGGGGCTTCCCTGGGAGGCTCAGATGGCAAAGACCCTGCCTGCAATGCAGGAGACGTGGGTTCGATCCCTGGGTGGGGAAGATCCCCTGTTGAAGGGCATGGCCACCCACTCCAGTATTTCTGCCTGGAGAATCCCATGGACGGAGGAGCCCAGCGGGCTGCAGTCCACGAGTTGCAAAGAGTCAGACATGACGACCGGGTAACTAACGCACATGACATTTCTGCAAATGTCTTAACGTTTCTGCCAAAGTCTGGCTTATGAGGAAGACAGCCCAATCCTCCTATCGATGTCTGCATTCCATCTGTTGCCATATGGCATTTCTATCGAAGAAAATGCAAGCTCACAGGGACATGTTGCTGGAAAGCGGAGGGCTTTCGATAGCTTTCCTAGACAACTGTGGATTATCTTTGGTAGTATCCGCCCCCCCCAAATCATCAGGGGGTCTTTGCAGGATGGCAAACTGCAATGCAGCAACTGGAACCATCAACGTGCTCAGCGGCTCAGTCGTGTCCGACTCTCCGCGACCCCGTGGACCCTAGCCCCCCAGACTCCTCCGTCCGTGGGGATTCCCCAGGCAAGAACGCGGGAGCGGGTTGCCCATGCCCTCCTCCCGGGGACCTTGCTGGTGGAGGGATTGAACCCGCGTCTCCTGAATTGGCAGGTGAAATTTTTACCACTAGCGCCAGCTGGGAAGCCCTCGGTAGAATTTCATTATTCTGTCCGTCTTGGATTGACTGGTGCAGGGGAGTGTGCAGAATGAGTCACTTGCCAGCTGAAACAGCATCCCAGAGGGAAACACAGTGGACCCCACAGGAGACCCGCACGTGCCGTGGGGATGTCCTTCCTTCAACACCCGTGAGACAGGAAACTTTCCACCCTCCTCCACGCTTCAGAGAATCCTGAGGGCCACCAAGCTCTTAGGACAGACCCAGGATCTCCGCAAACTGGGTGCAAACGGACAAATCCCAACAGGTGTGATCCCGAACCCAGAGCGATTTAAGGAATTGTGAGCTCTCGGGACCATTCTAGAGGGTCAGGTCCGAGGTGGGAAGTAGGTGGACCCTGGTTTCCCCAACACACAAGCCTGAGAGAAAGCTGGGGGTCCCGTAACAGCCCTCCCATCTCCCAGCATCCACCCTGGACCTGGGTCTCTTCACCCACCGCCACCCTCAGCATCACAGACCACCTGACTAGCCCCTTGGAATCTCCGGGACATCTCGCGTGCCTGCCGTCACCAACTGTAGACTCGAAAAGCATGAATTCCTAAACACAGGGAAGGGACTTCCCTGGTGGTCCCGTGGTGGAGACTCCAGGCTCCCAAAGCAGGGGGCCCTGGGCTCGATGCCTGGTCAGGGAACTAGATCCCACATGCCGCAGCGAAGTATCCACGCGGGGGGGCTCCCCTGGTGGTCCGGTGGGTGAGAATCCCGCCTCAAAAGGCAGGAGACACAGGGTGTCCATCCACGGTCCGGGCAGATCAAATGTGCCAAGCGGCAAGGACGCGGGTGAGGCATGAAATACTGAGCCCGTGAGCCCTGGAGCCCGCGCTCTGCGACTTAACGAGCCCCTGCGATGGGAAGCCGGGTCCCGCGACCCACGGCAGCCCGCCTCGACTGCAGAGAGCTCACGGGCAGCCGTCAGCACCCAACGTGGCTGCCAGTAAGTGAGCAGAACCGAGAGGCGTTCACGGACCACGACGAAAGAGCTCGCACGCCGCATCCAACACCCAGCACGACATAAATAAATACATAAATGAAAACACTAAAATACTAAAAGAAAAAGAAAACACAGCTACGATAATGCCCTAAAACTGCATTTCTATCTGCCAAAAGGAGATTATAATTATTCTCAACATAGGAGGGGAACGTTGAGTTTCCTTTTTTTTTTTTTAATTATTTAATTGGAGGCTAATTACTTTACAATATTGTAGTGGTTTTTGCCATACATTGACATGAATCAGCCATGGGTGTACATGTGTTCCCCATCCTGAGCCCCCCTCCCGCCTCCCTCCCCATCCCATCCCTCAGGGTCATCCCAGTGCACCAGCCCTGAGCATCCTGTCTCCTGCATCCAACCTGGGCTGGTGATCTGTTTCACAATTGATAATATACATGTTTCAATGCTATTCTCTCAGACCACCCCACCCTCGCCTTCTCCCACAGAGTCCAGAATTCTATTCTTTACATCTGTGTTTCTTTTGCTGTCTTGCATACAGGGTCATTGTTCCCATCTTTCTAAATTCCATATATATGCGTTAGTATACTGATGTCATGTATGGTGTCCAGTGGTCATGTATGGATGTGAGAGTTGGACTATAAAGAAATCTGAGCACCGAAGAATTGATGCTTTTGAACTGTGGTGTTGGACAAGACTCTGGAGAGTCCCCTGGACTGCAAGGACATCCAGCCAGACCATCCTAAAGGAAATCAGTCATGAATATTCACGGGAAGGACTGATGCTGAAGCTGAAACTCCAATACTTTGGCCACCTGATGGGAAGAGCTGACTCACTGGAAAAGATCCTGATGCTGGGAGGGATTGGGGGCAGGAGGAGAAGGGGACGACAGAGGATGAGATGGTTGGATGGCATCACTGACTCAATGGACATAAGTTTGAGTAAAATCTGGGAGTTGGTGATGGACGGGGAAGCCTGGAGTACTGCGGTCCATGGGGCCACAAAGAGTTGGACAAGACTTAGCGACTGAACTGAACTGAACTGATACTGGGGTCAACATAGGAGGGGAATGTGCATTTCATCACACGATCCCACAGGTCTTTGCCAACATCCTGGGTAATTTTCACGACTGATTTTTCCCCCATCGTTTGTTGAGGTCGTTCAGTCGCTCAGTCACGTCCGACTCCTTGCGACCCCACGGACTGCAGCATGCCAGGCTTCCCTGTCCATCACCATCACCCGGAGTTTGGCAGGGCCTGCAAATGGCAACCCACTCCAGTGTTCCTGCCCAGAGAATCCCACGGACAGAGGAGCCTGGTGGGCTCCAGTCCACGGGTTGCAAAGAGTCGGATGCGCCTAACAGAACACTCACTCACTCCTGCATTGCATGCAGATTCTTTACCGTCTGAGCAAATGAGAGAAGCCCTTCTTATCTTTTGTACCACATGGCAAAGTACAGAGGGACTCGGAGTAAAACTCAGTGCCCAGAAGAGCTGAGATCGGAGGTTTGCTGAAGAGGCTCGTGACCACACCTCTGGTTCGAATGGGGCCGGTTTCAAAAACTCCCAGGCTGTGCCCACACTCTGCATAAAGGTGACCCGGGGTGGATGACAGGACTCGCCCTAGAGACACCCAGAAACCGCTGACACCAGGAGCCCAGTTTTCATAGCACAGCTTCCGTCAGCAGAGAGAGGCTATCTCCTTAGGTAATGAGTTTTAAATGGAAGCACCATCGGGGAAATTGAAAGTAAGAACAGGAAAGGGACATCTTTCTCTTCTAGACTGTCAATGAATGGAAAATGAAAAGCTCTTAAGCCATGCAAAACCGCATTTGAAATTTCTCTTATCAACCTAAGGTAACTTGTGGTTCAGTTGCTGAGTCGTGTCCAACTCTTTACGACCCCAAGGACTGCAGCACGCCAGGCCTCCCTGTCCATCACCAACTCCCAGAGTTTACACAAACTCATGTCCATTGAGTTGGTGATGCCATCCAACCATCCCATCCTCTGTCGTCCCCTTCTCCTCCAGGCTTCAATCTTTCCCAGCACCAGGGTCTTTTCCAGTGAGTCAGCTCTTCGCACTAGGTGGCCAAAGTATTGGAATTCCAGCTTAAGCATCAATCCTTCCAGTGAATATTCAGGGTTGATTTCCTAGCAGGGTTTTTGTTTTGTTTTGGTTTTTTTCGTGTAATAACAGAATCACCAAGAGAGATATATACAGTAGCAGAATGCTTTCTGAAATGTGTCATTTCTTCTCACACACACCACACACAAAGGACCTGAAATTTATTTGGCAAAATGTGGATATTTGATAAAACCGCATGTCAGGCACACAGCCTTTCTTTATATGGTTCTCTGTATCTTTTGTATGCGTGTGTGCTCAACTGCTTCATCCGCCTCTGACTCTTGGCGACCCCATCTTTTGTATGCCTGAAATATTTTATAATAGAATTATTTTAAAGGCACATTGAAATTCAAATCGTTGCTACAAAATGAACGGGCTAATTTGTGCGGATCAAATGCTTGAAGGGAATTTACAGGCAGAGCTCGTTTTATTGGGCTTCGAAGATGCCGCATTTAAAAAAGAAAAAAAAAAACAAACGGGAGGCTTGGGGCAACTCTGCATCGAGCAAGATGTCTATCCACGTTGTGTTTTCAACAGCGTTTGCTCACTTCCTGTCTCGGGGTCGCATTTTGGTCATGCTGGAAATATCTGAAACTTTTTCATTATGATTCTATTTGTGACGGTGTCTGTGACCCTTGATGTCATGACTATGAGTCGCTGAAGGCTCAAAGACGGTGAGCCATTTTTCAGCCGCAAAGTATTTTTAATGAATGAATGAATGTTGGTTGTTGCGATATGATGGCATGATACACTTGCCTGCCTGCATGCTGAGTTGCTTCCATCATGCCCGCCTCTTTGCAACCCTGTGGACTGTAGCCCGGCAGGCTTCTCTGCCCGTGGGATTCTCTAGGCAAGAATACAGGAGTGGGTTGCCATACCCTTCTCCAGGGGATCTTCTGGACTCAGGGAACGAACCCAGGTCTCCTCTATTGCAGGCAGATTCTTTACCACCGATCCACCAGGAAGCCTTCATCATATACTTAATAGACCACAGTCTCCTGTAATCATAACCCTTACATGCACTGGGACACCAAAACATTTGTGTGATTCCCTTCATAGTGAAGGACGGGGAGGCCTGGCATGCTGCAGTCCATGGGGTTGCCAAGAGTTGGACATGACCAAGTGCCTAAACAACAACAATTCATTGCGATATCTCCTTCATTGTGGAGGTCTGGAAACCAGACCCATAGTGTCATTACCAAGGTCTGCCTTCCCTCTTTAAGGATCACTTGAGAAGTCAGACAGGGAAAGACAAATATATCACTTATATGTGGAAGCTAAAACATGACACATACGAATTAATCTACAAAAAGAGAAACTGATCCTCAGACATAGAGAGCGGACTGCTAGCTGCCAAGTGGGAGAAGTGTAGGACTGGGACTTTGAGGCAATCAATGTTAGGGTATTTTGCTCCAGAGTCCCTTTTTTTTTTTTAAGTTATTCATGAAATGAAAATGAAACCAGTATATATAGGACGGATAAACAAGGTCATCCTGGTTTGCACGGGGAACTCTATTCAATATCCTGTGATACACCATTATGGAAAAGAATACAAAAATAATATAAATATCAATAATTGAATCACGTTGGTGTACTGCAGAAGTTAACACAACACTGCCAATGAACTCTACTTTCATAAAAGAAATTTTTCAAAAGAAGAATAATTTGACATGCATGTTGCCTCTGTGTAAAGTAAAATCCCGTGAAAGCTTTCCGCTTTTCACTGGGTCCAACTGCCTTCTGTTGAGGCAAAATCCACCATCCCCTTCCAGAGACTCCACCAACCTCCTGAGTGGGAAATATTTCACTTTCCAACGAGTTTATCAGAATCTGAGTCAGCAGTTCCTAAATTCTCCAGCGTTCTAGCTGAAGGGACGGTGGTTAAACTTGTTTAGAACCAGAAAAATGAATCCTGTCTGAGGCTGAATGTTGCCTCTGTGAGAATTGCAAGCAGAGGGTGGTGGGTTTGAGCTAAAAGACTATACAGAAGAGGCAAAGAAAGAGGAAAAAAAAACAAGAAATGAGGAAAAGAACTGCCCTTTCCAAGAATTTCATTTTACTATGGTTTCATTTCACTTTTATAAAGATTCCCACTTTCAGTTTTTATTAAGCCATTTGAACAAAAAGTTTATTTTTATGAAACTTCAATTTACTTTAAAAAAAGAAAAGCAATAAATCAAGCTCTGCCTGTAAATTCACAGAAGCATTTGCTGTGGTTCAGTCGCTCAGCCGTGTCCGACTCTCTGCGGCCCCGTGGACTGCAGCACGCCAGGCCTCCCTGTCGTTCGCCTGTCCCATTCTAGGGGACCCTAGAGCCTCAGAAGAAGCAGCTCGCCATCAGCTCTAGGGACCCTACCTTCATTATCTCGTCTAACCCTCATCACCACCACCGCCCACCAAGGTCCTTCCTCCTAACACCGATTTAGGTGTCACAGTTTCCAGGTACAAATGTTGGTGACACACACACCTTCAATCCATAAGACTCTGTGCTCCTGGAAAACTAAAAGCAAATACCCAGCCCTTTCTGTGTTCCAGAAACCGCTGTGCTCCAAAGAACCTCTATCCCTCCGTCACTCACTCCCTGCATCCCTCAGTCAAGATTCAGACTGCCGGGGCTGAGTTGCTGAGTCGTGTCCATCGCTTTGAGACCCCGAGGACTGCAGCCCGCCAGGCTCCTCCGTCCATGGGATTCTCCAGGCAAGGACACAGGAGGGGGTTGTCATGCCCCCATCCAGGGGATCTTCCCAACCACAGGGATGGAACCCGGGTCTCCTGCATTGCAGGCAGATTCTTGACCATCTGAGCCACCAAGGAAGCCCCCTGGTTTCCCAAGAACAAGGCCCCCCACACGCAGACCCTCCCCTCCCTGGGCTCAGGCTCCCAAAGGATGAGCTGAAGCGTGTGCACACACACGGACCTAGCCCGACAAAACGCCTGCAGCCTGGACTGTCTGGCCGTTCGTCCAGCTCCTGTCCTGCCCTCCCCAACAACCCCCCAGGCCGCTGGACGGCTGACTTGGCATCAGAAGGCAGAACAACCCATCTTGGAACCGGCTGCTCACAAGGGGAGACGTGGGCGCCTCTCACATGCCAACGCCAACACCGCCCTTGCTCGCGAAGCTTCTGCCGCACGGCCGCGCCCTGCCGTCCCTAGGACGAGAGCCGCATGGCTCTCCTATTTCAACAGGCGCTTTCCAGCGTCCGCTGATCGTTACCGTCCTCAGCGTATGGTTCCCAAAGGGGACAGGGGCTGGGGGGGTGGACACATTGGAAGTCTGAGGTTGACATACAAGAGATTTTTTTTCTATCAACCTATAGCTGATTTAGCAATGTTGCTAGCTTTAGGTGTTCAGCAAAGTGATATATATATACACACATATATATGTGGTACATATATATACATATTCTTTTCCAGATTCTTTTCCATCTTAGGTTATTAAAATGAAAGTGTCAGTCATTGGTGACCCCCGGGACTGTAGCCCATGAGGCTCCTCCATCCATGGGATTCTCCAGGCAGGAATATTGGAGTGGGTTGCCATGCCCTCCTCCAGGGGGTCTTCACGACCCGGGGATCGAACCTGGGTTTCCTACATTGCAGGCGGATTGTTTACCATCTGAGTCGCCAAGGAAGCCCATGTGGTCTGGGCACGTTATATTTCTAAAATGCATTTCTGTGCTTCCAGTTTGAGAGACTGCATGAGGGGAGGGAAAAAAAAAATAAAATAAATGAAGGCTATTTCTCCCGCAGAGAGCCTGCCATTTCCCATCATCGCGTCCTGCTTCTCTCCATCTATTTCTATTTGTCTGGAAAACCCCAGGTATGTCCCTCCTTGCTTTTCCGCCACCCCCACCCCCCGCAGGGACCGGCCTTGGCCATTGTGCGATCTTTGTCTGTGTTTGATTTTCGGTTTGATACTTCATCTTGGTCCGGGAAGCGCACGCCTCCGCGGCTTTTCAAAGAAGCCACAGGGTTCCCCGGACATAGAATTGGCCTCGCTGCAGTTTTGTTATTTTTTCCTTTTACTAAGGTGCCCGGGGCTGCCATTGTTGTCATAGTGTTTTCACCAAAACAGAAATAAAGAGGGCAATTTTCCCAGGATCTCGTTTATTTTCTTATAGAAGAAAGAGTCCTGGCCCCTTCTACGCAGGTGCCCGTAAACGAGGTGGAGAGACGGAATTAGGTGACTCACGCGAACGCCGAGATTCTGTGGGGCTGCAGGGCTGAGGGTAGTGTGTATGGGCGGCTTTGTCAGCTGGAGTGTGTGTGTGTGTGTGTGTGTGTGTGTGTGTGTGTTGACATTAACCAGTTGGAGGCTTTATAAGTTGTAGAGTGTGTGCATCTGTGTGTGTGTTCCTCTGCTCATGACATGAACCAAAGCACAAAAGGGAATTGTCAGAAGGAAGAATGTAGTTCTGTGTGTGTGTGTGTGTCTGCTCTTGACATGAACCAAAGCACAAAAGGGAACTGGCAGAAGGAAGAATGTTGTGTATGTGTGTGTGCGTGTGTGTGCGTGGTTTTAACATTAACCAAAGCACAAAAGGGAATTGTCAGCATGTGTGTGTGTGTGTGTGTGTGTGTGAGTGTGTGTGGTCTTAACACTGACCAAGGCACAAAAGAGAATTGTCAGAAGGAAGGACTCCAGCCCAGCATCACCTGTGAGGCTGGTGTCTGTCATCTAAACCAGATGCTGCGTAGACTATAAAGACGGTGGCCGTGGAGAAAGGCTTGCACCCCGCAATTGCCGATGAGAGCTGTCTAATGTCCACCCTGGTTCTTCTCTGCTGGCTCAGTTGATAAAAGAATCTGCCTGCAATGCCAGGAGACCCGGGTTGGATCCCTGGGTCAGGAAGATGCCCTGGAGGAGGGCATGGCAACCCACTCCAGTATCCTTGCCTGGAGAATCCCAGGGACAGAGGAGCCTGGCAGGCTACAGTCCATGCAGTTGCAAAGAGTCACGACTGACACTTTCACTTTATCTTTAATAACCTGTAATGGAAAAGAATGTGTCTATACAAATGTATAAATGAGTCACTTCACTGGACAGCTAAAACTAACAACAGTGTGAAACTAACTATAGCTTAATAGAAAAACATCTCTCATATATCAGCCTCAAACTTCCAACGTACCCACCCCTCCCCGCCCCTTTCCCCCCTGCTAACCAGAGGTTTGTTTCCTATGTCTGTGAGTGTGTTTCTGTTTTGTATACAAGGTTATGTATATCACTTTTTTAAGATGCCACAAAAGAAGCAATATAAACACTACTAACACTGTATAGAAAACACATCAGAAGGGACTGCCCTGGTCGCCTACTGGTTAAGACTCCATGTTCCCAATGCAGGTGATGGGGGTGCGACCCTTGGTTGGGGAACTAAGATCCCACATGCCTTGCAGCCAGATCGAAAAAAAAAAAACAAAACAAAACACCATGGAGAACCAGCAAGGACCTGCTGGACAGCACAGGGAACTCTGCTCAATACTCTGTAATAACCTCATGGTTCCCAGGGGGAAGGATGGGGGAAGGGATAGTCAGGGAGTCTGGGATGGACATGGACACACTGCTGTGTTTACCATGGAGAACCAGCAAGGACCTGCTGGACAGCACAGGGAACTGTGCTCAATACTCTGTAATAACCTTATGGTCACCAGGGGGAAGGACGGGGGAAGGGATAGTCAGGGAGTCTGGGATGGACATGGACACACGGCTGTGTTTACCATGGAGAACCAGCAAGGACCTGCTGGACAGCACAGGGAACTGTGCTCAATACTCTGTAATAACCTTATGGTCACCCGGGGGAAGGATGGGGGAAGGGATAGTCAGGGAGCTTGGGATGGACATGGACACACTGCTGTGTTTACCATGGAGAACCAGCAAGGACCTGCTGGAAAGCACGGGGAACTCTGCTCAACACTCTGTAATAAGCAAAACGGGAAAAGAATTTGAAAAAGAACCGATCCGTGTATCTGCATCACTGAGTCACTCTGCCGGACACCTGAAGCTATCACCACACTGGTGATCAATGCTACCCTGATACAAAATTAATCATTTTAAAAAACAAATTAATACACGGAAAGCTATGAGAACGGTACCTGACACCTTGTAAAGACTTAATAAATGGAAGTTGCTGACGTTAATTTTTCTTTTTGGCAGATTTAGAAATGGGAGAAATTTCAGTAACTAGGCAGAGCTTATTTCAAAAATTTCAAGCAATCATTCAGACCTGTTTCAGATGTTCACATTCACTATTCAGTTACTCAGCAAAGGTCTTGCAGTCTCTAGTCACTGTAACGATTCTGATTACTTGAGGTGAGTTGTCACGTCATCAATTTAATCCCATTAACGTAGGGTCACTACAATTCCATTGCTTTACCTAGCTGCATTTCTTTAACTGTATCTTATCAGTCTTAACTTTGTCACATAAACTGACTCTTTTCTACCCACCCCATGGACTGCAGCACGCCAGGCCTCCCTGTCCATCACCAACTCCTGGAGCTTGCTCAGCCTCATGACCATCGAGTGCCATCCAACCATCTCATCCTCTGTCGTCCCCTTCTCCTCCTGCCCTCAATCTTCCCAGCCTCAGGGGCTTTTCCAAGGAGTCAGCTCTTCCCATCAGGTGGCCAAAGTACTGGAGTTTCAGCTTCAGCATCAGTCCTTCCAATGAACACTCAGGACTGATTTCCTTTAGGATGGACTGGTTGGACCTCCTTGCACTTGAAAGGACTCTCAAGAGTCTTCTCCAGCACTACAGCTTGAAAGCATCAAACATTTACAAAGGGGGAAAAAAACAAAAACCTGAGCCTGCCAGAATGACCCTGGAATGGTGCCGACCTCCTTGAAAAACCATCATAAAGAGACCAATGGGATGACGCAGGGCTATCTGAAACCACACTTCGGAGAACAACTTCTCCTGGCGCAAGAATTTATTTCCAAGCATAAAGTGAGCAACACAGGAACTGCTGCTGGGGGAAGGCAGAGGGCGGTGGAGCGGGGTAGTCGGCTGGCCTGTGCTATTTCTTATAACAATCTTTGACCTTCCCCGTTTGGCTGTCAAAGGCATCCTCTGATACCACCCCCATCGGTGAGCAGAAAAATACAACGCAGAATCTTGCAAGAGGGGAAAGCCGTCTTGGGCTGAATAAATCAAATAAATCAAAGCAGTCCCTCTTGGGCCGAATAAAAAGGATGTCGGCCATCTCCACCCTGCGTGTGTGCTCAGTCGCTAACTCACGTCCGAAACTCTGCGACCCCACGGGCTGTAGCCCGCCAGGCTCCTCTGTCCATGGGATGCCCCAGGCAAGGATACTGGAGTGGGTTGCCATGCCCTCCTCCAGGGGATCTTCCCGACCCGGGGATCGAACCTGCGTCTCCTGGCTCTCCAGCATTGGCAAGCGGATTCTTCACGACTGAGCCACCTGGGAAGCCCTCCCTCCTCCACGCACTTCCTTAAATCAACTTCAGAGGAACCGGCATTGCAGAGCTAACGAATCCGGAGGAATATTTGCAGAATAAGAGCAATTAGACCAATTATGAGGGTGATGAACTGAGAAAGGACAGCGTGCTCCCATCCAAGCAAGACAGGCTGGCACGCGCGACCGAAAAGTCTGTCTTTTCTCTGGGTTTTGAAACTACAGGCGGACGTCCCTTCGAATCCAGCGGCCCCCAACCTTCCTCGTTTCCTAGATGACAGTTTTTCCATGGACCAGGAATAAGAGAGATGGTTTCGGGACGACTCAAGCACGTGAGGCTTCTCATGGGTGTTGTTTCAATTATTATTATCTCGACTAAGAAAAAACGCACAATGTGAGGGTTGGGGGTTAAGTTTTATTTGGGGGTGAAACAAGGACTGTAGCCCAGGAGACAGCACCTCAGATAGCTCTGAGAGACTGCTCCAGAGAGGCGGGGGGGCCAGGAGAGGATGTAAGATTTTGGTGAAGGAGGCATTCATGAAACCTTACAAAAGGTAACGGAGCAGCTGACATCACCATGAAGGGATTTAGTGCCTTTCTAGATAGGACTCTAATGGCAGAAAGCAAAGAGGAACTAAAGAGCCTCTTGATGAAGGTGAAAGAGGAGACTGAAAAAGCCAGTTTAAAATCTGACATTCAAAAAAGAAAGATCACGGCATCCGGTCCCATCACTGCATGGCAAATAGATGGGGAAAGAATGGAAACAGTGACAGACTTTTATTTTTCTGGGCTCCAAAATCACTGCAGATGGTGACTGCAGCCATGAAATTAAAGGATGCTTGCTCCTTGGAAGGAAAGTTATGACAAACGGAGACAGCATATTAAAAAGCAGAGACATAAATCTTTCAACAAAGGTCTATACAATCAAAGCTATGATTTTTCCAGTAGCCATGGACCATCAAGAAGGCTAAGCACTGAAGAATTGATGCTTTTGAGCTGTGGTGTTGCAGAAGACTCGAGAGAGTCCCTTGGACTGCAAGGAGATCCAGCCAGTCCATCCTAAAGGAAATCAGTCCTGGGTGTTCATTGGAAGGACTGATGCTGAAACTCCAGTACTCTGGCCACCAGATGTGAAGAGCTGACTCACTGGAAAAGACCCTGACGCTGGGAAAGATTGAGGGCAGGAGGAGAAGGCAACGACAGAGGATGGGATGGCTGGATGGCATCACCGACTCAGTGGCCATGAGTTTGAGCAAGCTCCGGGAGGTAGTGAAGGATGGGGAAGTCTGGGGTGCTGCAGTCCATACGGTTGCAAAGAGTCAGATACAACCGAGCGACTTAACAGCCACAACAAATATATGAAACAGATAACCAGCAAGGTCCCCCTGTAGAGCACAAGGAAGTATATTCAATATCCTGAAATAACCTGCAATGTAAAAGAATCTGGAAAAGAACGCATGCATACATATAACCGAGTCCCTCTGCTGCTCACCCGAAACTAAGACAACATTGTAAACCGACAATCCTTCCCTTAAAGAAAAGAAAGAAGATGAGATGCAATAAAATCAGCTAAAACAGGAGAGAATGCGGATCTCACAGCGAACCCACAGAGAGAACTCTGGCAGGCATGAGTGATCAGACCTCCCAGCACGTTCGCCCTGAAGTCACCTTTCCAGGTTTCGTGCGGAGGCAACTGTAATCTACTGGGGTAAGTGAGACGCTAGAGGGGAATTTGGACAGATGGGATGACGCATCTTGTTTTTTTCCGAAAAAATCGTCAAGATACACAGAGGCCATGCAGCTGGCAGGACACGGGATGGATGGAGGTGGAATTCTGTGTCCAGGGGAAAAACCCAGCTTTCCAAACCACTGATCACCCAGGCACCAAGATGGGCTGCAGGTTAGGGTACTCCCCGCTCACCTTTCCCGGGGGCTCAGTGGTGAAGAACCCGCCTGCCAATGCAGGGAATGCCAGTTCGAATCCCTGGGTCGGGAAGATTCCCTGGAGGAGGAAATGGCAACCCACTCCAGTACTCTGGCCGGGAGAATCCCATGGACAGAGGAGCCTGGTGGGCTACAGTCCACGGGGTTGAAAGACTGTCAGACGTGACTGAGCAACTACAGACCCATAATCAACAAGTCAGTCTCTGTCTTAACCACCTCAGCCTCAATGTCTGTGCAAGAAAGCTCATCCAAACCACCGTTTTCTTTCTTCAGCGTCTCTGTACAAACCGGGCAAAGCTAAGATCACCCAAAGGACTCAAAAGAAAGCCACCCAAGGGTCCATCCCCAGATGAATGGATAAGGAAGACATGGCACATTTGTACAAGGGAATATTACTCAGCCATAAAAAAAAGAACCACAGAACGCCATCCGCAGCAATGTAGATGGACCTGGATATTACCACATCGAGTGAAGTAAGTCAGAGAAAGACAAATGTCATATAATAGTACTTAAATGTGGGTTCTTAAAATAGTACGGAAATGAACTTATTTATAAAAAGAAAGAAAGAAACATAGTCACAGACTTAGAAAACAAACTTAAGGTTATGAAAGTGGAAAATGCGAAGGGATAAATTAGGAGGTTGGGTTAAAATAGAGAAACTACAATATATAAAACAGATAATCCACAAAGACCTACTGTGTAGCATGGGTAACTCTACTCAATAATCTGGAATAGAATTAACACTGAAAAAAAAAATTCTGTAATACCCTAAATGGGGAAAGAATTTGAAAAAAGAGTAGATACATACGTATAACTGAATCACTCTTGCTATATACCTGGAAATAACACAACATTGTAGATCAGCTATGAAAGTGAAAGTCACTCAGTCATGTCCAACTGTTTGCAATACCATGGACTATCCAGCCCATGGAATTCTCCAGGCCAGAGTACGGGAGTGGGTAGCCTTTCCCTTCTCCAGGGGAATCTTCCCAACCCAGGGATCAAACCCAGATCTCCCACATTGCTGGCAGATTCTTTACCAGCTGAGCCACCAGGGAATCAGCTATACTGTAATATAAAATTAAAATGTTCAAAAAACATGTTAGAATAAAAAAATTAACAGAAGCATGACTGTATCCATTTACAAATAGATATCTACTTATACCATGTATAGATACAATGTAAATACCCATTTATACTTAATAGATACCTATTTACCTTGAATAGATACTATTATCTATAGATAGATACAAGTAAAAAGAGAAATATATAGACATATACACATAGAGACTCACAGACACACACGCACACACTTTCATCACATTGAATTTTCAATTTTCTCCCTGATAACACTCTAAAACGAAAATGGTTTCAACCGTAATGAAAATTAAGTCTGTTATCGTACAAAAATACCATCGGAATATGCCAGTTCACTGCCCGAGGCAGAAGGAGGGGGAGGGAGGGAGAGAATTATCTCTAAATCTGAAAAAAAAACAGTTCTTCGTCACTGGTGGAGGCGGAGGCGCCGTGTTGCCCCGGGTAGCTGGTGAGAGACATGGGCTGTGTGTCCATCAAGTTTATATCACTGCCCAGAATCAACGGCATACGGAATTTGGGAAGGTGCAATCCTTTGGCCACCTGATGCAGACAGCTGACACTTTGGAAAAGATCCTGATGCTGGGAAAGATTGAGGGCAGGAGGAGAAGGGGGCAACAGAGGATGAGATGGTTGGATGGCATCACCGATTCGATGGACGTGAGTTTGAGCAACCTCCGGGAGCTGGTGATGGACAGGGAGGCCTGGCGTGCTGCAGTCCATGGGGTCGCAGAGAGTCGGACACGACTGAGCGACTGAACTTAACTATTGCTGATTCACTTTGCTGTAGGTCAGGAACCAAGCAATTATCCTCCAATAAACACATGTTTTAAATAAATAAAATAGAAGCCACAGGAATAGCAGGCAAAGAATGGATGTCAAGGATGAGGGGAGTAATCGATGAAAGCAAAAGCCTCATGAGTGTCTTCCCCCCCATGGCACTACCCGTTCTGTAGGTGTGAGGGCTGACTCCCAGAGCATCTCTGCTTCACCCAGGACAAACCCCAGTTCTGCAGGTCCCCACAGCCGGAGGGGGGCAGCCCAGGCATGCAGGGTGACAGGGCTTCTGTCAAGTCCCCGCCCGACGGGTGCACGACTCGGTTAGGAGCCTGACTGCGGTGAACCTGGAGCTGGTGGCAGGCGGATGACACTTGACCAGCTCCGTGAACGAGCCAGTCTTCTTCTTATTGTCAGCGTTTTACTTTCTACTGGCGTCCAGCCTGGGCCGGGAAGCCTGGCGTGCTGCAGTCCACGGGGGTCGCAAAGAGTCAGACACGACTCAGCGACTGAACTGAACCGCACCGAATGGCTGATCAGCAATGCTGTGATGGTTTCAGGCGGACAGCAGGGGGACTCAGCCATCCGTATACACGTATCCATGCTCCCCAAACTCCCCTCCCATCCAGGCTGCCACGTGACATTGAGCAGAGTTCCCTGTGCTGTCCAGCAGGTCCTTGCTGGTTCTCCATGTTAAACACAGCAGTGTGTCCATGTCCATCCCAGACTCCCTGACTATCCCTTCCCTCACCCTTCCCCCTGGTGACCATGAGGTTATTACAGAGTATTGAGCAGAGTTCCCTGTCCTTGGCGGTTCTCCATGTTACATACATAACCAGGTTTCTGTATGGCCACAGCACCATCGCCTTCAAAGGCGAAACGTGGCCCAGAGGATGGAGGAAGACATTGCCCGTGGGCCCTCCGTGGCTCAGCGGGCCGAATTAAAACCTTCAAGGGGCTTCCCCGGTGTCTCAGCGGTTACGAATCCAGCTGCCAATGCAGGAGACGCGGGTTCAACGCCCGATCCGGGAAGATCCCATGGGAAGCAGGGCAGCTGAGGCCGTGTGCTGCAACAAGTGAGTCTGCGCTCTGCAGCCCGGGAGCCACACGCACTGACGCCCTCAACACGGCAGGGAGAAGGCCATGGGCCACAGCGAGAGAGGAGCCCTGCTCACCGACAGCTCAGGAGCAGCCCATGCAACAGTCAAGACCCAGCATGGGAGAGAGTAAAACAAATATACAATAAAAAATATACACATACATCGCTGCACTTGCCCTCGGCAATGGTCCATACTCTGCGCAGTGCACGTCTCTCTGAATCTGAATAAATCCACTTCCTACCCATCACTTTGTCTCTCCCTGAATCCTTTCTGTGATGAGACATCAAGAACCTGAGCTGCATTAGCTCCTGAAAGCAGGTAACCGCGGGTTCGGGCTGGGTTTGAGTCCCAGCCACGTGGGTTCAAGTCCCAGTCTGTGGTAAACAGTTTCCCTTTGATGTCTCTCTGGGAAAAAAAAAGAAACTTGAGTTTCCTTAATGTAGGTCTCTTCATTAACATAGTATTGAGAGTGAGAAAGTTGGCTTAAAGTGCAACATTCAGAAAACGAAGATCATGGCATCCGGTCCCATCACTTCATGGCAAATAGATGGAGAAACAGTGGAAACAGTGGCTGACTTCATTTTGAGGGGCTCCAAAATCACTGTAGACGGTGAGTGCAAGCATGAAATTAAAAGACGCTTGCTCCTTGGAAGGAAAGCTATGACCCACCTAGACAGCATATTAAAAAGCAGAGACATTACTTTGCCAACAAAGGTCCATCTCGTCAAGGCTATGGTTTTTCCAATAGTCATGTATGGATGTGAGAGTTGGATTGTGAAGAAAGCTGAGCACCAAAGAATTGATGCTTTTGGACTGTGGTGTTGGAGAAGACTCTGGAGAGTCCCTTGGACTGCAAGGAGATCCAACCAGTCCATCCTAAAGGAGATCAGTCCTGCGTGTTCATTGGAAGGACTGAGGCTGAATACTTTGGCCACCTGCTGCAAAGAGGTGACTCATTTGAAAAGACTCTGATGCTGGGAAAGATTGAGGGCACGAGGAGAAGGGGACGACAGAGGATGAGATGGTTGGATGGCATCACCGACTCAATGGACAAGAGTTTGAGTAAACTCTGGGAGTTGGTGATGGACAGGGAGGCCTGGCGTGCTGCGGTCCATGGGGTTGCAGAGAGTCAGACACGGCTGAGCGACTGAACTGATAGTATGAACAGCATTGTCTAAGATATCGGACTTAAGAAATAAATTTGAAAAGTCCCTGTTTTCATGGTGCTTACAATGTAGTGGGAGAGGAAAAGAATATGTTAAAAAATAAACAGACATATAGCAAGTGGTGACAAGTCCTAAAGGCTGGAAACTCAAGCTGGATAGAAGCAGAGAGACTAAAGGAAGAGGAAAGATATTTTATGCAGAATGGTCAGAGAGGGCCTTCCTGAGAGGTGGAACTTGAGCAGAACCACCGTAAAGGAGGTAAAAGGACCAGGCATGTGAATGTCAGGGTAAAGACCACTGCCCGCAGTCAGGACGAAACCCCAAGACTGAAGCAAGACTGGCTTGTTTCATGAATAGCAAGGAGGCCAGCGTGTATGCAGTGCCGGTGATAAGATCTGAGAGGTAACCAGGGCCCGGGTTATGTAAGACCTTGGAGGTCGCGGGAAGGACTATGACTTTTATTCTGAATGGGCTTCAAACCCACTGGGAGGTTTAAAAAAAAAAAACATTCAGAAACACAACCTCTAAGCCCTGGAGAACTGTTATCAAGTTCCATCAGCCATGGTCTCTGCTTGGCTGAGCACGGCCGCTGAACGCAAGCAGGTGTCGGGTCTGCCGGCCAGAGGGTTGGGGTCAGCCACGGAGGTGGGGTTAGGAAGGACACTGTCGGATGCGACCGGCTTCCTGAGACTCCCGGGACAGGGGGACAGCAGAGAAGAGTCCCCGATGACAAGGGAGACAATTCAGGAGGGCAAGACGTCTCCTTTGAAAAGCTGACCTCACAATTTCTCCCGAGAATGCGTCAGTTGTTAGCGTTGCCTGTACCACGGCAGCGATAACCCTGAATCAAACCATCACGGAAGAGATGCATGCAGTAGGGTGCATGCAAGCAAAGTCGCTCAGCTGTGTCCGATGCTTTGCGGCCCCATGGACGGTAGCCCTCCAGGCACCTCTGTGCATGGGATTTTCCAGGCCAGAATACTGGAGTGGGTTTATAATTGCTCCTCCAGGGGATCTTCCCGACCCGGGGATCGAACCCGTGTCTCCTGCGTTGGCAGGCGATTCTTTGCCACAGAGCCTCCTAAGAAGATGGGTTTCCCTGGTGGCTCAGTCAGTAAAGAGTGTGCCTTTAATGTGGGAGACCCGGGTTCGATCCCTGGGTGGGGAGGATCCCCTGGGGAAGGGAATGGCAACCCACTCCAGTGCTCTTGCCTGGAGAATCCCATGCATGGAGGAGCCTGGTGGGCTACAGTCCATGGGGTCGCAAAGAGTCAGACACGACCGAGCAACTTCACTTTCTTGCTTTTCTCCTAAGCCGCCCACATGTACTAGAAAGGTGGCTCAGTTATGCGGACAAGGTTTCTTTCCCTGTCAAACACTTTCCACATGACTGTGAAGGGATGCCAGACAGGAGTAATTTCCTTATCAGGACTCACGTCGTTCAGATTTGGACAAAATAGGAGTCGGAAAAGAATAAAAAGAGAAGAGCGACCATTCCTCCCTAAATTTGTCTCTGCAACCTTCAGATTGTTCTTTACGGAACAGACTAAATAAGAAATTGATTTTTTTTTTCTGCCTGATATTTCCTGGGAGGAAATTTCCTGTCTCAGTACCCATGTATCCACGTGAAAATGTTATCTGGGGTGCAATTGATTTCATCGAGAAAGGGCTTTCAAGAGAAGCTTTTTATATCCTGCAAATTCCAGCCTTAAGAAGGACAGAGGGGTAAGGTTACAACTGCAGGTCTAAAATAAGAAGATTGAGAAGTAGCGGAGGAGTTTCTTCTTTTATATTGTCCTGAAAGGTGCATTTTAATCAACACAAAGCATATCCAACTACCACGGCTGACTAGAAATATGTCTGATAAATGCTTTATGCAAAAGCAAGGCTGAAACGCAACAAAGGTGATAGGAGATCTAATTTCTTAGCAGCAAGCTCCTCATCCAGGGACAAAGGTTTCAACGAAAGGAAGACGAATATGAATTAATTCATTTCTGGGGGTATCAGAGAAAAAGCTAGTTCTCGCAGTTGAACAAAAGTTGCAAAATTTCAGCTCAGGAGAGAAGGCTCGCAAATTAAGGAAATACCGTGCGCAAGGTCAAACAGAAAGCCCCAATTAGCTCCTGCCGATATTGCCTCTGACAATTAAATTAAGTATGTCACTATCACAGGACACAGTGAATCCACAGAATTAATGAGTCTCTCCCGTCACGCAGCGGAAATAGCAAATTGTGGAGGACAGACACAAACGAGATAGTACCAGCAGCTAGCCCGACATCCCCGGGGAGCCCATTAAAGTCTCTGGGCTTCACCTCCAGAATTATGTGATTTTACCTGATAATAACTGTGGTGGACAAGAGAGCCATGATGATCACCATTTACAGCAGCATCAAGATGTCATCATTATCACTATCACCACCGTCACCATGAACGGGAACAGCACCATCATCGCCATGACTATCAATGTGTCATCACCAGCATCACCATCAGCGTCACAGCATCATCACCTCCACCCCCATCATCCTCACCATCATCATTGTCATTCTGTCATCCCTGACATCACCATCGTCACCACCAACACCACCATTACCATCACCAACGTCATCATCAGTACCACCATTAGTCCATCCCTCTCAGCAGCACCCCCATCACCATCATACCATCCCTGTCATCCTGTTATCACCCCACCCCCCCAACCACCATCACCATCGGCACATCCATCATCACCACCATCACCCTCAGCATCGTCACACTCAGCATCATCACCATCATCCCCGTTATCATCATCAGTGTCATCTATCATCACCACCATCACCATCACCAGCGTCATCATCAGTAAGTACCACCATTAGTCCATCCCTCTCAGCATCACCCCCATCACGATCATGTCATCTTATCATCCCACTACCCTAACCACCATCACCCTCACCATCATCCCCGTTATCATCATCACTGTCATCTGTCATCACCACCATCACCATCACCAGTGTCGTCATCAGTAAGTACCACCATTAGTCCATCCCTGTCAGCATCACCCCCATCACCATCATATCATCTTATCATCCCACTACCCTAACCACCATCACCGTCAGCATCAGCACCATCATCCCCGTTATCATCATCACTGTCATCTGTCATCACCACCATCACCAGCGTCATCATCAGTAAGTACCACCTTTAGTCCATCCCTCTCAGCATCACCACCATCACCATCATACCATCCCTGTCATCCTGTTATCACCCCACCCCTCCAACCACCATCAGCATCGGCACATCCGTCATCACCACCATCATCATTACCACCATCACCATCATCATTATCATCGTCACCCTATTACCACCACCATCACCATCACCCTTAGCAGCAACATCATCACCTTCTTCACCATCACCATGACCAGTACCACTGTCATCACCACCATCACCGACATCACTGTGCTCATCATCAACAATCCCACCATCATCACTGTCACAGTCTACATCACCTCCATCGTCACCGCCAGCACAGTGCTCATCATCAACGATCCCACCCTCATCACTGTCACCGTCTACATCACCTCCATCATCACCGCCACCACTGTGCTCATCATCAGCGATCCCACCCTCATCACTGTCACGGTCTACATCACCTCCACCGTCACCGCCACCACTGTGCTCATCATCACGATCCCACCGTCATCACTGTCACGGTCTACATCACCTCCACCGTCACCGCCATCACTGTGCTCATCATCAACGATCCCACCCTCATCACTGTCACCGTCTACATCACCTCCACCGTCACCGCCATCACTGTGCTCATCATCAGCGATCCCACCGTCATCACGGTCACCGTCTACATCACCTCCATCGTCACCGCCATCACTGTGCTCATCATCAGTGATCCCACCCTCATCACTGTCACCGTCCACATCACCTCCACCATCACCGCCACCACTGTGCTCATCATCAACGATCCCACCGTCATCACGGTCACCGTCTACATCACCTCCACCGTCACCGCCACCACTGTGCTCATCATCAGCGATCCCACCATCATCACTGTCACCGTCTACATCACCTCCATCATCACCGCCATCACTGTGCTCATCATCAACGATCCCACCCTCAGCACTGTCACCGTCTACATCACCTCCATCGTCACCGCCACCACTGTGCTCATCAGCAGCGATCCCACCCTCATCACTGTCACCGTCTACATCACCTCCATCGTCACCGCCACCACTGTGCTCATCAGCAGCGATCCCACCCTCATCACTGTCACGGTCTACATCACCTCCATCGTCACCGCCACCACTGTGCTCATCATCAGCGATCCCACCCTCATCACGGTCACCGTCTACATCACCTCCATCGTCACCGCCACCACTGTGCTCATCATCAACGATCCCACCCTCAGCACTGTCACCGTCTACATCACCTCCATCATCACCGCCACCACTGTGCTCATCATCAGCGATCCCACCCTCATCACTGTCACCGTCTACATCACCTCCATCGTCACCGCCACCACTGTGCTCATCATCAGCGATCCCACCATCATCACTGTCACCGTCTACATCACCTCCACCATCACCACCACCACCATCATCACCATCACCTCGATCATTATCAACACAGCCACAATCCTCATGTTCACCACCGACCTCATCCACCTTCACCTCATCTGCCTTCCCGTCCATCACCATCACCACCATCACCACCATCACAGTATCACGGCGGCTGGCATCCATTCTGGTCCTGCAAAGGACACGATGCTCTCCACCACCATGTCCTTCCGGCTGGCACTTCTGATGCATCCACAAGGCGCCGGGGACCGTGTGGAGGACTATGGAGGAGGTGACATAGCTAAGCCACAGTAGGATGTGTGAGGTCGTTGAGTGGGGAGAAGGGGCGGGAGGAAGGAGAAGGCATGTGAGTTCAGGACGGCTCCTGCAGGGTCTGCTGTGGACGTCGAGAAGTCTAGAGGGAGCAGGTCAGGAGAAGGAGGAGAGACACCCCCGCTCCCTGAAACATGCACAAGTCTAGAGCTAGGAGGAAGAGGGGACTCCACCCACAGGGCTTTCGGCACATAAGGCAACAGCGTGGGCAGGCCAGAAAGTGGTAGACCAGCAGGACGATGGCTCACGGACCAGGGGGTAAATAGGAAGAATAGTGGCATGCACGTTTGCTTGGTCACTCAGTCCTGTCCGATTCTGTGGGACCCCATGGACTGCAGCCTGCCAGGCTCCTCTGTCCAGAGGATTTCCCAGGCAAGAACACCAGACTGGGTTTATCATTTCCTGCTCCAGGGGATCTCCCCGACCCAGGGATGCAACCCCCGTCTCCTGTATTGGCGAGCCAGTTCTTTACCAACGGCACTGCCTGGGAATCCATCACACTACTCTATATAAAACAAACAACAATGACCTACTGTAGGCACAGAGAAAATACGCTCCAGATTCTCTAAGAACCAACAGGGGAAAAGAATCTGAAAAGAAATAACATGTATACGTGTAACTGGATCGCTGCACGATATACCTGAAACTAACAAGATATACTCTAATTTTAAAAATTTAAAAGAAAAAAGAATGATATGAGGAGAGGTGTGAAATTGGCCGGGAAGACCCTCTTGATGCTGAAAAGCGTAGAACGTTGACACAAAGGAAGGGATGCCCACCTCCTCTGAAAACCAAAGGACAGGACACTTCCCTTGTGGTCCAGGGGCTAAGACTCTGACCTCCCAATGCAGGGGACCTGGGTTCCATCCCTGGTCAAGGAAACTAGGTCCCACATTCTGCAGGTGAAGATCCCAAGAGCCTCAATTAAGACCCAGAGCAGCCAAATAAGTATTAAAAGACACACACCCATATCCAGTTGCAGAATTTTCCATCATTCCCAAGTGGGACTCTGTCCCCATGAAACACTGACTCCCTGCGCCCTCCTGCAATCCCTGGAACGCACCCTCCTATTTCTGTCTCTATAAATCTGACTCTTGTATCCAGTGTGTGCATGCTCAGTCATGTCCAAGTCTTTGCAGCCCCGTGGACTGTAGCCCGCCAGGCTCCTCTGTCCATGGGATTCTCCAGGCAAGAATCCTGGAGTGGGTTGCCATGCCCTCCTCCAGGGGATCTTCCCCACCCAGGGATCAAACCCACGTCTCTTTTACCACGAGAGCTGCCACGCTCCTCTAGGGGCGTCCTAGAAATGGAAATCCAACAGAATTTGTCCTCTGTGTCTGGCTTATTTCACTCGTCATCATGACCTCGAGCTTCACCCACGTAGAAGCAGCTGCCAGAATTCCTTTCCTCATGATGGCTGATTCCCTTGTATGCACATTTCATTTACTGTCTCATCCACGGATGATATTTTGTGAAGGGATCGCCTCCCCACCCACCATGTAACCCATAACGGCGTCTCTCTGAATTCAGCAGTGTTAGTAGCTCAGCTCTTGGCGACCCCATGGACTGTAGCCCACTAGGCTACAACAGAATCCGTGGGATTCTCCAGGTAAGAATACTGAAGTGGGTTGCCATTTCCTTCTCTGGAACTTAGGATCCACTCAAATGTATCAGCCTCCCGCCCACACCCAGAATGGGCTGAGCACCAAAAAATTGATGGTTTTGAACTATGGTGCTGGAGAAGACTCTGTCTGCAAGGAGATCCAACCAGTCCATCCTATAGGAAATCAGTCCTGAATATTCTTTGGAAGGACTGATGCTGAAGCTGAAACTCCAATCCTTTGGCCACCTGATGCGAAGAGCTGACTCATCAGAAAAGACCCTGATGCTGGGAAAGAGTGAAGGCAGGAGGGGAAGGGGACGACAGAGGATGAGATGGTTGGATGGCATCACCGACTTGATGGACGTGAGTTTGAGCAAGCTCCGGGAGATGGTGATGGACAGGGAGGCCTGGCGTGCTGCAGTCCATGGGGGTCGCAAAGAGTCAGACACAACTGAGCGAATGAAGAACCCCTGAAGGAATCTTAACATAATCTCGAGTGCCATTTTACAAGCAGGTGATCGTGGAATTTGGTCTGAATGGGGGAAGTCATTCTGTAGGGAAGGTTCCAAGAACAAGTCCACCCTGGAAAACCCACGTGCAGAAGCCATCATTTAGACATTGCTTGCCATTGCAGGCCGCCACATGGACTTCTTCGGAAGGTCTCCAACGTGGATGCCTGAAAAGGCACATCAATCAAGCCCTGGAAATGAGAACGCTCCGAGGACACGTCGGGGCAGGAGCCTGGCAGGCACACGCCCACGCCTAGGACGAGGGTCAGGCAGACGGCCAAGTCCTAAAAAGCCCTAAAAAGCCCACGCCCTGCCGCTCCATCCACACCCCGCCCCGCCCACGCCCGAGCTTATCCGCAGGCACAGGGCGGAGGAGTGGATTGCCAGCGTGAGGCTGGAACAAAGGAAGAGCAGAATGCCCTCCCGAGTGTAGCCCGGCGAGTCCTAGAAGGCGGATTCCAGGCGAGGAGGGGGCGGTTCAGGACACACACGGGTGGGCGGCCCATTGCCCAGACAGGGAGACCACTCCCCCGGGAGCTCCAAGACGGAGGCGTGGCCACGCCTGCCTCTGAGCACGTGGCATCCTTGCCGGACCCCTTGCGGCTGGCCGGCCAGCTTCACCCAGCGGGCGAACCATCACCCAGAAGAATCGCTCCATGTCGAAGCACACAGCCGAGGAGAACCGGAGGCGGTCCCCTCGGAACCGGATTCCTGGAGACCTTTTTCGGAGACCTGCAGTCAATCCCTCTGGACTCCTCCTCCTGCCTTCCAGAAGCTGCCTTTGGGCTTCTCTGCTGGCACTGCTGTCTGGTCATTCGTCCGACTCCTGGCAACCCCCTGGACTGTAGCCCGCCGGGCTCCTCTGTCCATGGGACGCTCCAAGGCCAGAATACTGGAGTGGGTGGCCATTTCCCTCCTCCAGGGGATCTTCCCGACCCAGGGATCGAACCCGCGTCTCCGGCATTGCAGGCAGATTCTTTATCATTAGCACCACCTGGACAGCCCACACACCACTATATAGAGAATAAACAGCAAGGATCTACTACATAGCACTGGAAATTCTACTCAGTATTCTCTCAGAAACCAACATGGGGCAACAACCTGAAAAGAAATACGTGTATATGTGTAACTGAGTCGCTGGGTTGTATCGCTGAAACGAACATGATGCACTTTCACCCTAAAACATTTTTAAAAAAGAATATGAGGAAAGGTGTGCAATTGACCAGGAAGAGCCTCTTGATGGTGAAAGGTGTACATCGGTGATGCAAAGCAAGGGACGCCTACCTCCTTTAAAAAGCAAAGTGCAGGGCAGTTCTCAGCAGCTAAGAATCCGATCTCCCCAAGCTGGGGGCCTGGGTTCCATCCCTGGTCAGGGAACTAGAATCCCACACGCTGCAAGGAAACCTCCCGCACGCTTCAGCGAGGATCCCAGAGTCCCTCTGCCCCAGCTAAGATCCGGCAGGGACAAACCATAAATATTAAAAAGCAAAGCAAAGCAAATCACAGAAGCACGTTTTCTGGGATTCACGACCAGGGAGTTCCCTCGGGGCTTGTGTGAGTCACCAGCGAAATGTGCAAGAGCCAAGCTGACCTTCCCCGCCTTCCTCTGAAGACTACGTCACTCAGCTATTTCCATCCGAGTCCCTCTGAGTACTAGCAAACCATTTTGCTGTTTGTTTTCTAGCACTAGGGGTTTTATTGGTATTTTAAGTGTGGCTCTTTTTTTTTTTCTTTCTTGTTGGTAAATTAGCACGACTGTTTGCTCCAAATGAGAGAGCTTTTATCCGCATGTAATTACTCAAAACCAGTATCTGTTCCCAATTGGGTTCATTGGAACATTGTTAAGTCATTTTCCTGTTTGTTTTGTGGAGTTGGGTTTCTTCCATTGGTATTGTGGGGTGGTGCAGAGTATTTCTGTGTGTTTTTTTGGTAAATTAGCATGACTATTTGGTCCAAATAAGAGAGGTTTTATTAGCATGTAATCACTAAAGAGCAATATCCATTTAGGCTTCCCTCATAGCTCAGTTGGTAAAGAATCTGCCTGCAACGCAGGAGACCCCAGTTCGATTCCTGGGTCAGGAAGATCCCCTGGAGAAGGGATAGGCTACCCACTCCAGTATTGCTGGGCTTCCACGGTGGCTCAGCTGGTAGAGAATCCGCCTGCAATGTGGGAGACCTGGGTTCGATCCCTGGGTTGGGAAGATGCCCTGGAGAAGGGATAGGCTACCCACTCCTGTATTGTTGGGCTTCCACGGTGGCTCAGCTGGTAAAAGAATCCATTTGCAATGTTGGAGACCTGGGTTCGATCCCTGGGTTGGGAAGATCCCCTGGAGAAGGGAGAGACTACCCACTCCAGTATTCTGGTCTGGAGAATTTCATGTAGACCGCGGGGTTGCAAAGAGTTGGACACGACTGAGTGACTTTCACTTTCACTTTCCATATCGATTTCCATTTTGCTGCTTGTTTATGCTGTGTTGGGGGTTTATTGGTATTTTGGGGTGGCGTGGGGTTTTTTTTTTTTCCTTTTTTTCTGGTAAGTTGTGATTGTGCAGTCACTCAGTCGTGTCCGACTCTCTGTGACCCCGTGGACTGCAGCACCCCAGACCTCCCTGTCCATCACCAACTCCCAGAGCTTGCTCAAACTCATGTCCATCGAGTCGGTGATGCCATCCAGCCGTCTCATCCTCTGTCGTCCCCTTCTCCTCCTGCCCCCAATCCCTCCCAGCATCAGGGTCTTTTCAGATGCGGGGAGCACAGATTCAGCCCCTCATGCGGGACGATCCCACGGGCCGTGGGGGACAGCTAAGCCCGTGCACCACGGGAACAAGAGAAGGCACCGCAGGGAGAAGCCGGAACACCGCAACGAGAGAGGAACCCCACGCCCGCCGCAACTGCAGAAAAAGCCGGAGCGGCAGCAAAGACCCAGCGCGGCCAAAAAGCATGAATAGATAAATAAAACTATTTATAAAAAAAACCAACAAACAAGAAGCGGAAGGAGGCGGATGTTCCTGCTGGTAGGTACATCCGAAGATTCCTGAGCGGACACGGGCCTCGGAGGACCCTGGGGGTAGACAAGGAATGAAAACGCGGCCCGATTTCACCAGTAACACTCTCCCTCACGGGTACCTTTGCACCGGCCAAGGAGGACCAAAGACCCTCAAAGAAAAGCTCCAGAGCAGAGACACGGCCCCGCTCCCCAAAGCCACTTCCATCAGCCCCACCGGGAACCCGGACACAGAGCAAACCCGAAGCGCCATCTGTCTGGGGGAGACCGGTCAGGTACCTTGGTCGTTGAGCGTGTCCTCTTTTATCCTCCTCACGACCTCCTGGGCTTTGCTGTCGCTATTTCCGGCTAGAAGGGAAAGAAAGACACGCGACTCAGAGGAAGCACACCGCTCCACTGGAAACCACGTTTTCTCGAGCCGGTGAACCCCGAAGCCTGCCAAGTGTCCGCTTCCGTCTCTGCTGTTGGGACTGGGCCAACAGCTCAGCGCCACTGTGGCTGATTCAGCGTATCCGCTGAAGATAACACTTTCTTCAGGCTGCATCGGCCTAAAGCGTGCTTGTCTGGGGGGGGCTTCCCTGGTGGTTCCAAGAATCTGCCTGCAGTGCAGGAGCTAAGATGCCCTGGAGAAGGGAATGGCAACCCACTCCAGTATCCTTGCCTGGAGAATCCCATGGAGAGGGGAGTCGGGCAGGCAACAGTCCAGGGGGTCGCAGAGAGTCGGACACGACTGAGTGACTGAACGCGCGCACACACACACACACGCACGCATGTATGCAATTCTGGGGCATCTTACTTTTCAGTGATTGCACACACAGGTGTCAGCTTATGGCATGAACACCACGGAGATGCCAAGAACAGTGTGGGCCTGAAAGTGTCGATGGAAATGTCCCACTGGACACAGAACTTTCAAAGCCCATTGGTCCAGTGAACTCCCCCCTCCTCACTCACGGGAGGCTGGAGCTGTCAAAAGCACCATGAGGGAACGCGTGCAGTCCCGTGGTTAGGACTCCACCCGCTCGCTGCCTGGATGCAATCCCTGGTGGGGGGAACCTAAGACCCCACAAGCCACGGCAGGGCCAAACAGAAAAATAAACAAAACAGAACAAAAGAAAGGGTCAGTCGCTCAGTCGTGTCCGACTCTCTGTGACCCCATGGACTGTAGCCCCGCCAGGCTCCTCTGTCCGTGGGATTCTCCAGGCAAGGATACTGGAGTGGGTCGCCATGCCCTCCTCCAGGGGATCTTCCTGACCCAGGGATTGAACTGAGGTCTCCTGCGTTGTCAGGCAGATTCTTTACCGCCTAAGCAACAGGGAAGCCCCCTCTAGGGCAGGGGTCCCCATCATCTTGACAGCAGGGAGCAGGTTTGTGGAGAAGAGAAGGGGATGGTTTCAGGCTGATTCAAGCTCAGCACCTTTCTTGTGTATTCCGTCTCGTTATTATCCCATCGGCTCTACCAATGATTGTCAGGGGTTAGATCTCAGAGGCTGGGGACCCCTTCTCTAGGGTCCAAGTGTTTTCAGGGCTCCATGAAAATATCCTGCCTCTCTCGGCTGTTTCCGCACGCTGATTACATAGACGTGGGCTCCTTCGGGGTCTCTGGCGGTATTCCCTACCATCTTGCTCTATATTACGTGTTCTGTGTTACTGACAAGCGCCCCGAATGAATCCAGGCTACGCCCTCTGCAAAACAAAACAAGTGTTTAAGGCAAGGAGTCCCACAGACACGTAAGACAGAAGCGGTGACTGTTGTAATTCAGTCCTCGGAGTGTCCGACTCTGTGACCCCGTGGACCGTAGCACGCACGCCAGGTTTCCCTGTCCTTCACCCTCTCCCGGAGTTTCTGCAAATTCTCGTCCCTTGGGTCGGTGATGCCATCCGACCATCTCATCCTCGGTCACCCGCTTCTCTTCCTGCCCTCAATCTCTCCCAGCATCAGGGTGGTGAACCCAGGGAGAACAGACACGCTTCTGGCTCCAGCTGGAGACGGAGAAGCGAAAAGTGGCAAAGGACATCTTCGGGGGAGGTGAACGAAAAGGGATTTAGAAACCGCCGCGGCCTTGGAGAAGTTCAAAGCAGCAGACATCAAGAAGATGCAGCTGCAAAAGTCATTTGCAACTCAGGCGCCTGAAAGAAGTAATTGTTATGTGGTTATGACTGGTTTGCTCAGAGATTTTTCCTGCAAGCGGGGGCCAGGGGCACGGGGGGAAAGAACGCATGTCTTCCATCTCTAAATGCTGGAGGCATCAAAGACCACCACCTCCGAGAAAGAGAACTCAGGGCTGAGTGGGGGACATGGGCGTGTATGAGCTTGTTTCTGAAATGGGTGCAATTTTTTAAAAACTGTATTTATTTTAAATGAAACAAAGATGAATATTTTTAACGATAAGAGGGACAACACACGAAGAAGACAGACATCATAAACCATTAGACACCTTAACAGCAAAGAAACGAACATGCATGCAGCGAAAATCAGAAGGAATAGAAGGGAAAAGAAAAAAAATAAATAACCATAGTGAGTGAGACATGTTATTTAAATGCCATCTGCGGCCAGGCTGCCTGGCAGGGTCAGGCCACGCGGGCATCGAGGGCTGGCGTAGCTGAGGCTCCAGGGAAGGGAGAAAGAAGCCCGAAGGATGGGGGAAGGGATAGTCAGGGAGTCTGGGATGGACATGGACACACTGCTGTATTTACCATGGAGAACCAGCAAGGACCTGCTGGACAGCACAGGGAACTCTGCTCAATACTCTGTAATAACCTTATGGTCACCAGGGGGAAGGATGGGGGAATGGACAGTCAGGGAGTCTGGGATGGACATGGACACACTGCTGTGTTTACCATGGAGAACCAGCAAGGACCTGCTGGACAGCACAGGGAACCCTGCTCAATACTCTGTAATAACCTTATGGTCACCAGGGGGAAGGGTGGGGGAAGGGATAGTCAGGGAGTCTGGGATGGACATGGACACACTGCTGTATTTAACATGGAGAACCAGCAAGGACCTGCTGGACAGCACAGGGAACCCTGCTCAATACTCTGTAATAACCTCATGGTCACCAGGGGGAAGGATGGGGGAAGGGATAGCCAGGGAGTCTGGGATGGACATGGACACACTGCTGTGTTTAACATGGAGAACCAGCAAGGACCTGCTGGACAGCCCGGGGAAGTCTGCTCATATGTAGACAGACACGATTATATTTAAAACAGATACACAGGCAAGGACCTACTGCATCGCACAGGAAACTAAATGCAATATCTTGTAATAACCTATACTGGGGAAAAGAATTTGACAAAAGAATATATAAATGCACAAATATAACTCTAGGACTCTGCAGTACACCAGAATTTAAGACAACGTTGTATACCAACTATGTGTGTCTATTAGGTCGCTTCAGCCGTGTCCGACTCTTTGCGACCCCATGGACTGTAGCCCGCCAGACTCCTCTGTCCTTGGGATTCTCCAGGCAAGAGTCCTGGAGTGGGTTTCCATTCCCTTCTCCAGGGGATCTTCCCCACGCAGGGGTTGAACGCGGGTCTCCTGCATTGCAGGCGGATTCTCTACCGTCTGAGCCCCCAGGGAAGACCGTGCCTGACCTTAGGCTGTTGCTAATGTTGCGTCTCCACCTACTGAGGACCTACGAGCATATCCGGAAAGACTCCATTGAAGGAAGCAAGGCGCAGACTCAGTGGATCGGCCTTGCCCTCCACCTCTGTCTGGGGGCGGTTCAGTTTTATACAAGCCACACAGCAAGAGTTCAAGGGCAGCAAGTCAGGCGAGAAGGGCAAACTCCCACGTGCAGATCCGCTCCGTGAAGGAGGAACCCTGCTCACCAGATTGTAAAGGTCTGCAGGAAGGAACAAAAGTACCCTTTGTTAGGAAAAAAAAAAAGATACTGACCCCAAATTAGGGCCAGTGAACAATGGACATGAAGCTAAACCTGGTTCATCTCCTGCTGTAAAAAAAAAAAAATAAGTTTCATTGGAGCACAAGCCCTGCTCATTGCTAGTTAATTGGAAAGGAAATCAGTCCTGAATACTCATTGAAAGGACGGATGCTGAGGCTGAAACGCCAATACTTTCACCACCTGATGCGGAGAGCTGACTCCTCGGAAAAGACCCTGAGGCTGGGAAAGATTGAAGGCGGGAGGAGAAGGGGACGACAGAGGATGAGATGGCTGGATGGCACCACCGACTCAGTGGACATGGGTTTGAGCAAAGTCTGGGAGGTGGTGAAGGACGGGGAAATTTGGTTTGCTGCATTCCGTGGGATTGCAATGAGTCGGACACGACTGAGCGACTGAACAACGTTTGAAAGAGGTAAAACCAGACCTATAGTACAATTTTTCTCAAAACGGACACCATAAAAGGGATTAATTAAATGCAAAGGGTGTCCGGAAAAATATTATGTTTTGTTTTGTTTTTTTTTCAAAGCTCATCTCCCTGTATCTTTTTTTCCCCAGCTGATTTAAACAGCTGCAATATTCACCAATGTAAACTGAGTTGACTTGAAGGCTCTTCACTTTCCTAGGAGAAGAAAAGTCCCTTCATTTCCAAAGCCGATGTAGGGACCAAAATAGGCCATTAGAAAGCTTCAAAAAGACAAAGGGGAAATTGAGAGCATCCTCTGCATGCAGCTACAGAAGATGCTTGAAATCAGCTAGGAGCTGATTCCGTGACATCCCAAAGGCACATACTGAAGTCCCTGACCCCTAGGACCAGAGTATGGGCTGTATTAGGAGATGAGAGTCTTTGAAGAGGGGATGAAGCTGAAACAAGGTCAGTAGGCTGGATCCTGATCCCATAGGACCGGGGTCCTCATAGGAAGGGGTCAGGACACGGACATACACAGAGGGACGGCCACGTGAGGACTCGGGGAGCAGACGGCCGTCCACACGCCCGGCAGGGAGGCCTCGGGAGGAGCCAGCCCTGCCCACACCTGGGCCTCAGACTCCAGCCTCCAGGACAGCAGGAGGATCACCGTGAGCTATTTCATCCAGCCGGTCTGTGCTGTTATTTGTTATGACAGGTCCGGGAGGCTAACCCACACTTATTGTCATTGATTGCAGTGAGTCACACAGGTGAAAAAAAACATGATCCCCATTAAAGGAGAAGCTAGACTCCTATCCAAAAAAATAAAGAGCATCACAATTTCCTGTCTGTTTCAGGTTTTCAGTGTCGCCCGTTAACGCCTTCTGCACTGGCTGGCTCTGTTGCTGAGTCGCTAAGTCATGTCTGACTCTCTGCGACCCCCGTGGACCGTAGCCCGCCAGGCTCCTGTGTCCATGGGATTTCCCAAGCAACAATACAGGAGTGGGTTGCAATTTCCTCCTCCCAGGGGTCTTGTCGACCCAGGGATCAAACCCAGGTCTCTTGCATTGGCAGGACGACTCTGTACCAATGGGTCACTGGGGAAGCCCATAGTGGAATACGTTGTTCCGTCAATCAGTCGTGTCTGACTGTCTGCGACCCCCGTGGACTGCAGCCCACCAGGGTCCTCTGTCTGTGGGGTTCTCCAGGCCAGAACACTGGAGTGGGTTGCCATGCCCTCCTCCAGGGCATCTTCCCAGCCCAGGGATCAAACCCAGGTCTCTGGTGTCTCCTATACTGGCAGGCGGATTTTGTACCGCTGGGCTGCCTGGGAAACATCCCCCGGATCTGTAACCACGCCGATAGCTCCATAAGACAGAGGGAAACGAGGGCACGTCTCCCAGTCTCTCTAACACGCAAGGGGCTGCACAAAGGAACCCTCACCTATGATAACGTGCATGCCCAGCTTCGCCAGCTGCTTTGCGGTCGAGTATCCAATGCCATCGGTCCCTCCGGTCACTATGGCAACACGGTCGGGTTGCGGGGAGAAGACTGCAGAAGAAGAAAGAAAGAGGAAAAAAACAAGGTTTAGAAGCAGAGCACCCGTCGGTCCACACGAAGTCACAAGAGAGGGCGCGACGCCAACGTGAGCTGTGGTTCGATACCGGTGGTTTTGTTCCTGTGAATTATTTACAGGCTCAGGATGGGACAGGGTAACCCAGGACCTTCGTCCTGACTGATGACTGCCTGGGCTTCCCGGGAGGCACTAGGGGTAAAGCAGCCATCCACACGGGTTCAATCCCGGTCTCCAGACCCCCTGGGGGAGGAAATGGCGACCCACTCCAGTATTCTTGCCTGGAGAATCCCACGGACAGAGCAGCCTGGGGGGCTAGGGTCCACGGGGTCACAAAGAGTCCAACACGACTCAGTCACTGAACACCGTATTCCACTATGGGCTTCCCAACTGACTCAGTGGCAGAGGATCGTCCTGCCAACACAAGAGACTCGGGTTCGATCCTTGGGCTGAGAAGATCCCCGGGAGCAGGATGTTGCAACCCACTCCAGTATCCTTGCCTGGAGGATCCCATGGACAGAGGAGCCTGGCGGGCTGCAGTCCATGGGGGTCTACGAAGAGTCGGACACGACTGAGCAACTCAGCCCACATGCGTGACAACAGCCTGGTGTACACACCTCACAAAGCCTTGCTCAATCCCCACAGACACCTCTGCAAGAATGGACACCACCAACATGACCTGCAGATAGGCTGAGATAAGGAACATCGCCAAGGACCCTGGGTTGAGAGTCCTGGATGAATCCTCTCGGATCAGGCTGTCTGTGTTGTAACCTGGAGGTCTTACACCTGTACACACTTTCTTTCTCAAGGGCACTTAGGAGACCCGAGTGCCGTGAATGTATTGCACATCGCTTTTCTACAACGTTCGGACACAGCATGAAAAACGCAGAGTATCTCACCAAAACCATGGACGTTATGACTGCTTTAACTACTGACCTTTGCGTGAACCAACATGGATCCAAATACGTGAGAATACTGGTTGATGTTTCGACCTAAAGCTTGCTGTTTCCCACGCACGGGCGGGGAAAACACACGTGGAGTCGTCTAGACGGGGAGACGGAGTAGGGGAGGGAAGGGTTGGCTGCTTGGGCTTCGAGGATGCAAACTGTTGTATGTAGGATGACTAAACAGCAAGGTCCTACTATATAGAGCAGGGAACAGTATTCAATACCCTGTGATAAACCATCACGGAAAAGAATACGTAACAAGATGTGTGTGTATGTGTGCATGGATATATATATATAGAAGCTTCCCAGGGCTCAGTGGTAAAGAACCTGTCTGCCAACGCAGGAGACCCGGGTTTGACCCCTGGGTGGGGAAGATCCCCTGGAGGAGGGCATGGCAAACCCACTGCAGTATTCTTGCCTAGAGGATCCCACGGACAGAGGAGCCTGGAGGGCTACAGTCCATGCGAGGGGGGTGGGTACAGGTGGATGGAGGCCCGGAGTCTGGGAGCCCCTTCCAGGAAGGGGTAGGGCTGAGTCCTGGACGGACGGGTCACTTTGCATTTGAGCGGCTAGCTGCTAGGTGAGTGAGGTGCTATGTGTAGGAAGTGGCTGGTCCTAGGAGATTTACTACAGGATCAACGCTGGTCAGTTCAGTTCAGTTGTGACCCCATGAACCGCAGCACGCCAGGCCTCCCTGTCCATCACCAATTCCTGGAGTTTACTCAAACTCATGTCTATCGAGCCGGTGATGCCATCCAACCATCTCATCCTCTGTCGTCCCCTTCTCCTCCCGCCCTCAATCTTTCCCAGCATCAGGGTCTTTTCCAATGAGTCAGCTCTTCGCATCACATGGCCAAAGTACTGGAGTTTCAGCTTCAACATCAGTCCATCCAATGAACTTTCAGGACTGATTTCCTTTAGGATGGGCTGGTCTCACTGATTTCCTTTTGGATCAACATAGCAAACATGAATTTGGTATGTTCTCTGTCTCCTTTATTTTACAAAATTCTTTTTCTTCATTGAAGTATACTTGATTTACAATATTTTTATAAGTTTAAGCAGTACAACAGAGTCACCATTTTTAAAAAGTTATACTCCATTGCTGTGTATGTTAGTCGCTAAGTCGTGTCTGACTCTTTGCAACCCCACGGATTATAGCCCTCCAGGCTCCTCCATCCATGGGATTCTCCAGGCAAGAACACGGGCGTGGGTTGCCCGGTCCTCCTCCAGGAAAGCTTCCTGACCCAGGGATCAAACCCGTGTCTCCTGCATTGCAGGTGGATTCTTTATCACTGATCCACCAGGGAAGCCATAACAAATACCATTAGGACATCTAAACAGCGTCTTTGAAAACATGAAATTAGATCCATAACTCCTAAGACACATCGAAATAAACTCCAAGAGGAAAAAAGCTGAACACTGAAAATATTCAAAGAACGCACAAATTTACCTTTAACCTCAGACCAAAAAAACGCTTCAGCTAATTCTAAGGCAAAACACCAATTTCACACCATAAAAAAAAAAAAAAATTGTACATTTTTGGGAAAAAAAAAAAAATCCACCAAGGGATTTCCCGGGTGCTCCAGTGCTTAAGAATCTCTGCTTCCATTCCAGGGAACGAAGGTTCAATCCTTGGTCAGGGAACTAAGATCCCATATGCCTGGCAGCACAGCCCCCCAACATTAATCATTTTAAATTAATTTTTACAAAAACATCATCAGCAAAGTCAGACGGATATGATGAACTGGGACAAAGTCTGCAGCTCCCATCGCATTCAAAGAACTGTTTCCATAAAAGGCAAAGAGTTCTGAAAAAAATCAAGAAATGAAAGACTCTACAGAGACAAAGGACAAAAGCATTTGCTGACATAAAAACACATTTAAGAAACTTCCCTGGGGGTCCATTGATTAAGCCTTCACCTTCCAGTACAGGGGTTATGGGGTGGATCCCTGGTCAGAGAGCTAAAATCCCACATGCCTTAGGCTCAAGACCCCAAAACTTAAAACAGAAACAATATTGCAACAAATTCAACAAAGATTTAAAAAAAAAAACAAAAAAAAAACTTGTGACCCCCATGGACTCTAACCTCCAGGTTCCTCTGTCCATGGGATTTCCCAGGCAAAAATACTGGACTAGGCTGCCTCCTCCAGGGGATCTTCCTGACCCAGGGATCAAACCTGTGTCTCTTACATCTTCTGCACTTCAGGCATATTCTTTAATGCTCGAGGCATCGGGGAGGCCCCAGAAACGATAGTGCAACAGAATCAGTAAACACTTAAAAAAAAAACTTAAGACAGAAAGAATATTATAACAAATATATGATGAACTATAAAGTTCTTACAAGAGCTTTGTATTTTTAAACCCCCCTTTTAAGGTCTTTGACCCATTGAGAGTTAATGTAAGGATCTATTTGTAACCAAGGCTTCCTGGGTGGCTCGGTGGTAAACGACCCGCCCGGCCAAGGCAGGAGACGCAGGTTCCAGCCCCTGATCTGCGGATGATCTCACACGCCACGGGGGCAACAGCTGGGCTCCAGGGCCCGGGACCCGCAACTCCTGAAGCCCGTGTGTCCTAGAGCCCGGTTCCACAAACCGGGAACTCCCTGCAATGACAAGCCCACACCCTCCAACCAGACACCAGCCCCCGCTCTCTGCAACCAGAGAAATCCCACGTGGAGCAACCAAGACCCAGCAGAGCCAAAAGTAAATCAATCCATAAGAAGTAATTAAAAAAAAAAAATAGGCAGCTCAGATCTTGGCAAACGAACGGTTGGCAGAGGCAGCGCGTCTGCAGGGCGAGCCGCGCGGTCCCTTGCGGGCTATGTTTAGACACTCCGCGGTCACGCTTCCAAGTGGCTAACTCGGAGGGCTGACCTCACGGCTCGGGGATGGGCAGCAGCTTGGGAAAATAGCAACATGCCAGGGCTCCGTAGGCCCAGCTCGTGGATCGTGAGATCTGCCCCTAACATCACAGAGAAGCGCAAATCTGACCCCATCTCTGGCTGTTGTTTCGGTCTCTGGGTGGAGTCCGACTCTTTGCGACCCCGTGGACTGCAGCCCGCCAGGCTTCCCGGTCCTTCACCATCTCCCGGAGCTTGCTCAAAACCATCCATATTGGATCTGTTCCTTTTATTTTAACCTTTGTACTCTTTTGCTTTGAGTTAGGAATGAATGTTGCCCAGAGCCTGAAATAGACAGGACAGTTCACTCTCAGGGTCTGATCTTTAAGGACGTAACCCTTTTCCACTCACAGAGAGATTTAAAAAGTTGCAGAAAAGAGAATAATCTTTGTTTGGTCAGAGACTTATAGTAACATTATAGACAGGATAGTTCATTGTTAGCTTCTGATCTTTAAGGGTATAACATTGATAGATAAAAAGTTGCAGAGTAGAAAATTAAAATTTATCTTCTTGGAGGTTCACAGGAACACCATAAACACATCCTCAGTCTCAGATCTTTCCCAGTATAACCCTTTTCCATTCACAGAGAGACTAAAAAAGTTGCAGAGTAGAGAAAAACCTTTGTTTAGTTGGAGGTCTACAGGAACATCATAAATAGGATTGTTCATTCTTAGGCTCTGACCTTTAAGGGTGTAACATTAACAGAGAGACAAAAAGTTGCAGAGTAGAAAATAACATTTGTCTTCTTGGAGGTTCATAGGAACACCATAAACACACGTTCTCAGTCTCAGATCTGTAGGAGTATGACCCTTTTCTAATCACAGAGAGATTTAAAAAGTTGCAGAATAGAGAGTAACCTTTGTTTCATTGGAGGTTTAGAGTAACATTATAAATAGGCAGGATAGTCCATTCTCAAGGATCTGACCTTTAAGGGGACAACACGCTTCCACTCCCGGAGAGCTAAGAGGCTGCAGAACAGAGAAAATCACTTGTGTTATTGGAGGTTAAGGTGAGCATCGTCATGGACATGGATTCCTGAACCAAGAAATTTGCAGCCCCTTCCTCGCCTGGCCCTTAAAAAGGCTTTGCTGAAACATTCAGGAGATTCAGGATTTGAGGGCACCAGACACCTGCCTCCTCGCATGACCCTGCAGGAAAGGTCTCTTTGCTCCAAACTCCAACACTTCGGCTTGTCTGTCTTCACTGTGCATTGGACAGACAGACTTGATTTCGGTAACAGAAGAGGAAGGTGTGTGTGTGACAACTGAGTCATAAAAACAGTAGAAGACGGGGTGACGCTGGCTGTTTTTCCGCGAATGATGAGGAAGAACAACCAGGAAAGCGAGGACGGCTTTTCTAAGCAAGACGCAGACACTGTGCAGGAAATCATCTATCCCTCGGACCACAAAAGGATTGCTTCATCCCATGGAACCAGAACTGCCTCAGAAGACAGCAAAAGGAAAAACAGAAAGTGTGCTATGTAGGAAGAAGGTCGCGTTCTTTGTTTATAAAGAGCTCTTGCAAAATAATTTGAGAACATTTAACAACTCTCCCGAAAAGAGAAAAGAAGGAAATGAACAAGAAATTTATCGAGACCCAATAACACACAGATGTAGACAAGGATGTTGGAACTCGCTCAGGCGTGTCTGACTCTCTGTGACCCCCTGGACTGTAGCTCCCACCAGGCTCCTCCCTCCATGGGATTCTCCAGGCAAGAATCCTGGAGTGGGTTGCCATGCCCTTTTCCAGGGGATCTTCTCGACCCAGGGATCGAACTTGGGGTCCCAGTGAGAGCACCAAGTCCTAACCACTGGTCCACCTGCCAGGGAACTCCCAGGAACTTTTTGTAAAAAGTCTAAACGCATGCCTTCATTAAAAAAAAAAAAAAAAAAAATAGACTATAGCCTTCTTAAAGTATAAAGCAAGGAGATCAAACCAGTCCATCATAAAGGAAATCAATGCTGAATATTCATTGGAAGGACGGATGCTGAAGCTGAAACTCCAATACTTTGGCCACCCTGATGAGAAGAGCTGACTCATTGGAAAAGACCCTGATGCTGGGAAAGATTGAGGGCAGGAGGAGAAGGGGACGACAGAGGATGAGATGGCTGGATGGCATCACCGACTTGATGGACATGAGTTTGAGTAAACTCTGGGAGTTGGTGATGGACAGGGAGGCCTGGCGTGCTGCGGTCCATGGGGTCGCAAAGAGTCGGGCACGACTGAGCGACTGAACGGGACTGAACTGAAAGTATAAAGCAAAACGCGGCTTCCCTGGTGACTCAGTGGTAAAGAATCCTTGCAACGCAGGACACACGGGTTCAGTCCCTGGTCCAGGAGGATCCCACATGCCAGGGATTAACTAAGCCCCATTAGCCACAACTCCTGAGCCTGGGAGCCGAAACTCCTGAAGCTTGCGTGCCCTGGAACCCAGGCTCTGCAACAAGAGAAGCCCCCGCTCGCCACAACTAGAGAAAATAAATACCCAAATACATGACATTAAAAAAAAAAAAAAAAAAAAACTCAAAACAAAGAACTCGGCCATCTTGGCCCCTGTTCAGTTACGTTGAAACGACCCGAGCTTTGTGGCTACTTTTAGAATTGGGGGCTGACTCCGCGCCCGGTCCCTTTTCTATCAAATACCAGCAGCTGGATACCCAGCCGAAGTTCCTCGCTGTCACGAGACAGAAGTAGGAGCCAGATACAGGGGTTTTGAAAGCCCAGGGCAGTGGGAACACCGCCTCCCCGTCTGTTATCTATGAGGTTCCTGGACTTTGATTTATGTTCCGCATTTCCTATCTTCTGCAGACACGTGTAAGCCACTGTGAATTCTCTGCAAGAGCACGCAGGTCGTCTATTCACTGCTTCACCCCTTAAATCTTTGCTCCTGTGCTCCCCTGGGAAACAACAACAGAAGTCTGCCAGGAGAGCATCAGGAAAACATAAATCCAAGCCACGGTGAGTTACTGGTTCACAACTGTGAGGATGGCTGCTACATTACGTGGAGGAAGGAGAGGGGACGACGGAAGGGGAGTGAGAAAGAAGAAAGAGGAAAAAAGAAAGAAAAAAAGGAGAAAGAGGTAAAGAAAGAAAGGGAGAGAGGAGAAAAGAAATAAACGGACAGAGGGGATAGAAAGGAAAAGAGACTAAGACAGGGAGGGAGAAAGGAAGAGAGCATAAAGTTAGTGAGGAGGTACAGAAATCAGAACCCGCCTGCAACGTTGACACGGGTGTAAGCCGAGTGACCACTTTGGCAAAGAGTCTGACGGCTCTTCAAGAGGTTAGCCATGGAGATAGAAGAGCCCAGCTGTGCCACACCAAGGTGTCAGTCCAATCCAGAGAAATGAAAACATGCATCTGCTCAAAGACGCATGGTGAGGCTTGATTCAGAGGAGCCTGATTCACAATAGCCAGAAAAGTGAGAACAGCCCAGGTGTGGATGGATTGATGGACGGATGATGGGTGGATTGATGGATGGGTGGGTGGGTCGGTGGATGGACGGACTGATTGATGGACAGATGGATGGGTGGGTGGGTGGATGGATGATAGATGGATGATGGACGGATGGATGGATCAATGATGGATGATGGATGGATGGAAGGATGATGGATGGATGGATGGGTGGGTGGATGGATGGACAGATGGATGATGGATGATGGATGCATGATATAGATGGATGATGGATGGATGGATGGATGGATGGATGGATAATGGGTGGGTAGATGGATGGATGGATGGATGGATGGATGATGGATGGATGATGGATGGATGATGGATGGATGGATGGAAGGATGATGGATGGATGGATGGGTGGGTGGATGGATAGATGGATGGATGATGGATAGGTCAATGGATGGATGGATGGGTGGCTGGATGATGGATAGATGGATGGATGGTGTATGATGGATGGATGGATGAGTGGATGGATGATGGGTGGATGAGTGGGTGGATGATGGGTGGATAATAGATGGTGTATTATAGATGGATGGATGGGTGATGGGTGGATCAATGGATGCATGGATGGATGGATGGATGATGGATGGATGGATGGTTAAACAGCATAAGGTCCATCCACACGGTGGAATATGACGCAGCCATGAAAAGGAGTGAAGGTCTGACAGAGGCTACAGTGTAGATGGACCCTGAACACACGATGTTCAGAGACAGAAATCACATGTGAAAGGCCATATATTTCATGACCCAATTTATACAAAAGACACAAACAGGCAAACGCATGGAGACAGAGTGTACACTGGTGGTTTCCAGGGGCTGGAGAGGAGGCAGAAGAGTGAGGAACAGCAGGTAATAGGTACAGGAATCTTTTCGTGGTTGTTGTTAGTTACTAAGTCATTTCTGACTCTTTCACGACCCCATGGACTCTAACCCCACGAGGTTCCTCCGTCCATGAGCTTGCCCAGGCAAGGACACTGGAGTGGGTTGCCATTTCCTGCTCCAGGAGATCTTCCAGACCCAGGGATCGAACCCACGTCTCCTGCATTGCCAAGATTCCTTACCACTGAGCCATCTGGGAAGGAGGTGATAAAAAGAAGTTCAAAGATGACATAGTGGCGGTGTTTGTCCAACCCTGCAAATACCCTAAGGACCGCTGAATTGTGCCACAGAAAGGGTGCATTGTATGGTGAATAGAGTCTTTGTGTAAAATGGGGGAAACGCCGTGTTTAATCATGAATAACGGGGGGTGAGGGGGCACTTGGAAATTCTGGCATTGTCCTCACAAATGAATAATAACCTATATTACGCCCCCCCTTTCCTGGTGCTGCTACCAACACTGTCTACTTTATTATGCACGTTTATATCTGTGCTGAGCCCTCAGACGTGTCTGACTCTCTGCGACCCCATGGACTGTAGCCCGCCAGGCTCCTCTGTCCAGGGGGACTCTCCAGGCAGGAATACTGGAGTGGGTTGCCACTTCTGTCTCAAGAGTCCTCCAAATTGAGAGGAAATAATGTTAAAGTGATGCGTGTCTGCCCTTCTAACTCAACTGGCCGCAGCATTCTGTTTTCCTGAATCACACCATCACAAAGAAAGGCTGTGTCGGTAAACCACGGTGATTAAGACGCTTACACGTCTCACTACTGAGAATCTTCTGACAACTGCATCACGGGAAGCGGACTTGAACGATCAAGTGTCCACTTCGGACACTGTACCCGCAGGTGGCCCATCTGGTGACCAGGGAAGAGGAACACGACAGTCACTCATTCCGGGGACAGAATGATCCACAGGCATTAAGGAGGGGGAGCGAAGGGGGGCAGGGATGGGAAGGCTTATTAGGACACGGTTAGATCACATCATCCATCCATCAGTCCTCAAAGGAGGCCGGCAGAAGAGGAAGCCACCCCACAGAGCTGTCCAGCCCTTACGTTAAAAAGTTACCTTTTCACATAAGACCTCACACGTCTCTACCGATGACCCAGTTTCGTCCTTTTTCACGGGTGAGTAATATTCCGCTGTGTGTATGTAGCACGTTTTTATCCATCCATCTGTCGACGGACGTCTAGGTTGCTTATATGTCCCAGCTATTGTAGAATAGCGCTGCTGTGAGCATTGGGGTGTGTGTGTCTTTTTAAATGATGGTTTTGTCTGGCTATGTGCCTAGGAGTGGGACTGCTGAATCACGTGGTAAAAATGTTTTTAGTTTTCTAAGGAACCTCTGTGCTGTTGAGGCTGCATCCGTTTACATTCCCAGCAACAGTATAGGAGGGCTCCCTTTTCTCCACACCCTCTCCAGAATTTATTGTCTGTAGATACTTTTTTGATGATGGCCATTCTGACCGGTGTGAGGTGGTACCTCATTGTTGTTTTGAGGTGAATTTCGGTTCATTGTACAGCAGAAACGAATACAGTATGTGAAGCAAGCATACCCCAATTAAAAAATAATAACATTAAATTGAATATCAAAAAATTTTTTTAAGTTACTCGGTGCTGTGAACAGTGATCTGAGGAATGATAGTGTCAATGTGTTGTTACACATGTCACATTTTCCAGTGAGTTTTTTCAACAGACCCACGTCTCCCTGGACACCCCGAGGACAAGGCTCATTGATGTCCACCCGCATCTTCCAAATGAACAGAGGACAAGAAGAAACCAGTGTTGGTGGGAGTGTCTACAGGCAAATTCTGCAACCTCCTTAGCTATACGCCACATAACACCAAAGGAATGGTTTTCACAGGTAAGGCCACTCTTCAGAATTCTTTTGTAATGAATACATTTCGGGCATATTTTTTAAACCCTAAATAAGTCCAAGTCCTCTGGATATTCCAAGTGAGCAGGAAACTTGCTTTTGGGGGGAACACAACCATAAGCTGAAGGAGCAGATGGCAGGGTCCCCAGAAAACTGTACTGAACTATATGATTTAATGGGTGGGTTATTTGTCAGTAATCCTAAGGGAAGTCAACACTGGGCATTCATTGGAAGGACTGAAGTTGAAGCTGAAGTTGCAATCCTTTGGCCATCTGATACAAAGAGCTGACTCATTGGAAAAGATCCTGATGCTGGGAAAGATTGAAGGCGGGAGGAGAAGGGGATGACAGAGGATGAGGTGGTTGGATGGCATCACCGACTCAATGGACATGAGTTTGAGTAAGCTCCAGGAGTTGCTGAAGGACAGGGAAGCCTGGCGTGCTGCAGTCCACAGGGTCCCAAAGAGTCGGACACGACTGAGCAACTGAGCAACAGGGACATCAGGCTGGAGACTGAGGAACAGCTGAAGTTGCAGCTCAAGTTCCAGGATCACTGGAAGGCAGAATTCCCACTTCTTTAGGAAACCTCAGTCTGTTTTCAAACTGAGATCATCAACTGATATGATGAGGCCCACCCTCATTATGGCAGATAATCCGGTTAACTCAAAGTCTACTAATTTCAATTTTTTAAAGTGGGGCCATTTTTATAGTGTTTATTGAATTTATTATAATACTGCTTCTATTTTGCATTTTTTGGGGGGGGTTTCTTGCAACAAGGCAAATACTGGTTGCTATAACGGAGTTACCCAAACTAGGTGCTTTAAACCACAGGTGTGATTCTCCGAGTCCTGGAGGCTGTGGGCCTGAGATCACGGTGAGGGTAGATTTATTGCCAGGAGGCAACGCTCTCCTCCTGGCCCGCACACCTGCACACTGGCTGTATCCTCGTGTGATGGAGAGACAGCTGTGGCTTCCCGTCCCCCTCTCACAAGGACACTCATCCCATCATGGGGACCCCACCCTCATGGGTTCATCTAACCCTCATCACCTCCCAAAGACGCCCCTCCAGATCCCAACTACATCCCCTTCGGGGGTCAGGGCTTCCACATATGAATTCTGGGGGGGATACAGAGACTTGGTCCAGAGCAAGCTCACACCGTCTCAGCTGGAGGTGTGGACCTGGGGAGGCGGGAGGTGAAGGAGGAAAGGCGGGGCTGGGGGCTACCTGGGAGGTCTTCTCTTGAGCCATCAGCAGAGGCCTACCTACTTGCCCTCACCCATGACTGTGCTGTGTTCCCCCCGTTATCCCGCCTTCCCACCCCCAACACACGCCAACCCGTCACTAGGCTGATCAGGTCAAAACCAGGCAGGGATACCTCCAGCCCTTCCCAGGGGCGCCCCTCCTGCGAGATGCCGGGCACACAAACTCCGTGCTGGCTCGGACACCACACCCACACCCTCTCTGGGATCCCAGGCCAGGCTCCTTCCCGAGGCCGAACACGGTGTGGCAGCCCCGGACGGTCTGACCACACACCGCCTGGAGACCCTGATCTGGGAACAAGCTGGAGACCCCATAAGCTGAGCACCATGCAGAGAGCCTCATCATCTGAGCCCTATCTGGAGACCCTGCTCTGAGTCCCACCTGGAGATCCTCATCTGAGCCCCGCCTGCAGACCCCCATCATCTGAGACCCACCTGGATACCCCCATCATCTGAGCCACACCTGCAGACCTCTATCATCTGAGGCCCGCCTGGAGATCCCCATCGTCTGAGCCCCGCCTGGAGACCCTCATCATCTGGCTCCACCTGGAGACCCCCCATCATCTGATCCCCACCTGCAGACCCCCATCACCTGAGCCCCGCCTGGAGACCCCCATCATCTGAGCCCCGCCTAGAGACCCCCATCATCTGAGCCCCGTCAGGAGACCCTCATCATCTGAGCCCCGTCAGGAGACCCTCACCGTCTGAGCCCCGCCTGGAGACCCCCATCGTCTGAGCCCCACATGGAGACCCCCATCGTCTGAGCCCCGCCTGGAGACCCCCATCGTCTGAGCCCCGCCTGGAGAGCCCCATCGTCTGAGCCCCACATGGAGACCCCCATCGTCTAAGCCCCGCCTGGAGAGCCCCGCCTGGAGACCCCC